>NC_060119.1:58111805-58430555 GCF_021461395.2 Schistocerca americana
AATTGCGTTGGAGGGATTTCGGCGAAGTTAGAACGTTCGACATTGGCCGAAACTGAGTATTCTTCCGCCATGTTTTCGTACGCGTGGAAGACGGGAAAATTGTGGAGAAAGAGGAGTTTGCCTTCAGGCATCGAGCGGTACGGACTTGGAGTCGGCTTCTTGGCCATCGTCTTCGAAGGGAGCGGACTTTGACTTGGACATCAGCGAGTTAGGACGCATCCCGCAAGATCTAAGACGCGAATTGTTCCTCTGTGCACATCAGTGCAGAGAGGAATTTTTCTCATAGTCGAGTTACAGTTTTGTCAAAAGAAAGTTGGCATCTGAGTTCTAACTTGCAGGATTTGTGCTGTCCTGTGGGGTGGACGTTTGAGAACCGACTTTCAATTGCGATTACCTCACACTGGGAGTGCTGTGATTCGGAGGCGGCAGGGCCATCCGAATTACCGGTATCTTCAACATAGGGCCAGTTTGAGTGATTGCCTTCACTATAGGTGTAGGATTGAGCATTGTTTTAGGGTCTACGCGGTGAGGTTCAGCGCAGGAGATAAATGGTCTGTATCGCAGCACTGCACCAACACGAGTTCCATGCAGTGTTCTGTGGTTAGCACTCTTTGTGTGCTCAGAAGCGAGATTTTCACCAACGTTCAACCACTTCCAACAACTTATCTAGTATTCTTGATCTTGTAGTTATTATTATGAGATGCTGAGTATTTATCAACATAGGTGCCAGTAATTGGGGCGTGTAATTGCAAATTAGTTAATGTGCCATTCTCAGGAGTGTGTGGGTGGAAAAAAAGAAATTAACATTTTTGTAAATTTTGTCAGTTGTGGGAAATATCAAAATTAAATGCCAGTATTACAATAGAACTATCGACTTCATTGTAGCTAGCATTTAACCTGTCCATATAAGCTTTATATCTAACCTAGTCACTGCACAGCTTACCCAGACGGGAAGGAAAGTAGGCTTCTATGTCAGCGACAGACAAATAAGCTTATACATGGTGACCATGCCAGGATTGTTCACAAATAGCCATTTTTTTGTGATGTAGTTGGATTTTACAAATTTTTGTTAAAGGTGATCTTAATTTCAGCTAATGGTTATGGTGTTTGAAACTCTCGCTACTGAATAAGGCAGAAGGTTTCACGCAGTAATTGAGCGATATAAGATAAATAATTTCTTGTGTTGTTGCTGAATCGTGGTGATTTATTTATTTATTTATTATTGTTTTTCAGGATATTTGATGTATTATGTAGTTTGTATGCTCTTGTATGTGTACTGACGAGAGAGAGTAACCTACAACTATGTTGAAATGTTGGACGATGACAGAGAAATCGCTCATGACATGGCCTTCCTATATTGTGCATATGTGTAGTTTTCACAAAATCGTCGAAATTTTTTTCTCTTCTTCTTGTCTTTTGCTGGAACTTATTTTAATTCTTTTTGTGATTTGATTTGCGTTTTATGTGCTGCATTTTTGTGTAGTTAATTGTTATTTTGAGTGTGGTGTCACCGCCAGACACCACACTTGCTAGGTGGTAGCCTTTGAGAGGTGGCATGAGCCCCCTCTCATATTTCTATCTTACGATTCTCCTCTCTAATTGCATGCGGTGCAAAGTAGCTATTCCTTCACACGCGGACTTCCCACGCAGCGTCTCTCGTCACCGGGTGGTCCGGTGACAGGCGGGCTCTCCTGAGCTGGAGAGGGTTAAGCCGACGGGTGTGAGGAAGTCGAGTGAATGCTTTGCAGACGCCGACATTGTCAAGAGACACGCCCGCCGGGGCCTGCAGTAGCGGCTGGGCTAGAGGTTCCGTTACTTCGCAGAAACTTAGCGAAAACACTTTCTGGCGGGCTACCAGCGTGGCGTGGGAATGACTTGTGTACCCAGGCAGTTGTGGCGGGAAAATTCCCGCGCTTTCTGCAAAATAGTAACTGTGATTGGCTTGCTCAGGGCATAGCTCCGTGACGTAGCAAAATCAGCGCAGAAATTGGCGCCAAGAATCTCCATTGGTGGAATGGTAGTGCTCCGGCAATAGAGTGGAATTTTCCGCCGGTTTTCGAGTTGCTGATTGGAACGTTTAACCACGGCCACTATCGTGGGGGCGGGAATGTTGTGTGTTCGGCCTGTACGGGTGCTCATGGTAGTCGGCTCTCGCCTTTCGGTCGAGGACGTCGAAGCAACCAGCCATCGCCTGCGGTACGCCAGATCGTGTTCTTGCAGTTAAGAAGACAGCTTGGTAATGTATGTCCGCAGCACCGGCAGATAGGGATTTTCCTAGGTGATAATCAGAGCTCAGCAGAGCGCGCCTGTTCGTCTTTTTCTAACTTTGTTCTGTCTTGAGTAGCAGCAATTAATGTTGGGTTAGCTGTGTGTCTCTCTTAAGATTTGAGTGGCAAGGAATTGGCTCCACATACCACTTCGTCAGAAACCTCACAATCAAGTTTAGGGACAACTTCACCTTCACAGCGTTTGTTTGTGTATCCAATTTGAGCCAATCTGATGTATTATAAATTAGAATTCATGTGTTTTTGTTTATTATTTTGTGTTTAGTCTTAATAAATCATATTGCTATTTTGGACAGAACTTTCATTCTGTTAATCGGTAGAGCAACCCATCATTTCTCACTACGTTTATGAAACCTTCCTTTATTTAACTTATTTATCAAATTAAATTATTGCAGGTGCCAAACTCTTTTCTACTCCACTTGCAGGGTTGATTACAGTCAGTTCGCGTATATTTTTTAATCCTTGTGCAACAGCAAAAGTCGGAGTTAGAATAGGGGGGGCATAGAGCATCATTTACATATGTAGATTCTAGAATTTAGTGTTAAATACACTGCTAGCCCCGGCACCTCGCACCTTTAAATCGGCCGCGGTCCGGTAGTACACGTCGGACCCGCGTGTCGCCACTATCAGTGATTGCAGACCGAGCGCCACCACACGGCAGGTCTAGAGAGACTTCCTAGCACTCGGCCCAGCTGTACAGCCAACTTTGCTAGCGATGGTTCACTGACAAATTACGCTCTCATTTGCCGAGACGATAGTTAGCATAGCCTTCAGCTACGTCATTTGCTACGACCTAGCAAGGCGCCATTATCAATTGCTATTTATCTTGTAATGCATGTACCGTCAGACCGATGTTCACCAATTATGGATTAAAGTTAAGTATTCCAGCAGCTACGTACGTTATTGGCTATATTAATTATCTTGTCCAGTTCCAGACCTCACGCCAGCCTGCGTGAGCTTAAACGCGTGCCTTTCGGCTACCCGTCATTGTGGATTGGCTGTCTTGCCAGTCCACAACATTGGGGGTAATAATCGTTAGTACACGAGGACGCGTAGCCCAGCCAAGGTTGGAGAGCGAACGCAGGCTAGTGAGAGGAATATAGAAGGCCGTAGTGAGAAAAATATAATGTTGGTAGCCGCAGAAGTTCACGAGGTTCCGTTCAAGCATGAGCAAATACAGGCAGAACGATCCAACACGGGTAACTTGGGTAGCAGAGGTTATGGTTATACTAGCGGTGAAGGAGACAACTCCGAATCTGAAGTTGAATTCGAGTACTGTGGTAGTAAAATTAATTTGAGCCGACAGGACAATTATAGTCCGATACCAACCAGACGCTGCTACAGTGGGCCTCCGGCGTTTGGGGCACGTCGAGCTGGCACCGTAAGAAGACCAGACGGACACGAATCTAACCATAACGATCACCGGGTAGAGAAAGCTATCCACTCGCCGAGACCGCGAAGTCCTGAAGGAACTGTGACGATAGATGAGTGGTTGCTCGAGCAATTAATAAGGCCGGCCGAAGTGGCCGTGCGGTTAAAGGCGTTGCAGTCTGGAACCGCAAGACCGCTACGGTCGCAGGTTCGAATCCTGCCTCGGGCATGGATGTTTGTGATGTTCTTAGGTTAGTTAGGTTTACCTAGTTCTAAGTTCTAGGGGACTAATGACCTCAGCAGTTGAGTCCCATAGTGCTCAGAGCCATTTGAACCATTTGAACCAATAAGGAAGATGGATGAAAACAAGGTAAACATCAAGGAAAATTTAGACGCACGAAGTAGAAAGGTAGACGATAACAGCAGAAAGACCGATGAGAAATTAGATAGGATGCGCAGAGGTCTGGAAACGAAATTGTTTTCCATCGCGGAAGAAATTAAGAGAGAGTTAGGCGAAGTTACAAAGGACGCAGTTCTGGCGAGACGAGATGCACGCGGTGCGAAACGGATTGCCCAAGAGACTTGCGAGCAGACTAAGACGGCGACCTCCGTCGGGGAAAAGGAATTGACTAAACTGAAACATCGCCTGGACAAACTGGCGAAAGTTGCGGGAAAGTCATCACAGATTAATGTCGAGGAAATAGTTGAAGAGAGAGTGGCGCAGATGGAAAAGTCCACCGACGAAAGGGTCGCGCAGATCGTGCAGCAATAACGTGAAAATCTTCGCACGCAGATAACTGGGGACGCTGTGCAATCACAAGAGAGCGCAGGAAATGTAACACCGCTAAATAGGGACACAGAGTTTCTGAACGGTGGCGGTGCTAGTAGCACGGGACGGAATCAGTTTGGTACTCCCACTTATGAAGCGAGTCCCATTCAAGCAGCTAGACAGGCCGTCATGAGGCAAGATACTGTGGCAGAGCCGAGGTCGGTACGAAGCAGCCGTGAGTACTGTTTACTTCTGCAATGGTGCAACTCGCAGAGCGGAGATTCCGGTAGTACGGAAACACAAAACAGTACGAACGGAGGAGACAGTACACCGCCGACACATTACAGCATACAGCAGGGTTATGCAAATGAACGTGCTCCAAGATACGAGGAGCAGTACTTAAGCCTACGAAGATTCCAACACTTTCGAGAGCAGAACAATGTTATACACCTACGTACTTTTATCTCCCAATTCACAGAAGCATTGCCACCGCATTGGCCAGCGCGGAAACAGATCGACTTTGTACGTGCACATTTAGGAGGGTTGGTGGCGGAAACGATGCTTCAACGTGGGAAGTCTTGCGAATCGTTCGAAGAATTTCGGTCAATATTTCTCAGTCGATACTGGTCACAAAGTGCTCAGACGAGAATAAAACACGAAATGATGATGGCTAAAGACATGGAAGCTGTAGGCTTCAAAAGCGCAGTGAAATTCTTTGACCAGGTGGTCCGGAAAAATCAATTCCTAGATAACCCGTATACGAATAACGAGATTATCCGCATTTGCTACATGAAGCTGCCCACACGTTACCAACAAAATCTGATAGGTCAATGCGGGGACGATGTGAAGGACTTCAGGAACATACCGAAAGAAGTCGAATACTTGCTGAACGAGGAGCTGGCGTATAACTGTAAGAGAGATAGAGAAACGAAAGTCGTGTCACAAAATTTCAGCCCACAAGCAGATCAAAAATGGATGAACCAATGGCACAGTAGTATCAGCTGGCAAATGTATTGCGGTCAACAAGAAGCAAAAACGAATAACGGTAATAAATGGAGGAAAGAAAAGTGGGGCAACAACCATCCGTGGTCGCAAGAACACCCACTACCTAACTTTGCATCCCACAAAAGACGATAAGACAATCCGCAGACTATGGATATTAGGGGGCCAAATCCTGGGCGTGCACAGATAGAAGAGGTGCAGGAGCAGCTATGAGTAGCCAACGTTGCGGGGTCGGTGGCATAAAAACCCGCACCACGTGTCAGAAACCGCCACAGCTACATGCTCAAGTATGAGGACATTAGGGAATCGCTCTTAGAGGAGAGGGAGGAAGGTGTTACGTGAGATCTGCACCCGGTTATTAAGATTAAACTAGGTGGCATAACAGCTGAGGCTATACTAGACAGCGGGAGACAAATTCCTGCGATCTCGGAAGCCCCATTTCATAGGTGCAACATGTTGTTGAAACCTCCGACACTAAAGGACCAGAAGGTTATAGCCCGAGGTGCCTTCAGAGTGAAACTCACTGAAATTAAGCATCAGACAAGACTGGAGTTTATTTGTCAGGGGTATGTACTCCACGGAAATTTTTACATCGTTCCACACCTCGCGGCTCAGAAGACCATAGGGATTGATTTTATGACCAACACAAGGCGATAATCAATATGGGCCTCGGCACACCACTGTTAGGAGAAAAGAGCGAAACGTGCATTAGGTTCGCAGAACAAATGACGAAAGATGAACTACCAGTGACCTGTCTGAATCTAAGGATTACTGGAGACCAGAGTCAGGGTGCGCGACCGCACTCTGCACAGGAGCAATTACAGACGAGCCGTCAGGACAGAGGCGAAACACTGACAGGGATCCACGAGGCAATACAAGCAAAAGTGGCGGTACTGGAAAGCGTAGCCGCTGCACAGAGAATAGAATTAGTGCTAAGAAGAAATGCGGAGGTATTTATTCCGAAACCGGGAGCCATAAGAGGGTTTCAATATAGGTTTAGAGTAAGGACCTATGTTCCCTTCCGTGTACCTACCTATCCCATACCGCTGGTATATCGGAAACAGGTGGCGCACGAATTCAAGAAATGCCAAGAGACGAAGTAATTGAAGAGGATATTTCCACGTACAACAGCCCCTTGCGTGTAGTAGAGAAAAGAATGGAAAAATCCGCCTGGTCCTAGACTCCCGTCAAATTAACACCATAATCATTCCAGATACGGATAGACCAGAGACGCTAGAAGAGCTGTTGCAGAAGTTTGACGGCGTATCGATCTTTTCTTCGATCGACTTGCGGAGTAGTTTTTGGCAAATAGAGTTGGCGCCTGAGTGTCGCAAATGTACAGACTCTGTAGAGTTCGGCCGACACCTTCGAAAAGGGCTACGGGTCTCAGTGTCAGTCAGCCTTTGCGGCGAGACTTTTCAAAGCAAGCTGGGCGTGTCGACCGGAGTACGTCTCACAACGGTCCTCAGTACACGTGAGAACAGTGGCAGGCAACCCTTCGGGAATACAACATCAAGCCTATTTACATCTCCAGCTACAAAACAGGTTCTAACATCGCCGAACGAACGATGAAGGATTTGGGAGCGATGTGCCGCATGTACTGTTCGAGACGACATGAAACATGGGACGTCTTTCTTAAAGACTTTGAGGAGGCCATCAATGAAATGCCCCATAGCACCACACTTCTTCCCTCGGTGACAGTGCTTAAGAACACCTATCCGCCGGACAGAATTCACGAGCTTGTAGATTTTCACCCACGCCCAAGATTTTGACATAGGGAGATTATACGCCAGGCGTTGCAAAACATTCAGGTGGCTGCACACTCGCGTAGGGTGACGTCGGACAAGTCGGCAGTAGTGAGGATATTTTCAGTCAATGACAAAGTGTTGGTAAAATCTCATGGCTAGTCTAATAAACAGAAGAAAGTGTGCAAAAAGTTCTTCACTTTGTATCATGGCCCTGTGCGGGTGTGGCAAATTCCCCGTCGCAATGACGTGGAGCTAGAGAGCCTAAAAACCGTTACGTCCTTGGGAGTGCACCATATCACACATGCGAAGTCCTATGTGGGATAGGATGAGACCATATTGTTCTGTTTTTTGTAAAAAAATGTTAGTGTTAGTTAGATGTTACAGCTGTTATTGTTATGGCAACTTCTTCTGTGTATGTTGTTGTTTAGTAAATAAGGGGTACATTTGGCCAAACATGGCCTACAGTTCTGTCCATAAGAAGTCAGTGATTCGTGATTCAAGCGACGTTATAGATGCCAGTAAATGTGCAGAATGTGGGGCTAACAATGGAGAAATTAGCGGTTACAGTAAAGCAGAAAAATGACTAGGTAGCTGAGTCTGTGGCGGACAATTTGACCAGCGAGCTCGTTGAAACAGACAAGAAAAACATAATGAGCGTTTGTTCAAGGGGCTACCGAACAGATTTTTCATGAAGCTATAGCGAGTTTTTTTATATGCATTAGGTACCTACCAGCAGAGTCAGGGTGACCTGCAAAGTTATGTGAAGAAGTTCATCCTCAGGGTGACGTTAACTGGGGAAGTATGTGTTGAGAGGGTTCTATGCAGTTGCGAGAGTGGTGTTTTATTTTATGGGTGAAGGGATAAGGCTCTGCGCGGTTGCGAGAGCGAAGATCAACCCTAAAGAAGGGTACAGGATGCTAAGCAAGGTAGAATAGCCTTCTGAAAAATCGCAAGGGACCCATGACATGACGTGGTGTTGCATAGGAAGAAAGTTACGAACATTTGGGCTTTCGAAAATAAACAATGTATGTCAGCAGAGAAAAGTAATCTAAATAAAGTAAATATTTTACGGTTAATCGCTCTTTATGTTCATCAGGCCCAACCCGGCACAACTGCAGAAACAAATGTATATGAAACCACATTGGCTTCCCATTGAAGAGGATATTTGGAAGGGCAACTAAATCACAAAGAAAAGTTTTTGAAGTAAGAGCAAGAAAAAGAGGGTAACAATCACGATCGGCAAGAAATCAGAATAACAAAATTACTAATCAAGGAATTAGGCACAAGCGAGAGCTGGTGTCTGTACTTACTTTTTTTGTTGACAGGAGGACCTTGGAGACGTATCATCATGTGCACGAAGATCCTATACACCCGCATTCCTCTTCCTGCATGTTAATAGCTTCAAAAATATTTAAGAATTGCTTTGCAGGTTTTTAATATACATACAGGGTGATCCATTGATCGTGACCGGGCCAAATATCTCACGAAATAAGCGTCAAACGAAAAAACTACAAAGAACGAAACTTGTCTAGCTTGAAGGGGGAAACCAGATGGCGCTATGGTTGGCCCGTTAGATGGCGCTGCCATAGGTCAAACGGATATCAGCTGCGTTTTTTAAAGTAGGAACCACCATATTCGTGTAGTACGTAAAGAAATATGAATGTTTTAGTTGGACCACTTTTTTCGCTTTGTGATAGATGGCGCTGTAATAGTCACAAACATATGGCTCACAATATTAGACGAACAGTTGGTAACAGGTAGGTTTTTTACATTGAAATACAGAACGTAGAAAACGTTTGAACATTTTATTTCGGTTGTTCCAATGTGATACATGTACCTTTGTGAACTTATCATTTCTGAGAACGCTTGCTGTTACAGCGTGATTATCTGTAAATACCACATTAATGCAATAAATGCTCAAAATGATGTCCGTCAACCTCAATGCACTTGGCAATACGTGTAACGACATTGCTCTCAACAACGAGTAGTCCGCCTTCCGTAATGTTCGCACATGCATTGACATTGCGCTGACGCATGTTGTCAGGCGTTGTCGGTGGATCACGATAGCAAATATCCCTCAACTTTCCCCACAGAAAGAAATCCGGGGACGTCAGATCCGGTGAACGTGCGGGCCGTGGTATTGTGCTTCGACGACCAATCCACCTGTCATGAAATATGCTATTCATTACCGCTTCAACAGCACGCGAGCTATGTGCCGGACATCCATCATGTTGGAAGTACATCGCCATTCTGTCATGCAGTGAAACATCTTGTAGTAACATCGGTAGAACATTACGTAGGAAATCAGCATACATTGGACCATTTAGTTTGCCATCGATAAAATGGGGGCGAATTATCCTTCCTCCCATAATGCCGCACCATACATTAACCCACCAAGGTCGCTGATGTTCCACTTGTCGCAGCCATCGTGAATTTTGCGTTGCCCAATAGTGCATATTATGCCGGTTTACGCTACCGCTGTTGGTGAATGACGCTTCGTCGCTAAATAGAACGCGTGCACAAAATCTGTCATCGTCCCGTAATTTCTCTTGTGCCCAGTGGCAGAACTGTACACGACGTTCAAAGTCGTCCCCACGCAATTCCTGGTGCATAGAAATATGGTACGGGTGCAATAGATGTTGATGTAGCATTCTCAACACCGACGTTGTTGAGATTCCCGATTCTGGCGCAATTTGTCTGCTACTGATGTGCGGTTTAGCCGCGACAGCAGCTAAACACCTACATGGCCATCATCATTTGTTGCACGTCGTGGTTGACGTTTTACACGTGGCTGAACACTTCCTGTTTCCTTAAGTAACGTAACTATCCGGCGAACGGTCCGGACACTTGGATGATGTCGTCCAGGATACCGAGCAGCATACATAGCACACGCCCGTTGGGCATTTTGATCACAATAGCCATACATCAACACGATATCGACATTTTTCGCGATTGCTAAACGGTCCATTTTAACACGGGTAATGTATCAAGAAGCAAATACCGTCCGCACTGGCGGAATGTTACGTGATACCACGTACTTATACGTTTGTGGCTATTATAGCGCGATCTATCACAAACCAAAAAAAGTGGTCCAACTGAAACATTCATATTTATTTACGTACTACACGAATATGTAATAAAAAATGAGGGTTCTTATTTAAGAAAATGCAGTTGATATCCGTTTGACCTATGGCAGCGCCATCTAGCGCCATCTGGTTTCCACCTTCAAGGTAGATAAGTTTCGTTCTTTTTAGTTTTTTCGTTTGACGCTTATTTCGTGAGATGTTTGGCCCGGTCACTATCAATGGACCACCCTGTATAATCAGTGGTTTGCATTGGACTGTGCCACATGCTGTAATAAGGACAAGTGGCATTTACCTACTGGAATATTTTATGCGCAGTATCTCATATACCGATGCTACCAAATATCACCCAATCCGAAGCTGCCTAAATAAATGTAAAATGCGTCAGTGGGCAATAATAAAAAAAATTTAACACTCTTACGAAGGCTGCTTCTTTTTCATACATAATCAGTCGCATTAAAGCGAACTGTAGCATTCGTTTTTTAGTCAGTAAGACAACTACACAGAGCTGACAAGAGCCATGGGACGCCTCCTAACATCAGGTCACACCTCCTTTTGCCCAGCGTAGTGCGGCAACTCCACGTGACAATCATGGACTCGACAAGTCGTTGTAAGTCCCCTGCAGAAGTATCGAGTCGTGTTGCCTCTGCAACCGTCCATAATAGCAAAAGTGTCTCTGGCACAGGATTTGTGCACAAACTGGACTCCCGGTTGTGTCCCATAAATGTTTCATCGGATTCGTGTCGGATCATCTGGGTGGCCAAATCATTCTGTCGAATATCCAGAATGATCTTGAAATCAATCGCGAACAAATGTGGCTGAGTGACATGGCGCATTGTCACCCATAACATGGAGTCAAAGAAAGGCTGCAAATGAGCTCCAAGTAGCCGAACATAACCATTTGCTGTCAATGTTCGGTTCTGCTGGACCAGAGGATCCAGTCCGTCACCACGTGAACACAGCTCACACTACTATGGACCCACCACCAGCTTGCGCAGGGCCTTGTTCACGATTTGTGTCCACGGCTTCGTGGAGTCTGCGCCACACTCGAATCTTACCACGTGAAATGAGGTCTCATCTTACCAGGCCACGGTTTTCTAGTCTTATAGATTTCAATCAATATGATCACAAGCCCAGGAAAGGAGCTGCAGGGAATGTCATGCTCTTAACAGAGGCACTCGCATGGCCCACTTCTCCAAATTTTGCCGCACTGTCACAACGGATGAGTTCGCCGTGCGTCCCACATTGATTTCTACATCTACATCTACATCCATACTCAGCAAGCCACCTGACCGTTTGTGGCGGAGGGTACCTTGAGTACCTCTATCGGTTCTCTCTTCTATTCCAGTCTCGTATTGTTCGTGGAAAGAAGGATTCTCGGTATGCCTCTGTTGGGCTCTAATCTCTCTGATTTTATCCTCATGGTCTCTTCGCGAGATATACGTAGGAGGGAGCAATATACTGCTTGACTCCTCGATGAAGGTATGTTCTCGAAACTTCTCTCCTGCAGAGTCTTCCACTGGAGTTTATCTATCATCTCCGTAACGCTTTCGCGATTACTAAATGATCCTGCAACGAAGCGCGCTGATCTCCGTTGGATCTTCTCTATCTCTTCTATCAACCCTCTCTGGTACGGATCCCACACTGCTGAGCAGTATTCAAACAGTGGGCGAACAAGGGTACTGTAACATACTTCCTTTGTTTTCGAATTGCATTTCCTTAGGATTCTTCCAATGAATCTCAGTCTGGCATCTGCTTTACCGACGATCAACTTGATATGATCATTCCATTTTAAATGACTCCTAATGCGTACTCCCAGATAATTTATGGAATTAACTGCTTCCAGTTTCTGACCTACTATATTGTAGCTAAATGATAAGGGATCTTTCTTTCTATGTATTCGCAGCACATTACACTTGTCTACATTGAGATTCAATTGTCATTTCCTGCAGCATGCGTCAATTCGCTGCAGATCCTCCTGCATTTCAGTACAATTTTCCATTGTTATTGATGTGTTGGTAAATGTGCCAACACCTTGTAGATAGAGAAGGCCGAAATGGAAGCTATCTAACGCAGACGGGCGTGAATTCTGGAACAGGATAAGGAGTGAAAGCTAATAAGAAAAGTATGCAGCTCCTCGAATACTTAACTTTTATTTATCCTTGTTGTGAATACAGCATTCCGGATGAGACATTTCATACGATAACTATCAAACTATCACTTGCTATGTAAGGCTAATGGCGCCTTGCTAGGTCGTAGCCATGGACTTAGCTGAAGGCTATTCTAACAGTCTCTCGGCAAATGAGAGAAAGGCTTCGTAAGTGTAGTCGCTAGCAAAGTCGTCGTACAACTGGGGCGAGTGCTCGTCCGTATCTCGAGACCTGCCTTGTGGTGGCGCTCGGTCTGCGATCACACAGTGGCGACACGCGGGTCCGACATGTACTAAATGGACCGCGGCCGATTTAAGCTACCACCTAGCAAGTGTGGTGTCTGGCGGTGACACCACAGGTATAACCTCTCGATATATCACAGCATCATCCGCAAAAAGCCTCAGTGAACTTCCGATGTCACCCACAAGGTCATTTATGTATACTGTGAATAACAACGGTCCTACGACACTCCCCTGCGGCACACCTGAAATCACTCTTACTTCGGAAGACTTCTCTCCATTGAGAATGACATGCTGCGTTCTGTTATCTAGGAACTCTTCAATCCTATCACATAATTGGTCTGATAGTCCATATGCTCTTACTTTGTTCATTAAACGACTGTGGGGAACTGTATCGAACTACTTGCGGAAGTCAAGAAACACGGCACCTACATGGGAACCCGTGTTTATCGCCCTCTGAGTCTCGTGGACGAATAGCGCGAGCTGGGTTTCACACGATCGTCTTTTTCGAATCCCATGCTGATTCCTACAGAGTAGATTTGTAGTCTCCAGAAAAGTCATTATACTCGAACATAATACGTGTTCCAAAATTCTACAACTGATCGACGTTAGAGATATAGGTCTATAGTTCTGCACATCTGTTCGACGTCCCTTCTTGAAAACGGGGATGACCTGTGCCCTTTTCCAATCCTTTGGAACGCTACGCTCTTCTAGAGACCTACAGTACACCGCTGCAAGAAGGGGGGCAATTCCTTCGCGTACTCTGTGTAAAATCGAACTGGTATCCCATCAGGTCCAGCGGTCTTTCCTCTTTTGAGCGATTTTAATCGTTTCTCTATCCCTCTGTCGTCTATTTCGATATCTACCATTTTGTCATCTGTGCGACAATCTAGAGATGGAACTACAGTGCAGTCTTCCTCTGTGAAACAGCTTTGGAAAAAGACATTTAGTATTTCGGCCTTTAGTCTGTCATCTTCTGTTTCAGTACCATTTTGGTCACAGAGTGTCTGGACATTTTGTTTTGATCCACCTACCGCTTTGACATAAGACCAAAATTTCTTAGGATTTTCTGCCAAGTCAGTAGATAGAACTTTACTTTCGAATTCATTGAACGCCTCTCGCACTACATTTCGCTTCACGTAATATTTGTTTGTCTACAAGGCTTTGGCTATGTTTATGTTTGCTGTGAAGTTCCCTTTGCTTCCGCAGCAGTTTTCTAACTCGGTTGTTGTACCACGGTCGCTCTTTTCCATCCCTTACGATCTTGCTTGGCACATACTCATCTAACACATATTGTACGATGGTTTTGAACTTTGTCCACTGATCCTCAACACTATCTGTACTTGAGACAAAACTTTTGTGTTGAGCCGTCAGGTACTCTGAAATCTGCTTTTTATCACTTTTGCTAAAGAGAAAAATCTTCCTACCTTTTTTAATATTTCTATTTACGGCTGAAATCATCGATGCAGTAACTGCTTTATGATCGCTGATTCCCTGTTCTGCGTTAACTGTTTCAAATAGTTCGGGTCTGTTTGTCACCAGAAGGTCTAATATGTTATCGCCACGAGTCGGTTCTCGGTTTAACTGTTCAAGGTAGTTTTCAGATAAAGCACTTACAAAAATTTCACTGGATTCTTTGTCCCTGCCACCCGTTATGAACGTTTGAGTCTCCCAGTCTATATCCGGCAAATTAAAATCTCCACCCAGAACTATAACATGGTGGGGAAATCTACTCGAAATATTTTCCAAATTATCCTTCAGGTGTTCAGCCACAACAGCTGCTGAGCCAGGGGGCCTATAGAGACATCCAATTACCATATCTGACCCTGCTTTAACCGTCACCTTCACCCAAATTATTTCACATTTCGGATCTCCGTCAATTTCCTTCGATACTATTGCACTTCTTATCGCTGTAAACACCCCTCCCCCTTCACTGTCCAGCCTGTCTCTGCGGTCATTTTACGCCGTGTTGCTTCTCTATTAGCACTGACACCTCTACAAGAAACGCCGCTGCTCCCCACCGCTAAGTAAAGACCGTCGGCCACTGTGCTATACGTCGCGAAAGGTAATGCCTCAGATTTAGTACTCTCGACACACTCTTGATACTGTGAATCTCAGAATACTAAATTACCTGACGATTTCCGAGATGAAATGTCCCACGAGTGTGGCTCCAACTAGCAACCGCGTTCAGAGTCTGTTAGTTCCCGTGGTGCGGCCATGATGACGTCGGACAGCTCCTGACGAGGATCACCCGAGTACAGATGACAGCCCAGCCAATGCACTGCCCTTTATACACTCTGTACACGATACTACCGTTATGTGTGAATGTACACATCGCTGTCCCACTACTTTTATCTCCTCTGTGAATTCTTCATCTTTCTCCATCAATTTCATTCCCTATCTCTCCATCCTGTTAATACTCGACTTGGAGAGCTTTACTGTCGCTAAGACCCGGCTAGTAGCATACTTACCGCATCTGCTACTTCCTGTACAAGTTTTTGCACTTTTCTATGGCAGAAATTACTACGAAATGACTGATGGTATAGCGACAGGTTCGCCATTGTCACCAGTCACAGTTAATTTTTTAACGGAGGGTTTCTAAGAACGGCCCCCGAAAGTGCCCCCTCTGTCCATCCTGTTCCTTCAGGTATGTTGCAGTATGCGTCCAGACATAATATCTACAACTCCGTTATTCTCTGTCTCTAAAACTGACACATCCTGACCTATATTTCAACGCACATAGTTTTCATTATACGGCTCAGGAAAGGGCTATGCCAAACACCCTAACACACAGTGCCAGGGCTATTTCGGACAAGAAGGCAGTGAGTGAACCATCTGACGACACTGTTCAGAAGGGGCAGCTCTTCAGTCCTGACACTAGGCCAACACTGTCGAGGAAACCAAGATGTGATGCTGTTCAACAAAAGCAGAAGGACCAACACGTGGCGTGGCTTCCATTCTGTGGCGCGACAACTACTAATATAGGTAGAATCCTAAACAGGCAATGAACCTGACCAGTGTTTCATTACGCTCAGGAAGATCAGGAAATGCTGCGAACCAATGAAGATAAGCTGGAAGTGAGAGTGCCAGGCATAAACACCGAGGCGACAGGAGTGGTGGGATACAGATGTGCACGTGTACAGACGGCAGCAGTGCCACGAGCACAAGCTGTACAAGTACAGCGCGTTGGCAGAGCTGTCGTCTGCACTGAGGTGATTCACGTGGAAAGGTGGCCGCACAACGGGAATTAAGAATTTGAACACGGAATGGTAGTTGGATCTAGCTGCATAGGACATTCCACTTCGGAAATACACTCCTGGAAATGGAAAAAAGAACACATTGACACCGGTGTGTCAGACCCACCATACTTGCTCCGGACACTGCGAGAGGGCTGTACAAGCAATGATCACACGCACGGCACAGCGGACACACCAGGAACCGCGGTGTTGGCCGTCGAATGGCGCTAGCTGCGCAGCATTTGTGCACCGCCGCCGTCAGTGTCAGCCAGTTTGCCGTGGCATACGGAGCTCCATCGCAGTCTTTAACACTGGTAGCATGCCGCGACAGCGTGGACGTGAGCCGTATGTGCAGTTGACGGACTTTGAGCGAGGGCGTATAGTGGGCATGCGGGAGGCCGGGTGGACGTACCGCCGAATTGCTCAACACGTGGGGCGTGAGGTCTCCACAGTACATCGATGTTGTCGCCAGTGGTCGGCGGAAGGTGCACGTGCCCGTCGACCTGGGACCGGACCGCAGCGACGCACGGATGCACGCCAAGACCGTAGGATCCTACGCAGTGCCGTAGGGGACCGCACCGCCACTTCCCAGCAAATTAGGGACACTGTTGCTCCTGGGGTATCGGCGAGGACCATTCGCAACCGTCTCCATGAAGCTGGGCTACGGTCCCGCACACCGTTAGGCCGTCTTCCGCTCACGCCCCAACATCGTGCAGCCCGCCTCCAGTGGTGTCGCGACAGGCGTGAATGGAGGGACGAATGGAGACGTGTCGTCTTCAGCGATGAGAGTCGCTTCTGCCTTGGTGCCAATGATGGACGTATGGGTGTTTGGCGCCGTGCAGGTGAGCGCCACAATCAGGACTGCATACGACCGAGGCACACAGGGCCAACACCCGGCATTATGGTGTGGGGAGCGATCTCCTACACTGGCCGTACACCACTGGTGATCGTCGAGGGGACACTGAATAGTGCACGGTACATCCAAACCGTCATCGAACCCATCGTTCTACCATTCCTAGACCGGCAAGGGAACTTGCTGTTCCAACGGGACAATGCACGTCCGCATGTATCCCGTGCCACCCAACGTGAAGGTGTAAGTCAACTACCCTGGCCAGCAAGATCTCCGGATCTGTCCCCCATTGAGCATGTTTGGGACTGGATGAAGCGTCGTCTCACGCGGTCTGCACGTCCAGCACGAACGCTGGTCCAACTGAGGCGCCAGGTGGAAATGGCATGGCAAGCCGTTCCACAGGACTACATCCAGCATCTCTACGATCGTCTCCATGGGAGAATAGCAGCCTGCATTGCTGCGAAAGGTGTATACTGTATACACTGTACTAGTGCCGACATTGTGCATGCTCTGCTGCCTGTGTCTATGTGCCTGTGGTTCTGTCAGTGTGATCATGTGATGTATCTGACCCCCAGGAATGTGTCAATAAAGTTTCCCCTTCCTGGGACAATGAATTCACAGTGTTCTTATTTCAATTTCCAGGAGTGTAGTTAGCGAATTCAATATTCCGAGATCCACTGTATCAAGAGTGTGCCGAGAATACGAAACTTCGGGCGACAGCATTCACCATAGACAACGCAGTGGCCGACGGCCTTCACTTAACGACGGAGAGCAGAGGCGTTTCCATATAGTTGTTAGTGCTAACAGACCAGCAACACGGCGTGAAATAACTGCAGAAATTAATGTGGGACGCCCGACTAAGCGTATCCGCCAGGACAGTGCTGCGAAAGTTGCTCGTGTGGCTAGGGCCTCCTGTCAGGTAGACCGTTCGCCGGGTTAAGTCTTTCGATTTGACGCCACTTTGGCGACTTGTGCGTCGATGGCGATGAAATGATGATGTTTGGGACAAGACAACACCCAGTTCCTGAGCGGAGAAAATCTCCGACCCAGCCGGGAATCGAACCTTTTCTTTTGTAACGTATATAAACTTTTATTTACAATTTTTAACAATTACAGATTTTACATGAAATGGTGTGCTTGACTATTGAACGGTGATGTGCATTTTCTCGTTTCTGTTCTGATTGTTCTTTTAGTAGTCTTTTGGTTGACTTACAACACTTTTATTCTCTGAGTGTCCTTCAGTTAATTTTTCCTGTCATTTGTTTATGTCTTTTTTTTTAATTACAAACTTGCTTTACTTCGATTTTTTTGTATTTTGAATTTAAAAAAATTTATTCTGTATGGTATTTGAAATGCACCTATTTTGGCATTTTCGCTATATGGTTGCCAAAGGCGAAAGGGGAATATAGATCAGAACATCTATGTGAATAAATTAATGAATAAAGCAAGTTATTAATGTACTGCGTAAGGGTGGACGCAACAGTTTTCACAGAATTTTGGGGCAGAGAATGTTAAAATTATTATAAGTCACAAAGAGGCATGCTACGTTGAGGCACATGATGAGCCGATACATATAGGGTGTCCCAGCTATGTTGTCCACCCAAAATATCTCTGGAACAATAACAGCTATTGGAAAACGACTTTCACCGGTATCAATGTAGGGATGGGGCCCGTGAATGTACATATTTGGAAACATTCTAAAACGAAAGCATATGTGTTTTTTAACACAAACTTATGTTTTTTTAAATGGACCTCCTATATTTTTTCTTCAGCAATCCATAGCATGACAAAGCACATACACAATGGCGTTGATTGCATCGCAATATTCCCATTACATCCGCAGACGCGAAGTTGACGATTGAAACACCCGACATGCGCTGCTAGCGCATGTCCTGAGGCTCAGGCGTGAACCCCATGCTGTCCGTAATCTCGATGTGATTGACTTGCGTAATCACACTTCCATACTTATCAAGAGGTCCGAAACGAATATATATATCACAGGAACAAACACAACAAAACAAAAAAGATAAAAGAAAAAAAAAAGTACCTTGAATGGAGAGAGCGAGAGAGAGAGAGAGAGAATGTGAGTGAGAGAGCACATTAATTACATGAAATACACTGTTTGACATTTCGTTATTATGTTGGAACACTTCTTTGTATCCTTTGCACTGAATTAATGGCTGATCATTTCCTTTTTGCCTGCTTTATTTGGCTATTGGGTACTGGACACTGTGTGGCTATAATTGGCACACTTCACTCACTTTGGCACTGCTACACGTACACACTTTCACTTTGCACACATTTTCGCAAACGCTTTCCGCACTACACCACTCATGACGTCGGGGCTTTGGAGGGATCGGTGGGCGACGTCCTCAGCGACTGAGGTGTGGGTGTTGTGGGAGGGAGTCGGTCACGTCGTGCCGAAGGCATTTCGGAAGGCGGCGTCCAGCGGGACCTGCAGGAAGGTATCGCGGTACTTGGAGCGTTGTTTGTCCCTCTTGTGTTCCTCCCACAGGTCCGTGAGGAACTGCGCCCTGTCGGTCTGCCGTTTGCTGACGATGGCGTGTGCCGTCATGGCGATGATCCACATTGTGGCCAGACGTTTTGCGTTGGGGAAAGGCTTCGCGTCCGGGACAGTGACATCTGTGACGTGTAATGCCCTCTCGTCGGTTCTGTTGATGTGGGCGATCATTCTCTCTGTCGCCCATACTTCCCCGCTCTCTCTGCAACCAAAACGATGCTCGATGGTGTCGGTGTGGTTGCAGAGATCGCAGTTTGGAGATTCCCGCATTTTTATGCGTGCTAGTTTTTCATTTGTCGGCACTGTTTGGTGGATGATTTTATACCAGATGTCCCTGGCGTTCTCAGGAAGTGTCCACTCCGAGACGTTCTTCCAGACCTGTGGCCAGTCGTGGTCTGGAAGTCTCGTCTTGCCCTTAGGATTGACATTCTGTCGTGCTGACTACTCAGCCACCGGGGGCGGACGCGAAAGGTGGTGTTAATGGGCTCTGGCAGCACACGACCGATGCGAGTGCCTTTGCTAACAGCACGACATCACCTGCAGCGCTCTCCAGGGTTCATGACCATATCGGTTGACCCCTAGACGAGTGGAGAACGGTGGCCTGGTAAGGCGACTCCCGATTTCAGTTGGTAAGTGGTGACGGTAGGGTTCGAGTGTGGCGCTGTACTCACGAAACTGTGAATCCAGATTGTGAACAAGGCACTGTTCAAGCTGGCGATGGCTCCAAAATGATGTGGGCTGTGTTTACATGGAGTGGTCTGCGTTCTCTGGCCACATGAGCCGATCATTGAGTGAAAACGCTTGCGTGAGGCAACTTGGAGACTATTTGCAACCACCCATGGACTTCATATTCCCAAACAACGATGCAATTTTTTTGGGTGACAATGCGCAATGTCATTGGGCCGCAATTGATCGCTATTAGTTTGAAGAACACACTGGACAATTTGAGCGAATGATCTGACCACCCAGGTTGCCCGACATAAGTCCCATCAAATATTTATGGGACATACTCGAGAGGTCACTTCGTACACAAAATTCTGCACGAGCAACACTTTCGCAACTATGGATGACTGTAGAGGCAGTATTGTTCATTATTTCTGCAGGGGGCTCCCAATCACTTGTTGAGTCCACGTCACTTGAAGCTGCTGCACTACGCCGGGCAAAAGGAGGTCCGACGCAGTTTTAGGAGGTATCCCATTGTTATCGCAGTGTATAACATTCGTGGTGACTGTAATAGCAGTTACATGGAGAAGCCAATAAGGGCGCTTGCCAATTAGTGGCTAGAAAATCAGCGCCAACCGAAGTACTGGAATTTTGAAAAATAAGTGTTGGCTGCGCATAGCCGCCTAAATAAACACAAGGTTATGTTTGAACATTTGAGAATTCTGGCCCACGCTTTGAACTAGGGCGATGTGACAAAAACTTCAATAGACACACTGGCTATGGACTTAGCAATGCATGGAAGCTTGCTCTTGATGAAAAAAGAGCACAGAGTAAGACTTCCCGTACTTTACCACCCATTTCGAATGATGGCTCTGCGATGCAGGTTAGAGAGTGCAAAAATAATCTGTGGACGTCAAGGGCACCACCTCCGAATGCCCAATTTCCCTGATGTTATCAGCCGGCAGGGGAGGCCGAGCGGTTCTAGGCGCTACAGTCTGGAACCGCGCGACCGCTACGGTCGCAGGTTCGAATCCTGCCTCGGGCATGGATGTGTGTGATGTCCTTAGGTTAGTTAGGTTTAAGTAGTTCTAAGTTCTAGGGGACTGATGACCTCAGAAGTAAAGTCCCATAGTGCTCAGAGCCATTTAAACCTGATGTTATCAAGACGTAATCCTGCCAATCTGATGCCGTTCATTTGAGAAAAAAGTGACGTCCTCGACAGTTTCAGGACGAGAAGCGCCCTACATGATAACTATATTACTCAGCTTGGCCAAAGCAGTACCTTTCTATCATAGTAAAAGCTTACCATGGAAATAAAAGGATGGACCTGCGAATAGTTATGTGGAATGCTAAAGGAATCACCAACAAGAAACAAGAATTAGATCTTTTTACTTCTCAGTAAGACACATGTTGCTCATACACTATGTGATCAAAAGTATTCGGACACCTGGCTGTAAATGACTTATAAGTTCGTGGCGACCTCCATCGGTAATGCTGGAATGCAAAATGGTGTTCGCCCATCCTTAGCTTTGATGACGGCTTCCACTCTCGCAGGCATACGTTCAATCAGGTGCTGGAAGATTTCTTGGTGAATGCCAGCCCATTCTTCACGGAGTGTTGCACTGAGGAGAGGTACCGATGCCGGTCGGTGAGGTGTGGCAAAAAGTCGGCGTTCCAAAACATCCCAAAGGTGTTCTTCAGGATTCAGGTCAGGACTCTGTGCAGGCTAGTCCATTACAGTGATGCTATTGTCATGTAACCAACCGCCACAGGCCGTGCATTATGAACAGGTGCTCGATCGTGTTGAAAGATGCAATCGCCACCCCCGAATTGCTCTTCACACTGGGAACCAAGAAGGTGCTTAAAACATCAGTGTAGGCCTGTGCTGTGACAGTGCCACGCAATACAACAAGGGGTGCAAGCCCCCTCCATGAAAAATACGACCAGCCCATAACACAACCGCCTCCGAATTTTACTGATGGCAATACACACGCTGGCAGATGTTCACCAGGCATTGGCTGTACTCATACCCTGCCATCGGTCGCCACATAGTGTACCATGATTCCTCACTCCACACAACGTTTTTTCATTGTTCAATCGTGTAATGTTTACGGTACTTACACCAAGCGAGGCGTCGTTTGACATTTACTGGCGTGATGTGTGGTTTATGAGCAGCTGCTCGACCATCAAATCCAAGTTTTCTTACCTCCCACGACCGCTAAGGTCGCGGGTTCGAATCCTGCTTCGGGCATGGATGTGTCTGATGTCCTTAGGTTAATTAGGTTAGAATAGTTCTAAGTTCTAGGGGACTGATGACGTCAGAAGTTAAGTCTCATAGTGCTCAGAGCTATTTGAACCATTTACCTCCCGCCTAACAGTCATAGTACTTCTAGTGGATCCTGATTCAGTTTGGAATTCCTGTGTGATGGTCTGGATAGATGTCTGCCTGTTACACACTACGACCCTCTTCAACTGTCGGCGGTCTCTGTCAGTCAACAGACGAGGTCGGCCTGTACGATTTTGTGCTGTGCGTGCCCCTCCACGTTTCCACTTCACTATCATATCGGAAACAGTGGACTTAGGGATGTTTAGGGGTGTGGAAATCTCGCGTACAGACGTATGACACAAGTGACACCCAATCGCCCGACAACGTTCGAAGTCCGTGAGTTCCGTGGAGCGCCCCATTCTGCTCGCTCACGATGTCTAATGACTACTGAGGTCGCTGATATGGAGTACATGGCAGTAGGTGGCAGTTCGAGGCACCTAACATGAAAAACGTGTCTTTTTGAGGGTGTCCGGATATTTTAGATCACGTAGTGTATTAGAAACACATCCAAAGAATCAAGACACCTCCAAACTTCGCAACGTGATTTGCTATCGAGCAGACAGGAGAAGCATGGAAGGAGGGACGGTAATTTTTGTTCGTCGACGTCTCCCACGCAAGAAGTCTTGAAACGTCGGCAGTAACCTTTGAACACAGTGCAAGGCCAAATGAAGTTTATGTCTGCCTATCTCAGACCCAGAGTTCAACTGCTGAAGGACGATTTTTAGCTATATTTCAAGGTGATAGCAAAATATTCTTGTGTGGCAACCTAAATGCAAAGTATCTTGCGTAGCACTCATGGCAGGTAAATCCCAAGGGATTCAAATTCTTCGACCTAGGAAAGAGACTGGACTTGACTGTATAAGGATCCCACTGCACACCACCAAAATCATGTACTGGACACAACTGTGACGAAAAATATTTCCCAACCCTCCAGGATACCACAATACCGTACTGGTAACACTATCTAGGCTGCTTGCACTGCTCCTACCACCAACCCTGACAGAGAAATTGGACGAAATAAGCCCATTACCTAAGTAACAATACCCATTCACCTCGGGAAGTCTTCGCAGTGTCAACGGCTGACATCAACTGCGTAACTCACGAACAACATAGGTACTACAGTTGGACTGAATGATCGTCAGCTCCAGTTACTAACAATTAACAGTACCAGGCGAGTAGAGCTCGGAAATGATGGCAACCACTAAGGGACGCGCTTAGAAAACACCTAAACTAGCGAATGGGAAGGACGGCGCACGGAATCAATTGTGGGATGACGGAATGAATACATTCGGTCACCGAAACAAACACTAGAAACTCCCGAAGGATTGGTATATGATAAAATAGCCGAAGCACAGAAATTATGAAGAACGAACTTGACTGCCACCACCCCAGAAAGGGGTGTTGTAAATTTTGTATTAGTAAATGTACAAACAATGGGATTTTTCTTACATTTCAAAACGAGACCACAACCGCCGCAAATGCAGCACGTTACTTTCTACATCATATCTATGTTTATCTTATTACTTCTTAGTATCTGTTGACTGGTTGTGCAGGAAAACGTTCAAACAATAATATAGCAAAAAATGGTTTGCCGTTATTGGCCAACATTGTTGTTTAGCAAACTTAGACAATCGATCTCTTTTTCCATCTCTGTGAGGAAACAGTATTGTGCCCTGATCCAGCTGTAATAAAAACAGCAATAGCAATCAGTTCGAGTGATGGAGTTGGTGAGTTGGTAGTGTTTAAAGGCATTGCAGTGGATGAAGTTTTAGACGTTATAAATCATGAAATTTTGAAGGACTTATTGATGAAGACAATAAAAACTTGAATGTGGTTGTTGTTCCTCCGGATAATGATGCTTTAACAACTGAAGATGAAGCCGATAATGGCGCAACTGAAAACACGTGTTTTGGACTGGGGCTAACGAAATAGGGTAAACTCAAGAAAACAGAAGAAACCTTACAGCCAACTGCCGGCTTACAGTACAATGAAGCTAGTACATACTTCAAGTCCTAAAAATGATGTTTTAGCTTATGCAGCTCTAGAAGAAATGAAAAAAAAGAAAAGATCTCATGCCATTTGAGGTTGGGGAAAATATCATGAATTTCAACAATGCATTTGATTATATCGTGAGAGAATCAGTGCAATATGCAAGTTGTTCTAAAAACGTATATGATTTCTCTTTTGACGCTGGAGAACTGAGAGTATTCCTAGGCTATTGTGAAACCAACATTCGACAGCCGTAGCTCGTAAGGAATTACAATGCAAATGTGAGATGAATAGACCATGACTGGCTTGTTGGGAAATATACCACTTTCTTACGTGGCTAGAAATGGTACTGGGCTCTGTTTACAAGAATAATGGATGTGGCTGTCGTGAACAGCTGGATGATATACCGCATGGTACATGGAGCAAGATCTCTGGTCCTATTAGAGTTCCGATGAAGACTTGCTGTCTAGTATGTGAAAATGGCTACCAACGGGAGAGGGGGACGTCAATTATCAGCACCAAAAAGGGTATTCCAAGAAGTGAGATATGATGTCAACATGCAATTCCCAAAGACGTTGTCAGTTTGCTGATTGCAAAGACAGACCACTGTCATTTTGTAAGACTTTGTCGCAACTGCTTTGAACCTTAACACACAAAATAAGAGGAACAATGTAAAAGCATAAATTGGTGGCCTGAACTAAAATCATTGGTTTCTATAATGATGGACGTACATAAAGTAAAAGTAGTGAAGCTTTTTCTTCTAATACTGAAAGATATGTATAATACGAAAATATAATAAAGATAAACATTATAATGAAGATACGTAGTTCTGTTTAATATATGAAATTTACCTTTATAAATAAAAAGCTGTAATAACTTAATTACTAAAATGAATTTTTAACGGAAATCGGAAGTCTAAATGTTTGTGTAAACACGAGATACTGTATCCTCTCAGTGATCTGTTTATAGAGCCGAAAATTCTGTTCATATGAGTACTTTAAAAAATAAATAAAGGATTTATTTATGTTATCTGACATCACTGTAATACGTAAACTTAGGAAAAAACTGTCATTTCCAAGCAACGTTACCTTATTTTGTAGACCACTCTTTGTCTTCAACGAATGACGTGTTCGATATTACTTACGAATTGGTCCCATGTTGTAATTGTAACTTCTACAATTGATATAATGAAAGAATAATAATTCCTCTACATTTATAAATACTGACAGGATCGCTTTCCAGTGCTTATTTTGTGTTACTCTGCGCCAAACGGAACATTGAAAGATGGACTGTGGAGGCGGTGTTGTAGTGTGTGTCCCTTAGCAGTCGAGTCTATCTGTGGCGTGGATGGACTGCGTGCAGTAGTCGCACGGCAGCCCCTGTGGGCGGCAGCATCGATGTGAAGGGCACTGCGCAGCGCGTCTGCCGGTTGTGATCACACCTCGGGCTACGAGCCACTGATGATGAACGCACTCGAAAACGAAGTACTCAATGACTTCCGAGACCTCAGAGATGCAGCGAAAAGTCTCCAAATAATTCTCCACTGTGAAGTCTAGCAGCGAAGTGTTAATCCAGAACGATCTCTTAAAAGCGCTCTGCAAACCGTTTAATGAGCCAGATCAGGTTCTTATTCTCGTGAATCGAATTATTTAATACCAAGTTTCATCATCGTTGCGGAACGTCCTCTGTCGCCACGTCGCACGGACCTTGCGCCGTATTTCTGTGCGGAGGAGGGCCTTGTTATGTGGAATAACATTGTTGCATCTGACTGGACAATGACTTCAGGAGGTTGGTGATTGTTTTACTTGCTGTGAAGGAAAGCGCAAGAATCTGGTATCTCAGTGTTTTTTTTAAATAAGTTCTTCTGGTATCGAAACATGTGATGATGGGATCAGATAATGTCCGATACCGAAACGCAGCAATAAGTTGATACTGAGTGGAGGGCTGTGGTGCGTGAAGCTCGCAAATGCTCGGCAGACCGCCTCGATGTCGGTGGCCGCACTTGTACTCTTTGAACGCTCCAATATCGAGGCCATCCTGAACCCGATTGCAGTTGTGCATTTCTGTGGTTATGACTCAAGCTAGGCGCACAAAACTAATTTCATTTTGAAGGGAACTCATTTACAAAGGTTAAGCTTGTCCACAACGTATGTTTAAGAACGCGTGACCGGTTTTTCAATGTAAATACAGAAAACTGCCGCCAATCACTTTTTTAAAATAGTTATTTATCCCATGAACCGGTTTTAGAATCTTTTCAGACTCATCTTCGGATGGTGTACAGGATGTTACACACCTATTTCAAAGCGTAACGCTAGGTGCTGGCTCTGTGACAAGATGAAGGAACATGCTGTAATGCATCGCCATGACTATTGTTTATAACATTGTCACATACGCTTTGACGCTTTGAAACACCTATGTAACTTCCTGTACACCATCCGAAGATGAGCCTGAAAAAGGTTCTAGAACCGGTTCAGGGAATAAATAACTGTTTCAAAAAATGACTGTTTGCAGTTTTCTGTATTTATATTTACGAGGGTGAATCAAGTACAAACCATATTTTTTGTTTTACACGCGTTTTTGTAAACGGAGAGCTGCGCAAACCTTCCCCATTGCAGCTTTCGTTTCCAGTGAGTGTTCTCGGCAACTAGAAGCTAGAAATTCGTCGTACTGTTTCTATTAGTCAAAATCGCAATGTCAGAACGAGAGTAACCGTCGTCAGTCGTGCAACGCCCTGTAATCAAGTTTATCACAAGACAGGGCGTAAAACCGTCCGAATTTTTGAAAAAGACTTCCGCCACAGTTAAGGCACAACATCCTACAACGGCTCAAATGTATGCGTGGCCAAAACAGTTTTTGCGAGGCGAGAAACAGCTGAGAATGCAGCTTACCGACGTCGCCCGAGGACCAACATGACCGATGAGAATATTCGCATTGTTTGCCTGCTTACTAAAGATGACCGCCGAATAACAACAGCTGAGGTACCTACTGAGGCTGGCCTAAGCTACGGTACTGATCAGTCGATCATTGCTGACAACCTCGGATTTCAGAATGTCCGAAAGGTGGGATCCTCGACTTCTCGCCACATCGTCTCGAGAAGTGGAAACGGCTACTGACACGTTACCAAACTGAAGGTCAACATTTTTGCATCGGACTGTGATCTACAATGAAACGTGGTTGTACTATTATACGCCCGAGTAAAAAGAAAGCAGCATTGAATGGCGCAAGGACGCTACACCTTTTAAAGACAAAAACCGTCTCTATGCATGGAAGGTTCTTGTAAGTCTTTTTTTTATTTTAAAAATGTTCTTCTCACAGTTTTTCTCTACGAACGGTGTACTATGAACGTTGCATATTGTTACCAACCTTTAGACCAAACGGAACGTGCATATCGTGAGATAAAAAGGAGCGCATTTCCAATCCGGGATGTGATCGTGCTTGCTGATAACACTCGACCCTACAAAGCTACCCTACAGTCTTGACTTAAGGCACACTGATTTCCATTTGTTTGCACCACTATAGGAACTTTTGAGGCAGTCGGAGGACACAGATTTGACGGCGATGGCGCTATCGAAGTGTTGGTGCGCAACAGAGAACTGTCACAAGCACTTTCACTTTACGGACACGGAATCAATAAATTGCCTGTCCACTGGAAAAATGTGTTTCCCTTTCAGGAGACTGTATGGAAAAATAAGATCGTCTGTGTGAATTTTTCTGGCGCTTATAAAAAAAGTCCTATTTATATTTGATTCGCCATTCTATTTTTTAATTCATCGAAACACCTATAGACAGTGGGCAAGATGAACTCCCAAATACGAAAATCAAGCACTGAATGAATAAATTCATAAACCAACTCACTCTGTAAATGTAAATATCGTTGCACAGAAATAATTCCTTTTCAAGTTCGTGGTTTCCAATGATTGAAACCTGTGCATCGTGACAATAACAATCCTATTGCTACTGATAATTCTCCGACATTGCGAAACATGTAAACAACATATAAGATAAATAATGATTCCTTAGAACTACAACATTAGGCCAATTACCCACAAAACTCGGGAGATGATCGTTCAGCCGTTGACAAAAAACTAAGGGAAAATATGATTTTTTTCCCGTAACTATATATTATTCAGAGAAGTACAAGCCAAACTGCATATGACCTTTATCGATCTTGAGGGGGCATATGACAGAGTGCTGAGGCAAGAGATATGGAAATGTCTGAGAAGTAAATGCCTGCCAGAAAAATATATCAAGGTGGTAGAAGACATGTATGAAGGTGCAATGACACAAGTCACGAGCAGTGCAGGTGCAACAAAGGCATTTCCAGTGAGAGTAGCACTACATCAGGGATCTGCTCTCAGCCCATACCTCTTTGACTTGTCATGGATGTACTAGTCAAAGGTGTGAAGAAAGAGTCACCTTGGAGCATGATGTTTGCCGATGATGTTGTAGTCTATGAACCCACCCAGGAGGCACTACAAGACAAGGTTGAACAGTGGCGAAAAGTTCTAGAGGAAATGGGAATGAGAATTAGTAGGGTGAAAACAGACCATATGTGTACAAAGGATACCAAAGATCTATATATTAACCTGCAAAGAGAACAACTGACGTTGGTCAAGAAATTTAAATACCTAGACACTTACATGCAAAGTGATGGAGGACTGGAGGCCGAAATACAGCACAGGATAAATAGTGGATGGATGAACTGGAGGAAACTGAGCGGAGTACTGTGTGATAAGAAGGTAAGCTGCAGAATGAAAGGAAAGCTTTACAAATCTGTGGTGAGGCCTGCGATACTGTATAGCGCAGAAACTTGGCCAATCACAAAAGCTCAAGACAAAAAAATGGAAGCGGCAGAAATGAGAATGTTAAGGGGATGAGTGGGGTGACACGAAAGAATAGACTAAGGAATGAGTACATCAAGGGAACAGTGAAAGTGGGGCACATAGGGAAGAAGATCCAAGAAAGTACACTAAGATGGTATGGACATGTGCAGAGAAGAGGAGAGCACGATGTGGGGAGAAGAGTTGAAGACCAAGAAATCGAAGGATCAAGGAGAAGAGGAAGACCGAAACTGAGGTGGAAAGACAAGGTAGCAGGGGTCGTACGGGAGAAAGGACGGCTCAGAGAAGAAGCACTGGATAGGCATTTATGGAAGAGAAGGATCCAGCAAAGCAACGCCGACCCCACGTGACGTGGGAAAAGGCTGAGATGATGATGATGACGATGATGATGATATATTATTCAGGGATAATCTGTCTTAGTGATACATCGCGTTATAACATTTCAAACCAGCAACTTGAGGATTTTGCAGTTACTTCTGTTTGTTCTTAGGAGGACCCTTTTCTTTATTGTCCTACTGTTCCGTTAGCCAAAGCACCGTGTGCTGCTCAACAAAAACAAGACAAAAGCGTTAATTTCATTTCTACTGACATAGTTACGCCAAG
This sequence comes from Schistocerca americana, assembly GCF_021461395.2. NCBI lineage: Eukaryota > Metazoa > Arthropoda > Insecta > Orthoptera > Acrididae > Schistocerca > Schistocerca americana. Next base: position 58,141,482 of record NC_060119.1, read on the forward strand.
GACTTGTGTCACTTGTCACACAGACATAAAATATTCAAACGGAAGGGACCGGCACTGGGGCAGGTATGAGCACAACACTCAATTATAACAGTGCGCCACTGCGGTCGCTGCGATCAATAAGCACTCTGTAACTTCCGCATAACTGACCTAGTCGTTCATTCATCAACGAAACTGCTGCTGCGAGAAGAGGCGTGCGAACATCCCGTGTCGTCGGCGTACAGACTGGTGGACACATGTAGCGACCTGTTGACGTTCCGCCTGATGCTGGTTACATCGTGAGTTGCCAGAAAATGAATCTGCCAGGCCGCCTGACGTGATCTTGCAAAGTTATTCAACGGAAAATTTAAGCGAAGTTTTCAAAAGGATCAGTACCAGCATTCTTTGAAACATATGGACACCTGAGTGACCCAGCGAGAAGATCATCTTCTTACTAAGTCATTACAAACTACCCATCTCATCGTACAAAATTTCGCAATGAGTGCAAACAGTTTCAAGAATGCGATCAGGCCCTTCTATCTCGCAAGCCAAATTTGTGGCCTGGCTCCTGTGAGTTTTGATTTTAATAATCCTCATCTATGTCTCATTGAAGGGCACGTAAACAAAATTGTCAGCTTCGCTATCTCAACACTGTGGCTCCTTGTGATCGTGACAGCCGGCCTCCGCTGCAGCTACGGTCAGACGTGTGTGGCCGTGCTCCCAGACGTGCTGCCGGCAATCTACTACTTAAACGTGTCGCTGACGTGGTTCAACTGGCTGGAGCCGGCTACAGCCCTGGTCAGTTCGATGCTCACTGGAGGAAGGTATCTGGAAGAATTCGTGCAGCACATGGAGATGGTGGATTCACTGCTGGCTCACGGTCAGGAGATGTACAGAAGAAAATTCCATCGCAGGACGAGGATGGCGGCCGCAGTTCTTCTGGCCGTGGTCGTCATTTCCTTCGCCGCTCCAGCCGCTTGTCAGGTGTAGCTGCCTCGCTCTGTCCTCAGCCAAGCGCACATGCTCAGTGATTGCACTTTTATTTTTTGGGTACAAACCTATTTAATCTTATTCAATCATCTAGAACCTTTTTTTTTGACATGAACGAAGAATCGTCGTGGTTGGCTATTAGCAATGCCCTCTTCAGATCCCGGATCCCATGTAACAACATGAAACACCTGGAACGAATTTTAGAAAACAGGTTAATAGGAAACGGAATGTACTACTGGATCTGCCCATGGGAAAACAAAACATTTTTAAACACTTTATTTCTCTGCAGCTCTAAGTTCCCATATTTAATCGCAAATGAAGCATTAAACATTAAAACACAGAGATTATACATAAATTTCTTCCTGTAGAATCGAATACTAACTAAAAATTTTCAGGGAGTTAAAACCAGTTAAACATTCAACGCTGGCTACTCAATATACAAGAAACTGGGAAGGTAACAGACAGTCCGGGCTAGAAAATAATTGATCTGAACACATAAATTTAGTTAATGTAAGCACTATAGTACTTGCCCAGCACACTTAGCCCCAAAACAAAACATTAATATACTGCTTGACAATTCCTGGTGGACAACTGAAACTTGCTAACGAAAAACTGTCAATTGCTACTGAACAACCGACAATTCTACGGAACGCCCAAACGATGATACTAAGAGAAAATGTAGAGGGCAGGACGTGTTAACTGCAGCGAAGCCTCAGCACGGACGACATGTATGCATTCGAAAGTTCTTGCAGGACGGTCGTTGATGAAAGTTGTTGTGCAACCACTCATTGTGAAATTTCGTGTGATACGGTAATGTGTCTGTAAGACATCATTTGAGACCTTATGATCGTGGACGAACAGCTGGACGGCTCGAAACTGGCCAAAGTGTCACTCCTGAGCGGTAGACCACATCACCCATTCCACATTGACGCTTCCAGTCACACCGTGTGGGGTTTCGTGTGTGACATATATGGTCACTGCCACCACGTGAACTCTCGTGACTCTTCGTGAACCTACATAACATTTCCAGCCAACGCCCAAACCAACGTCTTTCATGTGATGTTTCCTTTGTACTCCGGCTACTTTCAAGTAAACTTATTCGTTCTGGCTTCTGTTCTGTTGCCTTTCAGGTATTGAATTTTTAAATATGTGACACTGTTAAATGCACCCCACTTCATTCACGCATGGTCTAGAAAGAGTTCGTTGGCGTAGGGAACATGTTCGTTAGGACTAGCAACAATGGCCCACAGTAATATCCTCTGATAAACCCCGCTTCACTTCAGTGTAGGAGAACAAGTTACACACCACAGAACGTCCATGAACATCGTCAGTATATCTTAGGCGTTATGGCGTGGACAGGCATCATGCATAATGACCGAATACCACATATCTTTGCGAGAGGTACTGTAGTAGTGCAGGCCATGTCCACCTGTTTAGGGGTTGCAGTAGGTCCCGAATTTACATTTATGGGCGACAATGCCCGCCCACACAGGACCGTTGAGGTGTTGGAGACATTGGAAAGTCAAGATATTGAATTTAATGAATGACCTACGCACACTCTGGACGTAATCCCTATACATCATGTCTGGGATGCTCTTGGCTGACGTTTTTCTCAATTAACCCCCCTACCCTGACCGTGCAAGAACTGAAAACCACCTTGAGCTTGAGAGAGGAGTGCCGGCCAGTGTGGCCTAGCGGTTCTAGGCACTTCAGTCTGGAACCGCGCGACCGCTACGGTCGTAGGTTAGAATCCTGCCTCGGGCATGGATGTGTGTGATATCCTTAGGTTAGTTAGGTTTAAGTAGTTCAGATGTTAAGTCCCATAGTGCTCAGAGCCATTTGAACCATTTTGAGAGAGGAGTGGGACAATATCCTCCAAGGACTCCTCAACAGTTTGGTAGCCAGCATTAAAAGCAATTGAAAAACGTGTATCAGTGCCCGAGGAGGGCATATTCCTTACTGAGAATTATGTATCGACCTTTATGTTGGGAGTGTGACCTGTATCAAACATGAAAGTTATTTATATCTTTTATGCTGGTTTCCTATGTGGTGAAATCTGTACCATTTTTTGTTATAAATATACCACACCACTTCTATTAAGGTAAAAAAGATAACAGATGATTTTAATACAGCAGGCCAGGTAGAAGAAAACAATAACGAATGTCCTAGTCCTGTGAACAATGCATGTAGTAGCCAGCAGCACACTTTTTTATAAACAAAACTGTTCTCACAAGCTCCTCACAACTAGTTAGATCGGGATCTATTCAGGACAGCGGGATTAACTAGTGTGTCCATATCAACAAAGATCAGTTAACTTAGCTTTAATCGAAAACTGTGCGAGGCTCAGCCAGCTTCACATTTTAGTGGGACTCGCACCAAGAGAATCACCACTCCAACAAGTGTGACATGAGTCCTGCGCACTTCATAAACTCGCTCTTCGCCATCTCCTCCTCCTCCTCCATGTTTTCGCATTTCCTCTACGGGGTCGGAATTGTTATAAGTATTTTGGCAATGTCAGTGGCATAGGGTGGGAGGATGGCCTACCTGACGCCACCACTCTCCTCGGGAAAGAATCTGTGTGTTCCATCTGTCTGAGTCTAATGTAAATCTCATCTTCAAGCGTGAGAGCGGGTATCTGAGGCGGGACGTGGGAATCAGCTCAGTAATTACCTAAGTCTATGTGGAAGACCATCTCCAGGTTCACTGGCCCTCGTCATCTGAGGTGGAGACGATCTGGGGCAGACTTGCTGGCCCGAATCCCAGAAGCGGTGCGCTAACTCGATCGGCTATACAGGTGGGCCACTCACTCCGACCATACAGTCACCGAATAACTATAAACGTGGAGCGCCATACCCAGCTGTCACACAGACAATCCACGAGTTCTCCTGATGCCCGGTCGCTGTGTGTAGGTGGGTCGTCAGCTTGTTTACAATTACGGCGTGCTTTCCCGATTTGCTGGAGCGTCGTGCGGGCTGCTTCCTCAGCCATCGCCGCACCATACTCAATCGAACAACTGACTGCCTTCCCCTAGTCCACTGGCGGAGTCTAGGCAAGCCGGAGAAAGCAGCTATCCACATAATCGCTGATCAATAAAATGTTCATGCTGCACGTTTCGTTATCAAAATAAAAATGCTGATTTCAATGTCTTTCATTTACACCAATTTCATTTTTGTCTTAGATACATAAATATTCCAGACAGATGGTTCACACAAACCTTTGCAAAATAATTATAATCATGTAAAGCGTACAAAACTAAGACTAGCCTGACAACATTTTAACAGAGACTGACATAATGCTGAAGGAAGACTGCCTGCGGTGCCTATTTACATAAACGTGTAGTGCAGTTTCAAAAAAGATTAAAATATAATGTAAAAGATAGGAATTATGGCCAATACTCTTACAAGACTGGCAATAACGTTATTGCACTTAAATAATGACTTTGTATTTAACAAATAGCTTTGAAATGGATGAAAATTTCGGTGTGTGGAGTTTTCCAGTTATTATTTAAGAAACACCAAGAATATTCTAAAAAACAGGATTTTATGTTTTAGGTTTTTCTTTGTAACGTTACACATTATTGTACTGTAAATCAGGGCAAAATAGAAAGACTATAAGTCTGCAAAAGATTACCTTCTAAATTCGAACACTCTGTAATTCTTACAACAATAACTTTGAATTAGTATATTTCCTACATTACATAATTTTGAAAGAGACAAAATTTTCCTTAGATAGAAGACAAAGTGAACTTCCAAATAATGTAGACGAATCGCAAAATAAATCTTTCTCAGAAGGGTTGAAACTTTATGAGCACACGATATTTCAGCATCAAAACTTCTGTGTAGTGCCACCAACAAAATATTTCTGTGTGTAATATTTGAGAGGCACAGGTGTCCTCTACTAGTAGTTTTGAGAAAAGTGGAACAAACTGTGTGTGTGAGTTTTGGTCTTTTGTCCTGATTCGTACCATGTAAGTGAAACAGATCCTTCACAATAATTCTGACATTTTTCTAAATTACCTTTTCATATTTTTATGAGTTCCTTTGCACGCTGCTTGGTTCCCTAGAGGATATAGAAGCGAGGAACAGATGCTATTCACGAACAGAGAATTCAGATATTCAGGTGTGAATTTATTCTAAATCTAATGTCAAATAATAAAAATAATACATATCTTTGTTGTTGTAGTTGCAATGCCAGTTGCTAACAGTAGATTTGAATAATGATATATACATTCATACAAAAGATTTATAAATCTGTCACTGTTCAATACAATGTCTATTCAGAAGACGTTAAGCCCTGGTCGCTATGAAAGTCTGTAAATGTTATTAATCTGGCAAACACACAAAATGGAGTCATCCGTGAATGTTTGAACTTAAGTACACATGCCACTGGAGCTCCAGAGGGTGGCATGCTTTTATCTCATTGGCAGTGGCATAATCGTTTATGCAGAGCCCTCGTGCGACAGAGGCAGCTGTGGCGCGACTGGCAGCACGCATATTTGAAAGTGCAACCAGCCAGATAACAATTGAGGCTGCACGTATAAGGGTGTTTTGAAGTTCAAAAGTGTGCGCACATGTTTAGTTTCTAAAATAAAAGAGAATTTGAAAGGGAAAAGGAAGAAATCAATATTTATCTTCCATTTAATACTTACAAGCAACACATTTTAAACACAGCACAGGGTCACACGTATCATGTAACTACATTTTATATTTAAATTACCCTTTATACAACAGTATTCTGTATGTTATCTACATTTTATTTTCTTAAAAATGTCTTTTATTAAATATACTCAGCTGTATATTCCTTACCAACAGATGGCCAGCAGAATACCTCCTCAACTTAAGCCATCACGTTTTGAACTGTAGTATGTTCTCATAGATCTCCTCCATAAAAACTGTAAATTTATTTTTTATTTCTTGATGCCACCATTAGCTCTACATAGTCCTTGGCCAAATGAATACTATCAGTCTTTCTCATATTTCTTTCAGTTACCATAGACCGGATATACATTGACAGCCATGGATATTTAGACCACCCATACACCAAACATTTTACATATATCTGCTGACTGTCAGTTAGGTGTTTAGTATATACTGTTTGGAGGTAAAGTACCATCAATATATACTAGATAGTGCTATGTAGCACCAATGTTCTTGCACAAAAGTTGGAGAACCTGTTGTGACTTAAGATTGAGTACAACAAAGTGCATTACAATCTGGTTGTACAAATTCTACCAATATCGTTTAACTGCAAAGCCGTCGGTGTTTCCAACTACATCATACATGTTACTCAATTAATTCTCAAAACGGGCCACCAACTAGTTATTTGTTCATATCTGCCAGTATATTACGATTTCTGATGCCATGTGCACGATATCTCTGTTTTGGGTTACTTTGACCACCCATTATTGTTACCCCAGGATTAAAGATACACAATTTGTAAACAGTACTGATGCCAGTGACAGTGTAGAACTAAGGAATATAAACATCGATCGTTGGTACATAGATAAAGGCTCATTTGTAATTTTTTAACTAAGAGAAACAAATGTCAATCATACACTGCTAAAATTCCAAGTTGTGGTTCAGATAGTGATTCAGGTACAACAACATATGGTGTCAAATATCACCTGCCCATATTAGGAATGAAGTTTGCTTGGCCTCAAGTGTCAAATATTGACTCAAAAAATGAAAAATGGAAAACGTTAGTTCTAACTGCACTAGATGTTCTGAAAGGATTATTTAACTTCAAGATGGAGAAATATAAGGTATTAAGTTCAACTGAATTTGGAGCTATGTGTGTGGTACGCCATTCTAGTACCTTTCATTATGTTTATAATTTTGATGATGGTTCTGTTTTATTCACGTACAATACTGGACTTTTCCTTTATGAGACTCAGTAAAACACTTCAGAATATTTTAGATCGACATATTTATTTCTGGTTGGTCAAAGTTTCATTGTATTTTTTAAATAGTGACTAAAAATGCAATGGTAGCTGACAGTTGTGGTGGATGTATAGGGCAGTCAATGTAGCCCCAAAATCTTTGCTAACTTTCACAACCTACAATTTTTTCCATTACTTCTGCATTTTAGAAAACTAAGTAGTATGTAATCCTTTCATGCAAGCCCCTACGTTCACTAACATAAATATCACAAAAGTTGAAAAAAACAATCATGACCATCACATCTGAATGCAAAAATCAGTCATACCAAGTTAACATAGCTCCAAAATCTTGATCACATGACATAAAGGAGTTATCACATTTTGAGAAATAGTGATGTATGATCTGTTAGCACAAGTCATATTTTCAGAACTATGTAGTTCTTGTTGTGTGCAGGACACATATCTGAAAACACATGCAATTATCTCACACCCTGTGAAAGACTTTCAAGATATTCTGTGGCAAATAAACAAATTTCATTTGACCCTTTGGTTCCACCATCTTCATAGTAGAGAAAAAAATGTTGTTGTGATCATGTATACAACACACAGTAAGAGTGGGCTGCTTATGGTAAAAATCCTCCTTAGCAGGAATTGTGGGGGGCTGGAGACTCTATGTGTCATCAGTATTGACAGCTGCTACGCTCTGCATTGTCTGCATTAACTCTTCCACTTCTTTCACTTTAATAAAAAACTTAGCCCTTCGATTGACCAGCCTATAGTCTCGATTTACTGTGATGTCATGTATACTAACAAATGCTGACTTATACACCACATATTGTCCTGAAGGTTGAAATTCTGCATTTAATTCCACGACTTTTTGATTTACCTCTGTTAGTAATGCGCCATCGTCTTCTCTATATTGGAACAACTCCCATCAAGCTCTGCAAATACATGTCCTGCTTATTCTTGGTAATAAAAACTGTTAAAGTTGTTGAACACCTCCTGCTGCTGCTCCTCGGTATTCATTCTTATGCAGCACTGGTTTCCACATCTGTTGGAACTTAAGAGAGCAGATTTTAATATCAGAACCTATGTGGTGAAGTTAATTTTATGGGTTATGTAGTAAACACTTACTAGCATGCTTCTCCACTTTCTTTCTGTAACAGCTTTTCCATTACTACAAGGTTTTAACTCAAGGTCTCTTTATTTTCTCACATATATTCTGAACTTGCATCTGAAATTTTTTCCTTCTCTTAACTTCAGCTTCCAGAGCAACATTTTTTTCTTTCAGGATGAACTATAATAACAGCTGTTTTTCGATGAAGAAATATTGTGGTTGTTGTCGGAACCTTTAATTGAGTAACAACTCATATCTTGGAGCTGTGTGATTTCGCTAAGAAACAAGGTTTTCAAGACTGATAAAAAACGAGGTGGATATGTATTCTTTCTCTCTGAAACATGAAGCTATATCCACTATACTTCCAGTCATATTAATGTGACGCCTGCCAAAAGCCTGAATACACATGTTTTGCAGTGCGGACCACTGTTGGATGTGCAGGACGAGAGTCAGTGACGTTATGGATAGTACCGAGAGGAGTGTGGAGCCAAGTCACCTCCAGAGGCATGGCCAGCTGCGCCAAATTTCTTGGTTGAGGATCCATGGCACGAACAGCTCAACCGAGGTGGTCCCACAGATCCTCTATTGGGTTTAAATCCAGGGAGTTTAGTGGCCAGGGGAGTACGGTAACTCATGCTTCTGGTATTCGAACAACACATGCACACTGTGAGCTGTGTGACATACTGCATTGTCCTGCTGGTAGATGCTATCGTGATGAGGAAAAATAACTTCATATGGTGGTGGACATTGTCCCCAAGGATATATATCTGTTGAGTAATTGAGCATTCCATAATGACGAAATCACCCACGGAATGCCACAGAAACATTCCTCAGATAATGACGGTCCCTCCTTGTTCCCTTTGAGACATTTCACGCTGCACACGCCAGTGGTTGTCTGTCCAATGGAGCATAAAACGTGGTTCATCAGGAAGGGCCACCTGTCGCCACTCAATGGACGTCCAGTTGCGGTATTGGCGTGGAAACTTCACCTTTCGTTGCCAATGATCAGTAATCAACATGTGTATGTGGACCATGCACCTGCTCTGGAGGCCCATATGCAGCAACCTTCGCTGAATGGTCGTTGTGGAGACACTGTTGGCAGCCCCTTGGTTAATGTGGGTGGTGAGTTGCTCAACAATTGCATGTCTATTCACTTGTACACATCTCCACAGCTGTCATTCACCCCTGTCTCCTATAGAACGTGGTGCACCACAGTTTCCTCAGCGCTGGTTTCGGTTAGCGCCATTTTGCCATGCATTGTATACTTTAACCACGGTGGCAAGCAAACAATTTACGAATTTAGTCATTCCGGAAATGCTTCCACCCTTGGCCCAGAAGTCAGTGATCATGCTCTTTTGAACATCAGATTAATAGTTGTGTTTCTACATTATGACAATGACTGCAGACTGCACTGTTTTCGACGTCCCCATCACATGGTGGTATTTCCCCCCCTCTCCCCGCCCCCCCCAATGCTAGTGCTGGCACTTGCCTTCTGTGAGAGGTTACTGCACATTGCTGTCGAACATAGCTGGTGGTCACGTTAATGTGACTGGACTGTGTATTATTATGTATGCATTAAATCGATTTTGGCTTAAAATGGACATGTGTGATTTCTCAAGTAACTGATTCATTTATACTAACGCTTCCTCTATGAAATGTGCTATGGCAAATAAGACTTATAGAAACATTCCTTTCAAAATAATGATGGTATTACCTATATGCCTGTACATATCTTATGTAAAAAAGATTTGTTTATTTAAGTACTAAAATGGAGTTATGAATGTGAGTTGTCTGTTCTTCTGGACACCTCCAAAAAACGGACACCTTACAGAATGTGATACATATTATGTAAGTTAAAGATTGAGAGGGAGTGGGGGGGGGGGGAGAAAGGAAAGGAAAGAGAAAGAACTATTGATATCAGCTGCATAATGTCTTTAGGTGGAACTAGCGATGATGAGTGAAAATGTGTGCTGGACCAGGATTCGGGCCCGGAATCTCCTGCTTACTAGGCAGTTGCGTTAACCACGGCACCGCCTGGACACAATGTCTGCTGCAATGGTTTAGACTATCTCGGCACACCCACCAACCAACCCACATTCCTATCTAGCGCCGACTATCCACAATCCTTCATGCTTGCTACTTTCAGGTTCCCACAGGAGGTCGGACCTACTTGTGCATTCACGCTCAAGGAGATGGATTCATTGCCAATTGAAGTATCAATAAATTAAATGAATGCGTGGTGTTTGTTCTTTTGGACATGTCCAGGGACTGCACATAGGTGGCACTAAGTGCTAATGTGGGTCAGCCAAGGAGTATGCCGAGATAGTCCATGCAGCTGCAGTAAGCACTGTGTCTGGGTGGTGCAATGATTAAAACAATTGCCTAGCAACCAGGAGATCCCATGTCTGAATTCAAGTCCAGCACACATTTTCACTCACCACCGCTAATTTCTAATTAAGCAGTTATGCATCTGATATCAATAGTTACTTTCATTTCCATTTTTCCTCCTCCACCTTCCATTTACATAATAAAATAGGATAGTTACTACCAATGAAGGTTTGTCAGATGTCATGTCCTATATCATATGTACATATTTATGTATTACTATTTAAATTGTATGGACAAATGTCTCACAAATGATTGTCCTATTTGAAGATGGACCAAGTAAGGTGCACGAATGTTGTGATTTGTGGTGTGTGGCACAAATATAGACACAGTATCTGTAACAGTATGTTATGGAAAACTGTATACTGAACATGGCATGACAACGCTAGTTACATAACTTTGAATCTGGAATGGTAAACAATACATGTCCGATTAGTCATAACTTGCTGGAGAACACACAAAAGAGATCAATGGTGTCTACAGCTGATCTTCAGTATCTCAGAGGCAATGCTTCCACTAACATGAATCACTGGACAGGTCGATAACAAGTGTGCGACAACATAAGTCAAGTTACCTCCACAAAAGCAACGTCCCTGGACCACAGTACAATGGCAGCATGTAGAATGCTTCCATAAATCACAGTTTCAGTTGTAATGGGCTCGTAGTTGCGTGAGGGTTTGGTGTCTTCCCTATAAAGTATAAATCATGCATAGCAACAAGGTTCTGTCCCAGTAGGATGTAGCTCAGTTATGGTCTGTCCTGTGGTCACATGGATGCAATTATGTTCCATTGTCCAGCTGCACCAAGCAATAAGAGATGTTTGGCATATGATAGTTCTTGTGGACCATGCATCACTCCCTGGTATTAGAGAGCCTGGTAGATGTCATATTCCTATTGGAAAACGCGACATGTCACCACTCTTTGGTTGTATGCAGGTGGCTTCACGAACGCTACAGTGAATTCATGACCATGGTTTGGGCCCTCAGATTACTCTGTCTTACACCTATTGAGGATTTATGGAATGCTATCGGAACCCGTGGTCGCATGATGAACCCAGCACTAGTTAAATAGCGTCAGTTGTAGGTAGCAGTGCAGTATAAGTATCTCTTCATAAGGATCCCACCACCTTGAAGAGTCCCTGCCTCGAATTGCTATTTGCTACTTAAGTTCGAAAATTTGCTATAAATGATAGCTGCTTTGCTGAGCAAAGTCTGTTCCCTGAGAAAATATGCGAAGATATAGGTTGGCCACTAAAGGCAAGAGCAACCTTAGTGCTGCAAGAGGGAGCTGGTTGAAAATACAATTACATTAATATTCACATATTACGGCGAGTACCTAGAAGTATGAATAATTCAATAAAAATGGTCATTAGATATATTTATCATTATTAAAGCAACGTTACTAACGATTATATTGGAAAATTAACACAAAATTACAACCTTCAGTAGACTTAACACTTTGCTAGAAAAACAAGTGACTCATAGACAGAAAAATCTGACAACTGTAGCTGAAATATACACTGCCTGGCAAAAACAGTGAACCACTCGAAAGACGTGGTCGGATGTCAATGTAACTTTGAGCTCTTACACTGCATCAGTGGGTATGTACATGATTAGAGTTGTAATTCTCGATGACAGGTGGAACCTGTCACTTATGTTGTTTATTTTTAGTGTTTTTATCACAACTGTTGGGGTATATGAGGCTTGCGAATAGCATGAGATATGAATGATCACTGTGAAGGACACAGGGACGCAGCATACACATATGAGAGAGAATTATCAGCATTCATAGATTTTTAAAGGGGCCTCATGGTGGGTCTCCATTTGACTGGCAAGTTGAATTTGTGCGTATTCAGATGCGACAGTGGCCCAATGTTGGACTGCAGTGGAATCTGAGAACACACGCAGACTCACCACGAATGTTCCCACTGACGACGTCTGACCACCCCAAGAGAGGATCGCCACAAAGTACACCAAGCATATTCTGACCCGTTCACAACTGCATCTGTGATCCAGGATAAGTAATGAACTCCCTGCAATGTTCTGTGTCATTCCACACCATTGGTTGGATTCAAATGGCTCTGAGCACTATGCGACTTAACTTCTGAGGTCATCAGTCGCCTAGATCTTAGAACTAATTAAACCTAACTAACCTAAGGACATCACACACAGCCATGCCCAAGGCAGGATTCGAACCTGCGACCGTAGCGGTCGCTCGGTTCCAGGCTGTAGCGCCTAGAACTGCACGGCCGTTGGTTGGAGACTAGCAGCGGCCTCAGAAGATATATATTGATGTCAACGCCTTAGATTTCACAAAATCAACCAACTCATCAAAGTTCACTAAATTTCACAAAAAAGTAAAAAAACATGTTTTTGGAAAAAAGTCAGATTTTCAATAATAAAAGACTCAGATCGATACAAATTGTCCTCTTTTTCAGCATTTTAACCGTTTTTCGAATATTTTCACTGCTTTTCAAACATTTTCATCATTTTCTCAAGCATTTTCATTTTTTCAAGCACCTTTACTATTTTTCAGGCAATTCACTACTGATTTCGAATTTTTGTTTCATTTCTCCATATATCTTTCTAATTCGTTTGAACGATTTCAAGGAAAAATCGTGAAATTTCAACCTACCTACAGACTATGGCTCGGAGTAACCCTGACAGCAACGCCACTATGTTGAATAACGGTTTTTGTGTAGCCACAGGACGTTTGTGTTATGTCTCAAACTGTGCGCAATAGGCAGCATGATGCGCTGCTTCACTCCTTACGTCCTTGGCGAAGTCCATCTTTGCAACCACAACACCATGCGGCACAGTACGGACATGCCCAACAACATGCCGAATGCACTGCTCAGGATTGGCACATGTTATCTTCACGAATGAGTGTTGCATATGCCTTCAACCAGACAATCATAAGAGACATGTTTGGAGGCAACCCGGTCAGGTTGAGTGCCTTAGACCAACTGTCCAGGGAGTGCAGCAAGGTGGAGGTTGCCTGATGTTTTGGTGTGACATTATCTGGGGTCGACATCTGCCGCTGGTGGTCATGGAAGGCACTGTAATGGCCGTAATGGCTGAATGACACATGAATGTCATCCTCCAGCCAATAGTGCAACCATACCAGCAGCGTATTGGCGAGGGATTCGTCTTCGTGGACGACAATTCGCGCCCACATCTCGTGAATGACTTCCTTCAGGATAACGTCAACGCTCGACTAGAGTGGCCTGCATGTGCTTCAGACATGAACCTTATGGAACATGCCAGGGGTAGATTGAAAATGGCTGTTTATGGACGACATGACCCACCAACCACACTGAGAGATCTATGCCGAAACGCTGTTGAGGAGAGGGCAATCTGGACCAACAGTGCCTTAATTAAATTGTGGATAAGCATGCATCAATGCAATACGACGTGCTACTGGGTATTAGAGGTGCGGGTGTGTACTGGAATTTGGACCACCACCTCTGAAGGTCTCACTGTATGGTGGTATAACATGGAATGTGTGGTTTTTATGAGCAATAAAAAGGGCGGAAATGATGTTTATGTTGAACTCTATTCCAATTTTCTGCACAGGTTCTGGAATTCTCGGAACCGAGGTGATGCAAACCGTTTTTTGATCTATGTAAAATGAAGTTTCGTTACCTCACTCTGTTGCCATGAACAAGTGTTACCTTCAGTAATGAACCACTCGAAGCACTAACTAGCACCATTGCATCAGATTCCAAATTCATTGGAGCATTTTACTGTGAGCTTGGAATCTGGGTCACTTTCTTGCAAGGATTGTAATTTTTTTCTCAACTAGCACATGATTCATTTTATATTACTGCTACTAACTTGGATGTATCGTAGTACAGCTTATCACAGCGTCATGAAGCAATAGTGATGGCATAGATGCAGGCTCACAGTTGTAAACAACAGTGGATCAGTATAAAAAATGTTATTTGTGGTTGGCACAGTTTATACATAGGCGCGAGAAGTCGATAGTTAAGAGGTCCATCTTACATTGAACTAACAGAAAAAAACTGTAACAAGATTGTATTGGTATTAAAAATAAAAGTAAAAATATTTTCTGTAGGCTATAGCTTCTACATGAAATCCAAAAATCAACAAAAATTTAGTAATCCAGACAGAATGAGTAACTTTACAAAATTGCTATAGAGATTGAAGAAGAAACACTTAATGTCTCATTTCCTCTAGAAATTGATGATACTTCAGAAACTCAGACTAAAAGTGATGTATCTATTAATGTTTATTCTTCTGTAACAAGTGTATACACTAAAAATAAGTTCAGATAATGGGGCTCGACTTATAAACTTTTCAATGACAAATGGTCTCACGATAAGCAGCACAAAATTTCAACACAAATAAATTCATTTGGGAACATGGATATCACCAGATGGAGAGGTAGTCAATCAAATAGATCATGTAGCTATCCACAAACGATTCCAAAACAGTATCAAAGATGTCAGAACCTTTAGGGGAGTAGATTGTGAGACAGACCACACGTTAATAATATTAAAAATGAAAGTGAAACTCAAAAGGAAAGTAAATAGAAACTACTACAAAATTGCTGAGAATACAGGATTACATGTTAATGAAGAAAAGACAGAATTCCTGCCCGTAAGTAAGAAAACCAGAAAATATGCACCTTTGACTGTAGATGGATTCAGTTTCAAGACTGTTGACCACTTCAAGTACCTAGAAAGTCTTTTTAGTAATAACAACAGAACAGATATAGAAACAGATGCCCGTTTAGCAACAGCAAACAAGATACTTTTTAGTTTCATCAAAATTCTAAGAATTTAGCAGTGACTTCAAAACCCACTTATATCAATCGACCATTATACCTGTGATGTTATATGGATGTAAAACATTAATATTTAGAAAGAAAGATGAAGAAAAACTCTTAATATTCGAAAGAAAGGCACTAAGAAAAATTTTAGGACCTGTATACAACGAAAATAACGTGGAATGGAGAATAAGAAGAAATGAAGAACTAACAGGGCTGTACAAACACTGTAACATCGTCGAAGTGCTCAAGAGGAGTAGATTGAATTTGGCAGGCCATACTGCAAGAATGACAGAGAATAGACTACCTAGAATGGCATTCAGCAAAACAATAGATGTAATGAGAGGAAGAGCTAGACTCAGAATCAGATGGTGGGATAACATTCAGGAGGACACAACTAGAATGAACGGCAACAGCAGCTGCACAAACAGGGCATTGGACAGACAGAAGTGGAAGAGGCTCATAGAGCAGGCGTATGGTTGATAAGGCCCTTGCTACTTGTAAAGTAAAGTAATTAAACAAGAAACCTATTTCTCCTCTCCATAAGTGACACTGAGTAATTTCCCTGTGTAGAAAGCATGAGAACAGTTTATCTTGCCATACCAAAACATCATTTTTTTATTTTGGAGACATTTTATTCCATGCTTCTTCAGATGCAGACACCTTTTTTGATTGCAGCTGGAAGGTTTTTGCGATTGGCCTGGACAGTTCCTGTGAGGTGCATATAGTGCTTCAACAGTTCATCAGCTAATGTAACACTTATATAAAGATAGTCATTGTGCAAATGATACCCTGATTGCCCTATAGGATTTCTGACATTAGTCATCAATTAAATAATTATTCTCTCAAAGAAATTCAAGTCTGGACGAATCAATGACTCTGTTGTGACAGTGCCAAAATAGGGTATCACACTGCTAATAGATCCATTTGATAAAACCGGAATCACATAAACTCTGAGTCCTTCCTCATTTTGTTGGTTCTTGAGGAAAGTACAGTCTGAATAACATACCACCCTTGAATGATTCTGTAGATTCATCGGGGGCTAAATACCTGCATGGCAGATAAATTTCGAGAAACTTGCAAGACAAGTAAACCCACACACACATTCCTCACTTTACTCATACATGACCAAACCTGAGTTTCGAGATGCATAGCACTCTCTGGATTAGAAACATAAATTGCCCAGAAAATATGCGTAAATCATCTGCAAGAAAAACAATCTCAAAATAAGTCAGATGATTTTAACCATTCTCTTGAAAAAAGTTATACAAGTTCTTATACTTTTGTAATGTTATATTCAGTAGCGCACTATGAAACCATTTCATTTCCTCCTTGGTAACATTGCTCCAGTCCCACCATGCAGAATGTTGTGGAAGTGGTGTCACTTTACGTAATTTTGATACAGTGCACAGATTTGTTTAGTCTGTTATTTCTTGAAATAGGATGAATAATGCACAACCATTGAATGAAACTGTATATTTATCGGCAGTTAAATAACGGTATGATCGATAAATTTAGAGAAGAAAAGACCCAGCTGGCGATAAAGGAACATTATCATTTTCAGACAAATAACTACACTCTGAACCGTCAAAAGGAAAATCTGTAAACTCAGAGACATTTTCGCTCCACATACACCTTGAATCTTCCGCAAAATCACTAGATAAATGCACATTGTCACGGTTTTCATCGTCTTTGTCATTAGAATTGTTTAGAAACGAACCATTCTCATCATGAAAATCGCTCTCACTATCGTCGTCACTCAGAGATCCCTCTAAAAGCTGTAAAATCACTTCCTCAGAAAAATTGAATGTGTAAAAATTAGCCATTACCCACTCACGATCTCGAACGTAATAGTTCTAACATTCCTTTCAAGACAACTACAACATTGACACTGACTTAACACAGGTTCCCCTAGATGGAAGCACTAAGCAGCTTTGATGCCTAGTACTGTCAGAACCGAGGACTTAAGGTGTGAGAGCCGCAAAAAATCGTGTCGAATGAGGCTTGACGTCGGAGGGGAAAACAAATTTCACAATGTCGAGCACTGCTGGAGGTTTGAGTAGACATGCTTACTGTAAGTTTACTTTATTATTCTTTAATTAACCCAAAATTAAACTGATTTTCCTCACACATTTACCTCAATACCACAAATGCAGCTATCCCTTACATGCGCACAAAGTACATCATTCAAACATTCGTATTATAAAAAAATGGTGCGACCACTTCCAAATTAATAGGATATATTTATTAATTGCTGATCGTAATCCAGTAATTTGATACAGAAGGCAACCAAAACTGAAATTCTGACATTCAATCTATAACTTATTTTTATATTTTTATAAGATATAATTAAAGCTCTTTAGTACATAACTGTATAGTTACATGTTTGAAATTAAAATTCCATTGTTTTTTCAGAAACTGATGATTTCATGTTACTGTCACAAATAAGAATAATCCATTATCAAAGTTTAAATCTCCTTTCAGTATTTTCATAATTTTTCACTTTGATGCAGTCACAAAGGAATTTGGATGAAGGATGTTTAGACTGTTCTCTAAATTTGTAGTTTGTGATTAGTTTTCAAAAACTTTATTATGCAGATATTAATTAATTGTGTTCCTTCACTTTCGTTTCCACAATATATTATCAGGAAATGGAAATTTTTATTTTAGTTTTTTCAAAAATGTCAACATCCCTTCCAATTTCAAAATAATGTAACTGTTCCCTAATATTTGCTTTAGTACTTGGGCTATCCACAAAGTACATTACGTTTTGGAATTAAAAATAAATAAAGCATTGGAAATTTTTTTATTATATACAGATGAAATCCACACTTAAATACTACATTTCTACATAGTTGCCATTTAAATTAAGGCACTTATCGTAGCGATGAACGAGCTTGGAAATTCCTTCGTCGTAAAATTCGGCCGCCTGCTCCTTCAACCACATGGTTACCTCTTCTTGAAGCTGTGCGTCGTCATCAAAACACTGCATAGCCAACCACTTCTTCATTGCTGGGAATAAGTGGAAGTCGCTCAGTGACAGGTCGGGACCGTACGGCGGATGAGGAAACAACTCCCACTTAAAAGATTCGAGAACTTCACGAGTGGCATTTGCCGTGTTGGCCCGGGCGTTGTCGTGAATCAGCAAGATCTTTGAGCCCAACGTTCCCCTGCGCTTGTTTTGTATTGCTCTTCTGAGGTTGTGCAGAGTTTGGCAATACCTTTGAGAGTTTATTGTAGTGTCTCTTTCAAGGAAATCCACAAAAATCACACCTTTTCTGTCCCAAAGAAGAGGTAACCACGTGGTTGAAGGCGCAGGCGGCCGAATTTTACGACGAACGAATTTCCATGCTCGTCCATCGCTACGATAAGTGCCTTAATTTAAATGGCAACTATGTAGAAAAGTAGTATTTAAGTGTGGCTTTCATCTGTATATAATAAAAAAATTCCAATATTTATTTTTAATTCCAAAACGTAATGTACTTTGTGGATAGCCCACGTATTATGATGTTTAAATACAATATAAAAGTAAATAAGTCATCTTTTCTTAAACTACTGTATGAAATAAATTTGTTTCTCTTGCAATAATCATGAAGTTGAGTAATTTTGAACTGCCTCAATTTTGCCACCTTGTATAAGAGAAAAAATTGTACTAGACAAATAAAAATAAGAAAATTAAAAATTATTTAAAATAATTATGTACAAGAACAATAAAAATAAAAAGAATTAAAAATCTTATAAATTAATAATATATGACAAATGAGTAAATTTAATTGAGTTCAAGATAGACATAAACTTGGAGTTCAGATTTTGAAAGTATTTTTAACTGTGTTCAAACTGATTTTTTATCATCCAATTTCTTGACTGTCTATAAGAAATATGTGTTAGAAATATAAAAAAAATGAGAGTTGAGAATTTATTCAGAATTATTACAAATTAATTGAAAATGAGATAGATATAAATTTAACTTAATTCAGTTTTGAAATTACGTTTTGCATGATTTTTAATTCTGTTAAAGCTGAATTTTACCACCAGATTTCTCTCTTCTTTCCTTATTCTAGAACACAGGTTTTACATTTACATCAGTGTTTGTGTTTATATGACAGATATGAGAAAAAACAATAAAAATTTTCGATTTTTGATGTGTTAAACACTTTCTTCTTAACTCTCATGAATTTGAACTTAATTCCGATAATTCTGTAAATCTTCTTTTGTTATGTTCCTGAATACAATTTTTACAACTTATTTTATGTTTCTCTTTACATGATGAATTTGAATAAACAATCAAAAACTTTAAAAACTTGACAATTAATACAGTTTTTGTTTTTTAACATGGTCAGTTTGCTTATAATTTTCCATGGATAATAAATCTTAGAATCTTCATCATTGATTAATTTTTCAAATCTCATTGTTATTATATTTATAAAGAAATTTTCCACAGACACACAAAATTCGTTAACTATTATACAGTTTTTTATGATACTCACTAAAACATTGTCTACATATTGTCCTTTTTGTAAAAGTTTTGTAAAATAAAGTTATCAATTCACTTGTCATTCCATGCATTTGACAATGGTTAGTTTTAATGCAATCTGAAGATTGCTTTGGCAGTCAATTAAACTCTTCTATTTAATAGAAAAATAATTTTTAACATAAAAAATCTATATACCAGTTAACAGTCCAAATTTTATAATTTATTCTTTCAAACAGGAATTAATTTATGTTATTTAATATAATTCACACAAAACATAATAAAATGTTTGTTAAACAAAAGTAATTAAGATTAAAGAAAATAATTTTTCTACTGAATTCATTTTCCTTCTAAATGAAGTCATCAACAACAATCTTGTTTATAATAATAAAGAAGTTTTTCTGTTAGTTGAAGAAAACTAATCCCTGGTTTCAACCTTAAGATATTGCTGAAATCAGAATACAAAACTAAAGATCAAGCAATCTGAAAAAAAATGTTTATGTGGAAGACATACAAATATTTTAGAAAGTATAAAGCCCATCTATCATACAGTCTAACATACAATGAAAAAGTATCATATTTATTTGTGAATCTGGGTGATATAAGAGTGCAGTTTGAAAAGTTCTTGGAACAGAATAGAAAAAAAGTACTTACATCATTGAAACTTTTTTTAAATTTTGAATGTAGTTTCCTTGTAGATTAATGCACTTGGTCCAATGATGTTCCAGTGCCTTGATGCCATCTCTAAAATGAGTTTCCTCCAGGCTTGCAAAATTTTTGTCAACTCCGGCAATCAGTTTTTTGTTTGGAGTGAATCTTCATCCACCAAGAAAAATTTTCAGTTTTGGGAGGAGATGGAAGTCTGGTGATGAATAAGGCGGGTGTGGTGACAATTCATACCTTCCTTTGTGTAATTTTGCCATGGTGATGGCACATGTCTGCAGGCATGCATTGTCTTGATGGAAGATGACTTTCTATAGTGTAGTATCCTCCAGTAATTGTTTGCCCAGTGGGGAGAGAATCTACAAACTGAAGACCCTTCATATCCCAGAACACTGATAACATCACCTTTCCCACCAAAGGAATTGTCTTTGCTTTCTTTGGTAATGGAGAATCAGCATATTTTCACTGCTTTGACTGTTGTTTTGTCTCTAGCATATAGTAGTGTACTTAAGTTTCATCTGCGGTCACAAACAGGGGCAAAAAATCTTTGTTTCTCCTAAAATGGGCCGAACATTGTTCAGATTGTCCATTATCTTGCGTTTTTGATCGAGCGTCGAGAGTCGCGGCACCCATCTTGCAGATATTCCTTCATTTCTAATTCTTCGGTTAAAATGTGATATTCCCTTCCTGATGACATCTGGCAAGCATGAAGAAGTTCACACACTTTAAATTGGCCATCCTCCATGACCATATTGTGCACTTTTGCAATGATTATTGGAACAGTGCCGGCCGAAGTGGCCGTGCGGTTAAAGGCGCTGCAGTCTGGAACCGCAAGACCGCTACGGTCGCAGGTTCGAATCCTGCCTCGGGCATGGATGTCTGTGATGTCCTTAGGTTAGTTAGGTTTAACTAGTTCTAAGTTCTAGGGGACTAATGACCTCAGCAGTTGAGTCCCATAGTGCTCAGAGCCATTTGAACCGTTTTTTATTGGAACAGTGACACATCTTGGCCGACAACTGCAAAGATTAACATCTAAGCTCTCCCGACGAAATCTAAATTCATTTGTTCACTTGGCAACAGTCGAATATGAAGGAGCAGAGTCCTCCAGTGTATTCTGGAAATCATCATGAATGTCCATTGCTTTCATAACTTTCCTTACGACATACTTAATCACTGCTGAAATCTAGATCTTTTCCATCTTCGCAAATCACTATGCAGGAACAACAACAGAGCCACATCAACGCCACAGCTCTCCTCCAAGAGCACTGACGTGGCACATCATTACATGCAACAGTTCAACGAATAGCACATGAACAACTCGTTGGACTAGTGCTGAGCTCTCATGGTCAGTCCGAGAACTTTTCAAACCACCCTCGTAGTTTGATTTTGTCATCTAAAAACGAAGAACCAAAAAAAAATTTAAAAATGGGTAACTAGCGATACATTATCATCGAGTAGAAAGTGTGGTAAATTTAACAACAACAAAACAACAGAAATGAAGAATGAAGAAATAAGTTTAAAAGATTACTGTACACAACAGTTGCAAACAAAAAAATACATTAACTAATGATATTGTCTATTTAAATGATGATCATCCCGAATTTAAAGATAACTGTATAGGGAAATTAAACATACCAGTTAACAAAAAAAATGAAAAATAGGATGTTACCTCCTTTTTTATCCCAAACAATTAATCAGAAAACAAAATTTACCTGTGTTCTCTTAAAACAATTTCATGGTAATTGTAACTATAGATATTATCTTCTAAGAACACAGAGAAAAACATTAGAAAAATTACTGAGCTACATTCAAATATATACCAAAATTATTTCGAAATGTTAAGAATTAATTTTGATCTGTGCTGAGTAAAGTTACACCAAATGTTATGATTTAAAAATTAGTGTCACTGGGATAAGAGGAACATTTTTATAAAAACAATTGAACTGTATTGAAAATAAATATACAATTTGTCTGGAAATGTTAAGAACTAATCTTGATCCTTACTCAATAAATCTATAGCAAAGGTAGTGAATTAAACATTAAATTCATCAGAACACAAAGAAAATCTTTAGAAAAACAAATGAACTCTATTAAAAATAGATATCCAAATTGTTTAGGAACACTAAAGATTAATTACGATCGTAACTCAATAAATTTACACTAGGGATTGAAAGAAACTTTAAATTTTTTTTGTCATTAACATTATTACAATATTTTCCACGATAACACACAAGAACGAGTACTTAATGATATAATAAAACTTCATCTGTTTTTTGAACAACTAAAAGCATTACATATTTCATAATCCTTTAAATTCCGTAAATAATTGGCAAACTTCTTACTTAAATGATTTATAAATGTAGATAAATAGGCACAGCCTTCAACCTTATGTAACAAACAGAGAGAAAAAATTTAAGTGCAAGTTTTTTCATTTATATGTAAAAAAATTATGTAAATTAGTATTATGTTTATTTACCCAACTGTTATGTGGATTTTCAGACCCTAACCCTTTGACACAAGCTTCCTCTTTTTCTTAAGACTTTCTCAACTATATGTATATTTGGAAATTCTGACTTTTTAATTTTTTCAGCAAAATTTTGCTTTTATATCTGTCAATTTGTATGTAGTTGAATCTGAAAATATGCTACCTCCAATTTCAAAATATTATTTTGACCAGTCTGCATTAAACTTTTTTTTAAAAAAAATCCATTCAATAAGGTTATTCTCACTTCATCTCCTATTTTAAAGTTTGGTTTATAATCACTAGACACAATTTTTGACAGATTGTAATTAAATTTATTGATGTCTTTAGGTTTCCTTTTCATTATCATATATTTTTTTATTCTTATATCATCAACCACTTTTATAAGTAAATCAATCGACTTGTAATTACCTTAAGGAACAAATTTTTCCCACATTTTTTCTGTCATAAATTTTTCAGCAACAGGTGCTTAAAACCCTGAAAAAATTTTAGTAACACTTAGTGTCATAATGTTTCATAAGTTCTTGAAAATCTTTGTTGTAAAGTTCTTTTCCATTATCTATTTAAAATATTCTCAGAGCTCTAGCCATAAAAAAATTTCAAAAGCTCTTGAAACAGTTTTACCTGTATTATTTTTGAGTGGAACAGTCCAAGGAAAAATGTGAAAAAATATCAGTTCCCCTTAATAAATATGTACATCCTTTATTTATTTATGAAACTCCTTTTAAGTTGCCAGAATCCATTTTTACGAAATCTGTGTGCCAGGAATTATCTATGTCAAGCAAAACAAAATATCTTCTCTACAAAATGTTATCTCATTGGCTTATGTAAACCAATAACAACATCTTCTCGAATAATTCCTCATGGATTAAGTACATCTTTTGATCTACATATTTATAATTTTTTAAGAAGTTTACTTTTTATGTTTTATATACAATACAAATTGTTTCAATTCTGAGTTGTCCATTTTTTCTTATTGTTCATGGAGAATGATGAGTTTCAGTAAACTTTTTACACTTAGACATGAAATAAAAACATCCTTTAGAACTGAAAATCATTTTGACCATCCATTTATATAGATTAAATATCATTAAATATTTTTTTCATCTACTGGTACAGTTTTAACTGAATCTTTTAATGTTATAGTCAGAAAGTTTGACTTACATACTATTATTGATTTATTATAATTATTTATTTCCTATAAATTATCACAGAAACGTAATGTAATATCAAAATCATTAAATATTAAACTTTATTTATAGTTTTGCCAATGTCAGCAATTTTTCAGTTTATAATCAGACTCGAAATTTACTTGCTTTGTTCCTTTCCTATCACAAATGAAATTTCAATATTTGTTTGTCATATACCACATTTTTTAGAACATCAAAAATATCTCTGTTTTGATTATAAATCTTTTCATTGATATTTGTTTCAGGGACATAGTTATTGAGTTGTGCTAAAATACTTATGTATTCAGCTGCTGTAACTACATTATTTAATTCATTTGCTAAATATCTTTTGTTTACTACATTGTTTTTGTCAGTTGGATTATTTACATCTACTATTTCTTGTGTCACTGAAGGTAATATAAGTTTTACTTTGTTGAAAAATATCACTCAATTCATCACAAAACTGGTTACCAATTTTTTAAATGTTTGAATCAAATCCTTTTTCAACCTCACTTTTTCCAGTCCTCCTGTATTAATCTGTAACTGTAAATTTTCAATTTTTGTTATATTTCTTTTTAATTTTTGTTGATTCTACTGATTACATTTCCCCATCTATTTCATTTCCAAAAACGTCAATTTATTAGGATCAAAATACCATTAATCTTTCTGTTATCTGACAGTTGCCTTTGCACAAAGAAACACCAATAACTGCATCATAATCTTGTATTCTTTCAACATTTTAATGAAATTCATTTCAAGTTAAATTTTTTGTTACTTATTGTGGTATGTGTCACCAAATGAATCCAATACAATTTTTGTATTTCATGTTCTCAAACAACAAATCAGTTGTTCCAATATGATCCGAAGTATCTACATTAATTACTATAGAGTCAAAGGTTTCTAGTTTATTAGGTAGTTGATCAATCACAAAAGCACCACAAAAATGTTTATTGGAAAACTGTTTATGCTGATGTTCTAGGTCATCATATTTCTTAGTCCTTTCTTCTACTTTTTTAATTCCTTTATCTTTCTTTTCGATTGCTAAATTATATCTTTTTCATCCTACTAATCCTTCACAATTTTTGTTCATTTGTGAGCTGTCTTAGCAAACTGAACTGCAAAATGTAGTGTGGGAAGGGAACATGTTAAAATGAAAGTTATAGTGCGAAAACCAACAAAACTACGAAGTATAAGATCACTAATTAAGGAACATACTGACACAAAAAGGAACAACATTTGTAAGTGAAAAAGGAGTTGCTGATGACTCCATATTGTAAACTAATCATGGAATGGAACAATACTAAATCAAACTGTTCTAAGTAATGAGAAAAACCAAGTTAGTAAAACAACTAATTTAGTAGCACAAACCTACATATGCCAGGAGTCTCAAGCCATACAGCGAAACTTGTGCTCCACAACAGTAGCACATAACATGCTCAAAACTCACAGCTATCATCAGGTTGACATCAATAAACAATCCTTAAAAGTCCTAACAGTTGCATATATGATAAGAACATCATCAATGAATTCTTTATAAGGTGTATGGTGAAGCTACAACTATACTAAACCAACCAAAGCGCAAGGAGTCATCAATATCACAGGGAGCATCCCATCATAAATGTGTAAAAGCTTACAAAAGACTAAACATTGTCAATAATCAAAATATGTGACACACCAAAAGTATGGAGCATCATAAAGTGAGATTCTCAGAGCTGCACAAACATCAAAGATTTGTAAAATGTATCAGTACTCCTAACAAGACAACTTACCATACATCACATCCATACAGACCAATGCATTACCATCTTAGTATCATAGCACATGCATACTAAGAAGCAAAGAGAAAAAGAGTACAGATAGAGAAAAGTGTAAAATATCTGAAATACAATGGTCAAAAGCATAAGAATTTCCGTTAATAAGAAAGGAATACAAACATAGGTAATCAAATATAATACCTATGAGCCAAGTAAATAAAATAAAATAATATAAAATGAAATAAAATAAAACCTGTAAATGACACATAGTGTCCAGACACTAAAATTCCCCCATATCATTGTAAATATAAGTATTCCTCTCAAGGTTACTCACTTAATAATTTATCTGCCATTGCATTTTGCTTCTGGTTGCACTTCCTGATAATGTGACAGGTAATTCTAATATATCACTAGTGCTGATAATATTTAAGCAATAGATTTGCTCAATACTGTGTACTCCATAGATTATATCACTACCTTTTAATCTGAATGAGGATGGGTTTTCTACGAACTGGGTTATTTCTCGTTTTGAAAGTCTCCTCGGGTGTGCTGCCGGACCCTAAAATCAACTTGACTCGATATTTCGGCGATCCAGCTGGTCGTCACCTTCAGGAAAATGCTGCTTCTGCTGATAAGTTCGACTGAGAACTGACGCCAGGCTGCAAATCGACGTCCTATGTAGGCCACGGTACAGTACGCGGCGCATGAGCCGCCCACTACGGATGCTGCCCTCCAAGACAAGGAGGTGGCGCCGCCCTTAGTGGAACACTGCTGGCAACGATATATCGGACTCAGGGCCGCACCGAAGAACATTCAATTTTGATGCGAGAAAATACAGGATTCCATGTCTTGCTAAGAGGAAACCCATTGTCTCTGTTGATTAAATTATCCGCCAACCTCATTTCAATCGCCTCTTTATAGACACTATTCCAAAAACCGGAAATGTTGGCAACTACCACAGTTTCATCAAATTTAATGGTAACATTTTTGAACAGAATTACAGAGTAGCTATGGGTAGTCCTTTATCACCCATAGTCGCCATTTTATTTATGGAGGACGTCGAGAATATAGCACTGAGGACTTCAGCTTTGCAACCAACGTGCTTCTGGAGGTATGTGGATGATACCTTTTTCGTTTGGCCGCATGGACGTGATGCTCCTAATAGATTTTTGGACCACTTCAATTGACTTCATCCTCGCATCAAATTTACTATGGAGGTTGAAAATGATGGGATGCTTCCATTTTTAGACGTTTTGGTTTATAAAGAACCAGATGGTACTTCGGGGCACAGTGTTCACCGAAAGCCGACGCACACAGATTGGTATCTGCATCCTAAGAGTTGAAATTAGGTTGGCCTGTTAATTTAATAAACAGAGACAATGAGTTTCCTCTTAGCAAGACGTGGAATCCTGTATTTTCTCGCATCAAAATTGAACGTTCTTCGGTGCGGCCCTGAGTGCGATATATCGTGCCAGCAGTGTTCCACTAAGGGCGGCGCCACCTCCCTGTCTTGGAGGGCAGCATCCGTGATGGGCGGCGCATGCGTCGTGTACTGAACCGTGGCCTACGTGGGACGTCGATTTGCAGCCTGGCGTCAGTTCTCAGCGGGACACATCAGCAGAAGCAACATTTTCCTGAAGATGACGACCAGCTGGATCGCCGAAATATCGAGTCAAGTTGATTTTAGGGTCCGGCAGCAAACCCGAAGAGACTTTCAAGACTTACTACGCCGGGAAAGCCTATGTAATCACATAGGGTATTTCTCACCTATAAGAGTTCTGAATGTTTTTTACATTAAAAAATAAATTAAAACATAACAGAGGAACTAGACAAGCTTTATTCATTTATGGTTCTGATTTTGTATATTGTCTATTTTTTGTTTTTGTTTTTTTGTAATGTTTGGCATTTCCTATTAAAAATCTCTAGTGTTAAAATAGTTTCCACGCTAACCAGTATGTGTACGTAGTCTGCTTTGTTATGTTTTGTGTGCACAGGTACTCTTCCCAAAGCTGACTTACATTTTGTAGGTTTTTAAGGACTTTTATGATTATGCTTCATCTTCTGTAATGTCATTTATGGTATATCTTGAATACACTATATGTATACTCGTTGTTTTCAACATGCAGGGACCTTAAGATGGCATTAATGAGATGTCAAAACTGGTCATCTAAATCAAGTAACAAGTTCTGAAAACATACGACTGTTTGGCGGTTTCTCTTCGATAAAAATCTTATTTTTAAGTATAGTTGCATGAGCAAAACTAAAATATAATGTGTTCGCTAATGTTAAAATTATTCAAGTGTATGAATGCTATAAACTCAATCAATTGACATTCTTTCAATAAAAAAATTGTTCAAGTTAGGCACAGAACTTGTGGGTAACTAATCCTAATAATGATGTGACACTGACAGCAGGATACATGGAGCACATGCCAGGAAGTCCAGGTCAACAACTGACACATGTTTACCATATTTCTAAGATTTTATAATTACTATTAACCGCCCCAATCAAGTAATACTACATCTCTACACTCGTCCCAGCGGTGTACTGTTTTATTGGGAATGACCTCCGATGGTCAAGGCACCCTCATTTGCCTATAACGCACGCTTCTTTCTATTGCGTCTATCCCGATTTCCACTTTTCAAGACCCACGCCTTATTCCCAACCTCACCACATTCAGCACACTGTGGCTGGTGGCATTGCTTTTTCATGTGAATCGCACATCTGCATCTCTAGCACTTGACCTCAGATGATAAGACACCTTAACCCCACCCCTTCTATATCACAATATCACTCTCCTCCATCTGTGAGGCAGTTCTAAAAGCTGAGGACAAATCACAATGATATCCCATTCTCACCTGTCGTGACATAACCGCTGAAATACCCCTAACAAATATGTCTAAGGTCCTATTCTCTGCTTCCACAAAACAATTCTTTCTACCTCCGCAGCATGAATCAGTTCGTAAGTCTGCGAGCTTAAGTTAAGAATTCCGTCAGGGAATGTCTCAACTATCTCACTATGTTTCTGTATAAACACCATGAGCTTTTCCCTCTAAAATTTGCCACTATTTTGTTTGCGATAGCATTGGGTTAGTTCTTTGTCTACCTGGTCAGACGTCCGTGTTTTACTAAGCGTTTCACTAATTTAGCCAAACAGACATGTCGCATGGGACCACTTCTCTAACTGAGTTGCTTCCCTCACATCATCCAGAATAGCTCATACATCCCTGGATGCTTTACCAGAAAAATGTATATTGAGACTAGCTGTCATTGATGCTACGGCAGCTACGGATGGGCCAGGTACTTTTAATATGGTCTTGGTATCCCCCCTGCGACTGTGTTAAACCAGTTGCTTCTAATTCTCTCTTTATTTCTTTCCAAGGGTGACTTTATTTCTTTTATCCTGGAGTCAGTGCCTTCACTCAAAGCTGCTGCATGCGTTTGTGGTCGTTGTGTAACTTCCATATCGATTTACAATACAGAACAAGTGGGAACCTAGTATACCGACACAACTGTATTAATCTTTTCTACATATCATAGCCCAGAGAGACTTTCTGCACTGCCATACTTCATGGTAAAATTTTCTACAAGTTCCATGCGTTACTGGAGCTACCTTAGTTCACAGTAATCCGTGCTTTAATAAACTGCAATACCGCCAACAATTTGGCTGAAGTATTCTTCCCTAGAGTTACCCCAGAACTGTAAATGGTCTGCTGGTTCTTGTGGCCCATACAATGTCAGTTTCACGTTCATATGGAGATGCTTCTGACTCAACATGCCCCCAAAATAAAATAAAACAAAAAATTGGCCAACAATAATTGGTCGCTCACTACACTGCACAATGATACATGTCGATGGCTCCTGATGTGCAAGTGTGGCTCCTTGACAACCGTTATACCTGACATCTCCACTTTTGGCACCCAACTTGTAAAACATAAGAAATCACAGCAATTTGTAGGACTTCAGGTTGTTCTGGCATCAAATTTGCAGGAATCCATCAAATGTTGCCTTCTATGTGCGAGAGGGATAGGTGAGTAGAGATGCAGTGGAGAAATCCTTTGAAGCTCCAGGTCAGTAATGAGACATCATTCAGTTAACAGACATTTACTTCTGAGAGTTTTACAGTCACTCTGTCTTCTTCCCAGTGCTGCCTAGCAACAGCTGTGCTGAGCCTGTGTTGCACAGAGGTGCAAGATAATGCGTCAGTGCTTGCAAGGTATTAGCAGGCACAGGTTCTGGCGTTCCCTGAGGTCAGTGCACCAGCGCCGTTGTAGGAGGGTCTCACAGCCAACACATTATGTCAGCCCACTGTGGCCTTAGACACCTGTCGGAGTCTCAGCACTCGGACTGAAGCGGTACTTAGGCTATGCCCGAGAATTCTGCATTTCCCTGTTGTCAGCTATAGAGATAGCATGTAGCAGAAGACCAAACATCGACACAAAGGACAGCCAGGGAGGTGGCCCCAGCATACAGCTGCTACGGTGGTATTTGTACTACACAGGAATGGGTGCAAAGGCACCCTGCATCCGAGCTAAACAGCTCGTCAATGGGCAGATAGGTTCCTCATCCACTGAAGATCGGTCCAGCCCTCATCTTCTGTCAGTCACCATTATTTATTTATTTATTTATTTGATTAACAGTACAGAGTAACCCACTGCCGTGAAATGTAAGGTGGGTCAGATGCTTCTGAATCTAATAGCAAAGACTTCTCATTGTTACAGTCTTATTGGTATACAGTTGTTAACGTTTTTTTTAAAATAATGTGAAGCAGATAATATATAAAGATTTCTCTGAGGTTACAGCGAATTGAATGCTTAACAATTGTTAAAATGGTTCCATATAATTTGTTACTACCTAGTTGATGATAATATAATTTATACAATGCAAATGTCAAAGAAAAAAATGTAACACAATGAGCGTGGTTAAGAATAATTTGTAATGAAGAGAGAGCATGTTTGTTGGTAATGTGGCGTATTTCTATCTATTTCGGATGAGAAGGTCTCGGTACAACCTCAAGCTATTCTAATCTGAAATGGTTTGTGGCAATGTATGTTTACACAGCTTATACAGATTAAATGCTGTTTCAGCACTTCATACATGGAATACATGAATTTTATCTTCACATGAGAAATACACTTATGTTTGTAACTTGTTAGTTGAAATAGAATATAGTTCATTGCTACCTGAATGCATCATTCCTTACATAATACATTTCTGATATATGAAATTAATTTATTATAGCTTTGAATAGAGAAGAGAATATAGTTGTGTCTGCACACAATAAGACGAGCAATACATTACTGCTTGTGTGCAGTATACACCATTGTAATTGGCAGGAGTTCAGCTCCTGGGGTTGAATTTCCTCTGCAGCCAGATGGCTGCACACGCACGTAGCAGACAAGGTGGCGGTGGTTGTAGATACTTCGTTGCATTCACCAGGGCATCCTGCAACTAACATTCCATTGTTCTTCCTGCAACTAACATTCCATCGTTATCAGTGATTCAGTGATGCAGATAGAACGGCGTAACTCTGAGAGTGAGAAGAGAGATGGCAAGGGCTTTAGCTTTTCAGCGCACTTAACTGTCCTAATGTTGAAGATTGCTGCACAAAAGGCGTTCTTGTGTTATCCCTAGGTGAAGCTCCTACATGTTGCCTTGTTGCAGAAGAGCATTGTGTCTGGTTTCTCTCTTGCCCAACGTAAAGTCCCGAGCGACTAGAAAAAAGCGCAGGTGACGCCTGTGTATAAAAGGGTAGACGGACGGATCCTCAAAATTACAGACCAATATCCTTTACATCGGTTTGTTGCAGGATTCTCGAACATATTCTCAGTTCGAATATAATGAATTTCCTTGAGACAGAGAAGTTGCTGTCCATGCATCAGCACGGCTTTAGAAGGCATCGCTCCTGCAAAACGCAACTCGCCCTTTTTTCACATGATATCTTGCGAACCATGGATGAAGGGTAACAGACGGATGCCATATTCCTTGACTTGCGGAAAGCGTTTGACTCATCCCCACTTCAGACTCCTAACTAAGGTACGAGCATATGGGACTGGTTCCCAAATATGTGAGTGGCTCGAAGACTTCTTAAGTAATAGAACCCAGTACGTTGTCCTCGATGGTGAGTGTTCATCGGAGGTGAGGGTATCATCTGGAGTGCCCCAGGGAAGTGTGGTAGGTCCGCTGTTGTTTCCTATCAACATAAATGATCTTTTGGATAGGGTGGATAGCAATGTGCGACTGTTTGCTGATGATGCTGTGGTGTACGGGAAGATGTCGTCGTTGAGTGACTGTAGGAGGATACAAGATGACTTGGACAGGATTTGTGATTGGTGTAAAGAATGGCAGCTAACTCTAAATATAGATAAATGGAGATTAATTCAGATGAATAGGAAAAAGAATCCCGTAATGTTTGAATAGTCCATCAGTAGTGTAGCGCTTGACACAGTCACGTCGGTTTAATATTTGGGCGTAACATTGCAGAGCGATATGAAGTGAGAGAAGCATGTAATGACAGTTGTGGGGAAGGCGGATGGTCATCTTCGGTTCATTGGTAGAATTTTGGGAAGATGTGGTTCATCTGTAAAGGAGACCGCTTATAGAACGCTGGTGTGACCTATTTTTGAGTACTGATCTAGCGTTTGGGATCAGGTCGGATTGAGGGAGGACATAGAGGCAATTCAGAGGCGGGCTGCTAGATTTGTTACTGGTAGGTTTGATCATCACGCGAGTGTTACGGAAATGCTTCAGGAACTCGGGTGGGAGTCTCTAGAGGAAAGGAGGCGTTCTTTTCGTGAATCGCTACTGAGGAAATTTAGAGAATCAGCATTTGAGGTTGACTGCAGTACAATTTTACTGCTGCCAACTTATATTTCGCGGAAAGACCACAAAGACAAGATAAGAGAGATTAGGGCTCGTACAGAGGCATATAGGCAGTCATTTTTGCCTCGTTCTGTTTGGGAGTGGAACAGGGAGAGAAGATGCTAGTTGTGGTACGAGGTACCCACTGCCACGCACCGTATGGTGGATTAGCGGAGTATGTATGTAGATGCAGATGTAGATACTGTTGTTTAAGTGCCGAATCAGACGACTTTCTCTCTCGCACACTGTGAGGCAATAACTCTCTGTCTACGTACTAGATCTTCCGAGTGTCGACACCGGTAGCACCACTGCCGTGTACTCGGCTGGTGTGCTGCACTTACTTAAAATTCCAGTCAGTTCGGGCAAAATTTTATTCTTGCACTTCATTATTGTTCCTCTGTGGAATACGGTAAAAGGATTGTTAAAACGATGTACGGAGCATCATAGTAACTAGTGCAAACGGTGGTGTGACACAGGCAGCAGGGTACATGCAGCACATGCCGGGAGCGGTGGTGTACTTCGGCCTGGGCGCGTACTCGCTGCTGTGGCAGCTGCAGTTCCTGGGCGCCGTGCTGGCGGTGCGCGACCGTCTGGGCGCGCTGAACGCGCGGCTGCTGCGCGCCGTGCGGCCGGGGGCGGGCGGAGAGGCGCAGCTGGAGGAGGCGGCGCTGGCCGGGCCCGGGGCGCCGCCACGACCGCCGCTGTCGGCGCCGCTGCTGCTCCGGCTGCAGCGCGCGCGCCTCTCGCTGCTGCGCGCGCCGCGGCTGCTGGACAGCCACCTGGCGGCGGTGCTGCCGCTGGCCGTGGTCGGCAGCTTCGCGACGGCCGTCTCGGTGGTGTACGCGGCGGCCTACTTGGGGCGGCGGCGCGGCCAGGGGCAGGGGCAGGGGCAGGCGCTGGCGGGGCTGCGCGGCTGGCTGGCGCTGTGCGCGGCGCGCGCGCTGCTGCCCTGCTGGGCCTGCTCGTCCGCCGCGCGCCGCGCCGCCGCGTCGCGACGCCTGTTCGACAGGCTGAGCCTGCTGGCGCCGCCCGGCGCCGCCCCGCTGCTGCA
Organism: Schistocerca americana; assembly: GCF_021461395.2. Taxonomy (NCBI): domain Eukaryota; kingdom Metazoa; phylum Arthropoda; class Insecta; order Orthoptera; family Acrididae; genus Schistocerca; species Schistocerca americana. Next base: position 58,175,070 of record NC_060119.1, read on the forward strand.
GCTGCCCGTCGACGAGCTGCATTTCTCCGCCGGCGGCTTCTTCGACATCGACCTTCCCTTCTTCGGATCTTACGTCGTCGCTACTGTCACGTACTTCGTAGTCGTCGTACAGTTTTATCCCGTATAATCCATTAACTCACAATTACGGCACGCCAGCTGATCGCCTCCCGTCTCAGTTTACTTATGCCGGTATTTCGTGCTGGTTCTTTTTTCAGAGTTACATATTAGGTTACAAGTTGACGATATATCAACTGGGAGGAGCGTACCTTAGAACTACTAAACGAGTCATGAAATGCGGACGTCGTCAGACATAGGATTTCCAAAGGGGAAAAAGCTAACATACTTCACTTACTTTCATATCGTAATCTCGTACAGGATCCTGTTTGCGCTAACTAAAATTTATCGAGTACAAAAACATGTGATGAATTAATTCTAGTGTTAACTCGAGAATGTCGTCCACATGCCCGTAGAGGAAATGGGATCCTGACACTCTTTCCCAATATATTTATTCGTTAATCAAATTTATAAAAAATAATATATATCTTTTTGAAACCAACAGCTGAGTTCGTGTAATCAGAATAGAAATAAGAATAATCTTCACAAAATGTTGAAATCTCTTAGTTTACTCCTGAAAGGTGACCATTATTCGGGAACATACATTTTCAATAACTTCCTAGTAACCATATTAAGTTTAAGTAGTAATAAAGTGCAGAGGAGCTTAAAGAATTTAATGAGTGCCAACTCCTTCTACTCCAGTGATGAATATCTTAGTACAACCAATTGACATCAGTTGCTTCCACCAAGTATTCATCAGTGTAGTAGAAGGAGTTGACCACCATGTATATATGATAGCAACGTATGTATGTTAGTAATTATATGAAGTAATGCAAGTAGTAATACAATCTGATATCTGTAAAAATTCAGTTGCAGTAATGCAATCATTATAAATTAAACAAGTGCTTTTTCATAACGCGAGGCTACAAGTACCCTAAGAACTCTCACAAACACATTAATGTACTGAGTATTCACTTTTTTGTGACAAGTTATTTATCACCTTTTAAAAAATAAATAAGTATATGTTTTAGATTTTGTTACTTATTTGACATCCATGGGGACCATTTGATTTCGCATCTGTGTAAAGTACATTCTTAGACATAAAATCCAGCCACTGTCTGGCTGCCACAGAAACTAGGTCGCAGTTGTTCACTTAAGGCGGCTTATATAACCGGCCGCCCTTGAAATTCCATGTTCGGCTATAAGAAAGATCTGCCAACATTGTAGGATGCAAGGGATGCCACTTTTACAAGCTGATAGAGTGTTATACCTGTTTATTCTCTAGTGGTATGCGTCGCGCAATGTAAATATAAAGTCCCGAGTTCAAGTCCACTCCATTCCCTACATTTTTAAATCGTATGTAATGAACAGCAACCATATAAGCATCATGCAACATTTGCATTCAATGGGCAAGGCTTACAAGTCTGCTGTAGGAGTACTCTAGGTCTAATTCAAAACAATAAAACTCAAAGCTGTGCTTATTACTGCGTTTTTCCTTGAATGCCATCAGTTTGAGTATTGAGCATTCCTATGCAGTATTGCTACTTGTGGCATGTTATGATGCCCATGTGTTCACTTTTTAGAAAAATTAACAGCTGAGTATCAACAAGAGACAAAGACTCAAGCAATGATAAGTGTGAACATATTTTGCATCTGTTGGCTGAAAAAAGGTGTTGCGCACAGGTAACTCCTGCCGACGGGTGTGCCCATCGCTGCTGGTGTGTTTTGCCAACGACTGAGACACCTATCAGTCGCACTGTAAGAAAAATTACAGACAGAACTGCATCTCATGTTCCTGTTACATGATACTGCACACTCCTGATTTCAAAAACAACACGATCCAGGACGTTGTTTGGGAAGTTATCCCTCACGCACTTATCATTCTGATCTTCTGCCCTTAAACGTTTACTTTTCCTGCTCCTCATCGAACAACTGTCAAGAAAATTCTTTTCCCGTCGAAATGCACTTGAAACCTAGTTTGATGATCTTACGACGAAAGTATATTTTAATAGAACAGTATGTGTCTGTGACATGAGGGTGCCTACAGCAGTGGCCCCTCTTCCGGGGCCGCCTGCATTGCCACCCGCGTCTCCCCCGCCAGTCAGCCCGCACGTTATTCGTTCGTTTCTTTCGTTAGTCGACTCGACTGAATCGAGTTATCGAGTAATTGTACTTTCCTATGTAGTACGCCCGTCTGCATCATCGTATTTTATACGCTTTTGTCTGGCACATACCTGTAGATAGCTAACACATACCTACGAGGAAAGTCGCGGCCATTCTGGTGATCTCAATACGTTATTCTGTTTGGCATTTGTTCGGAAAAAGTCGCGAATATTCTACTATTTTCTTGTACAGAGAACGTTCGAAAGTAGCGTTACAAATATACTCGCCGAAAAGGAAGCTAGTTTACATTCAAAAGCAGAAATATTAAGACTGAAGAACGAATAAGTGAAAAGGCTTAGTTGTAGCGAGTGCATGTGTGAAGATTAGTCAAGAATGAGAGTAATCAGTTGATTGTGAAGTATTAATAATAGTAAATCATAGTTATTTCTCGGTAAAAAACATTGTTACGAGACTCGTAACAATATTTTTACTAATAACGTAACATTACTGGTAGTTTCACATACCTAACTCATAATACAAGTTAGGTATGGGAAACTATTGATGCGTATATCTCTGGTAACAGTGAATTTCAAGAAGATTCCTAAAAATGCATTGTTACTATATAGGCACTCTATCGAATGCTGTAGAAAGGAACGGAATCGATAATAAAAGTTCCACACTCATAAATTACCGGATACTGTCACCATTTGAAACTCGACCTTATATCATACGTCGTAAGGTACATATTGGCTTGACGCTTTCACAGTAGGTATTTGTTTACAGTCCATTCTGGCAGCGAATGTTCTCGAAACAACCGAGCCAGATACATGAGGGAAGGAGAGTCGCTGCCAGGTAGTCAGTTTGAAAGTTACAATCGTCGCGATAACTTGGAAGTGATAAAAAGTGAAGTATTGGAACTGGGATTATTGGCTATTATTGCGGACTTTAGTCAATGTTGCACTTAGTGATATTAGAAATACGCGGAGTTTGACCACGTATGTTTTAGTGCTAAGCGTACTAGTGTTGCATTTTTCAATGCGAAGAAAGTGTTTATTCGAGAATAATTGGCATCTAATTTATCTACGTCATAAGAATATAGTAAAAAGGATCATTAAGTAACAATAAAAAGAAAAGTAGAAATATCTGAAGATTTCGGTCACCTTTCAGCCGCAAAAACACCGCCAGATGTACAGGTAGAGCCCAGCACTTCGTCGAAACTTACACAACAAAGTCCATCGACTGATTCCTTTAATCACACGGATATTGGCAATTATTTGGATATATTAGCGCCAGGAAATATTAGTGATGATATAAAACACAAGCCTCTCACAGCTCCAAGGAAACCTGAAAATTTGTATCTTTCCTACTTCCGAGCACAGCAAGAGGGGACGCGTTGTACGCAGACAAGTGCACGATAATCACTTTGAACAGTATCCTTGGCTGGTGTTCTCTTAAAAAGAGACTTCTTTGCATTAACTGTTCAATTTTTGTGAATAATAAAATGGTTGGAGGAAAGAAATCCATTATCACCGAGAAACTTGTGACTGAACCACTAACAAAGTTTGCCAGACTTACTGGTAAAGGTGGTGACCTTGAGACCCACTCTCAGCTCAAGTACCACGTTGAAGTGTCAACAGATGCAAAATTATTTTTAGCGACACGAGACGACCACGAACTTGAGGTCATAAATCGTCAAGACAGAGAATAGAAAGCATTAGCTAAAACAGGCCGTCTTGTATCTATAATAAAAACAATCATATTTCATGGAAAGCAAGATATTCCCCTGAGGGGGCTGAGAGATGATGGGAGTCTATTAGAAAACGAAAATGATCGCGAAAATATAGTGGGTAACGAGGAAAACTTTAGAACTCTTCTAAGATTTAGAATTGACCCTAGAGACTTGCAACTTAAACATCACCTTGATACTACTAAAGCGAAAGCCACTTACATGAATAAAACAGAGTGTAACGAACTTATTTCATGCTGTGAGGCAGTGATGTCTTCGAGAATACTAGAGGAAATCGAGGGTTCTCGTTATTACAGCATAATCTTCGATGAGACTACGGACATAGCGCACGTTGCACAACTGATTTTAGCTGCAAGATATGTTGATGATGACGGCAAATTAAACGAAAGACTTTTGGGTTTCGTTGACATCCATAAAGACGATTGTAGTGGAAACATTGACGATGAACCTCAAGAGAGTCAAGATAAAGAGCGTAGCGTTACTGGTGAAGTATTGGGTACTATGGTTGTAAGGAGAATGGAAAGCCTTTCTCGGTCACTGGAGAACTGTGTGGGTATAGGCTGTGATGGTTGCTCAGTTAATATGTCAGAATTGAAAGGAGCCATGGCTACAATATTACAATATAAAAAGAAAGCTATCAACGCGCAGGTAGCAACGTGTCGAAGTCATCAACTCAACCTCGCTGTCTCTCGCAGTCGCAGAGTTACAAGCGTGAGAAACTCACGGTACTATTGAAAAAGTACTATCGTTCCTTACAGCGTCTAGCAAGCGGTTCGCAACATTGAAGAGTCACCTAAAGCACTCGCTGCAGTCTGATTGTCAAACGAGATGGATTGAGCGACATGAAGTTGTTATTCAATTCTCAGCTGATCTCGGAACAATTTGCAAAGTTCTTCAAGAAATACAGTTTTGGAGGGATAGAACAACGGCTGCCACAGTCAATATTTTCCTTCAAGCTCTATCTAATTCCAAGTTTATTATCACTCTGCCGGCCTCCTGGGCCGAGCGGTTCTAGTCGCTTCAGTCCGGAACCGCACGACTGCTACGGTCGGAGGTTCGAATCCTGCCTCGAGCATGGATGTGTGTGACGTCCTTAGGTTAGTTAGGTTTAAGTAGTTCTAAGTTCTAGGGGCTGATGACCTCAGATGTTAAGTCCCATAGAGCTCAGAGGCATTTGAACCATTTTTATCATCACTCTGTTCGCAATGAGTGACATATGAGCATAACATATCCAGACAGCTAAATCTTACAATACCGTAGCTTGAACGTCGCGATGGTAAAAGCAAAATTAGATTCGACGGTGAAGCTGTACGACGGCATGAGAGCTAATGCTGATAGCCATTTTGCTCGTATTGTTGAAGAGGCGAAGGCAGTTATGGAAGAGTTAGACGTGGGGTGTCCCTCGTCTTACAGGCAAAGACGCAGGAAAACTGCGATCTTAATGATGATGCTATGACATATCGGAAAAGAACTGTTTTTATTTCAACGCTGGACCATGCTACGACTGACATGAGAGAACGTTTTGCTGAAGAAAATATTTTTCATTTAAAACTCATTATAATTTTGCCCTCACAACTACTGACATATGACGGTAATTATCAGTCACATAGATTGAATCAGTGCTTAACTGAACTGCCGTTCTTTGAAGAAGAATCACTCTTTATGACTGAAAAGAGACTAATGGGAGGGATTCTTCAATACAAGCAAACGAGCATAAACGCCCTTAATGTCCGTGATTCTGTTATGCAAGTGTTGTCTGTTTGTCCTAGATCTGACTATCCTACTTTGCACACGCAGTACAAAATATTTGCTTCTCTACCTGCATGTATTGCTACAGTAGAAAGAAGTTTTTCAACATTGCGGAGTACAATGACGAAGATTGACTTAATGGCTTAGCTATGTTGAACACTCACCCTGGCATTGATGATGTAGTTAACCAATTTGCCAGGAAGAATATGCGGATAGAATTCATCATTTAAGGAAGAGAACCACAACTCTAACTTCTTTATATCATAAGATGGCATTGTCTTGTATATGTGTCTTATCAGCTTAAGCAAAACTTCCTTAAACTTAGCATGTGACTCGATTTTTCCTTATTACGGTAAAAGTAAAGGTAGAAAATATCTTTAGCACCCCCTCCTTGAGGTTTTTCTGTATCCACCACTGGCGTATAGCAACATTATTTAGTAAGATATTATTCGCTTTGGGCTTCGAAACTGTCTGCGTTTTCTTGTTAACCTGTGCAAAACTCAAGTAGTATAGAAACATGGCATATCATAAATAAAACAGTGTATTCACAAAAACCAAAAGTTATGCCAGTAGAAGTGGAAAGAGACAATATCATTTCTGCAGCATCATACGTTTTTCGTCCTTATACTATCAGGTACAGAAAGTAGGAGGCAATATTTGGTGGAGAAAAGTTTCCTTAAGGTTTCCTTTCTGATTTTCGATACGGTTGCTTGTAGCTCTGTAACAGTATGGCTGAAAATATTGCCTACAGCGAGACTGCAACTGCAACCAACAGTCTTCGTTTGACAGACACTAGTGAAGAGCTCCATTACTTGTCTCTCACTTGTTGCCCTGTGGTGGCCGGGACAGATAAATAGCAACATGAAAGACGAGATTAGTTGCAATTTCCGCATGTAATGACTTCCCTGGGCTCAAAACCACAAATTCGTAACCCTATGTCTTATCTTCAGTGAAAGTCACAAATATTATTCAATGGTAGTGACACATAAAATCATTTTAATTTAGCAGGATAATTCTGTCAGCCAGCAAGCAGCTCATGGGGCACAGAGTTGCCAGACTTATTCTGCATTATTGCCGAGACTCAATTATACTAGCAGCGGGGAGAATACCAGCCGATATGTGCCGTGATTGGACTCAGAAGTAGCTACAGCCTACGTTTCATAGACATTGTTGCTGAGGGTTGGAATATCAACCGTTTATATCACTGAGTTTTATTCCCATTTTTGTAAAGAGGTTTAGGAACTAGAACATAGTTCCTAATAATACTTATTTGCAGAGAGTGCAAATTAGTTACTATAAATTCTGTTTCTCTATCTTGCGTGCACCGATTGTTGAAAAGCTTAGTCATCTGACAGGGTTCACATTGTTGGATCGTTCCAGCGGCTACACTGTAAACATTATGAACAGGCAACACGTTATTTGATCATTATACACTTTGAAAATATTTTTCTTAAAAGCACTGACATTGGCACTATCCCTAAAACAGTGGAACACAAATGCAAGATACCAACACAGCACTGATGGCGTAACGCGAACCTCAACAAAGACTTCGTAAGCTATGAATAACATGAAGTTCCAGATCGGGTAGTCTATTGTGCAAGGAAACTATACACCCTGTCTGAAAAAGCGATCTCCAAAGTGACCAGAAAAAATTAAACTAGCTAACATGAAAGGAGAAGCAGATGTCACCAGGACGCAAAAAAGGGACACAGAACGCTCACAGTAACACAGGCCAACGATGGAAAAACTTTTTTGCTGAAAATACCTTATTCTCGTGTTTTTTAGGGTGGAAAATCCAAATATGATATTTACAAAACTGTTTCACCCACCATTTCTTTACATTTTACAGTAAAGTTTATTAAATTAAGCGATTTTTGAAAGAATTTAACAGATTTTATATAGTTAAAATAATTTAAAAAGGTGGAAAAATGAATGTAGATGACCAAAAAGGTCGATTAGATTTTTGTGTTAACAGATGGTGTTTTGTTTAGTCAACCTAACCTCAGTTTCCCGTTTCCTGTACATGTGCTCAGTACAATGTCTAATCATGATTGTAAAAATATTGCTGACAGTTGTTGTTATATTTGTGGTGAATATGTGATTAAAAAACTCCAAAGAAACACTACAGACTTTGTGAAAAATGTTTACCTATCATACTTCGGATCTAAACTTGGTGATCAAGATAAATCTTGGGCGCCACATAAGGTATGTTATGTGTGTGTTGAAGATCTGAGAAAATGGCGCAAGAGCCTTTAGATTTGCTGTTCCTATGATATGGAGGGAGCCAAGAAATCATTTCGATGACTGCTACTTTCGCGGATTTGATATTACTGGTCATAATTCGAAAACAAAGAAGTTAATAAGCTACCGTAACCTTCCGTTCGCCATGGTAGGGCATGGTGTAGATTTGCCGGTTCCTGAACCACCAAATGATTTAAATACTATTCCTATAGAAGTATTTTCTGATTTACAATCTGATTTAGATGAACCACCTGATGAATTCCAATGTAATACAGAAATTCTAGAGCCCAATTTGTTTACTCAGGACGAGCTTAACGATTTGGTTAGGGTTCTGGGCTTAACGAAAGAAAAAGCTGAATTGCTTCGCTCTAGATTAAAAGAAAAGAACTTATTGGCAGTTGGAACCAGCATATACATGTATAGGAAGAGAGAGCAGCAATTTTACAAGTTTTTTCAACAAGAAAGTGACTTAGTGTACTCCCCAGACATTCCCAGTCTGATGAATGAGTTTGGTATTGAATACAAAAAGGAAGACTGGAGACTGCTTATTGATTCATCCAAAACTAGTTTAAAGGCTGTTTTATTACACAATGGTAACATGTATGCATCTATACCTGTTGGACATTCTGCACATATGAAAGAAAGCTATGGAAACCTAGAAATAGTGCTAAATACAAGAGGCTATTCTACTCATGGTTGGATGACATGTGGCGATCTAAAAGTAACATGCATGATCTTTGGTCAGCAAGGTGGCTTTACCAAAATTCCATGTTTGTTGTGTGAATGGGACAGTAGGGCTAGGGATCAACACTGGTGCAGAAAGAACTGGCCTGTGAGGGAATCTTTAAAACCTGGTGAGAAGAACAATCTACACAAAAACCTTGTAGATCCAAAAAAGATACTCCTACTACCTCTACATATTAAGTTAGGCCTAATGAAACAGTTTGTAAAGGCTTGGCCTAAAGATGGACCATGTTTTAAGTATCTCTGCCAAAAGTTTCCACGCCTTTCAGAAGCTAGACGAAAAGAAGGCGTCTTTGTCGGACATGACATTGAAAAACTGATGTTCGATGTTAACTTTGAATCTACAATGACCTTAAATGAAAAAGAAGCATGGGTATCATTCAAGCAAGTCGTAACAAAATTCTTAGGACACGAAAGAGACCCAGAATATGTTTCTATTATAGCTACAATGTTAAAGAAGTTTAAAACTTTAGGGTGTTTAATGAGCCTGGAAGTTCACTTTTTGAACAGTCACCTTGATTACTTCCCGGACAATATGGGAGGTGTTAGTGAGGAGCAAGGAGAGCTTTTTCACCAGGGCATTAAAGTGATGGAGAAACGCTACGAAGGCCGCTGGAACACCAACGTGATGGGGGACTGCTGTTGGTCACTTCATCGAGAAGTTCAGCAAGCGACTCATCGTAGTAAAAGCTACACAAGAAGCTTCGAAGAAAAAAGAGAAAGAAAATACAAACCAATTCCAACTGACAAGTGAAACCTCTATTAACATGTACCATTGTTTTAAGTAGACAGAATGAAATTTTCACTCTGAAACAGAGTGCGCGCTGATATGAAACTTCGTGGCAGATTATAACTGGGTGCCGGACCAAGACTCGAACTCGGGACCTTTGCCTTTTGCGGGCAAGTGCTCTACCAACTGAGCCACCGAAGCACGACTCACGCCCCCTCCTCACAGCTGTCCTTCTGCCAGTACCTCACAGTTGCAGGAGAGCTTCTGTAAATTTTGGAAGTTAGGAGACGAGGTACTGGCAGAAGTAAAGCTGTGAGGACGGGGCGTGAGTCATGCTTGGGTGGCTCAGTTGGTAGATCACTTGTCCACGAGAGGCAAAGGTCCCGAGTTCGAGCCTCAGTCTGGCACACAGTTTTAATCTGCCAGGAAGTTTCATTGTTTTAAATAGCTTACTGTGAATACAAACCATGCTTATGTTGTAAGAAAGCGTTTTAATTTCCCCGTTTACTGTACAGCATACGAATTTTATACCATATAATAAAAAGCATATTGCTCGAAAACTTTGAGTAATAAAAAAAAACTAAGGCTAGATTTGGATTCAGCTCATAAAAGTCTATAATGATCAGCTATCAAAGTAAAAAAACAAATTTCAAACAAAATTTTTCGTTGGCCTGTGTAATGTCTAAATAAGTTATAGCTTAGCAAAACCGTCATTCAGTCTATAAATAGTGAAAGAACAACGAAAATCATCTGATTGTAATGATTACAATATTACCACTTCTGATACTTTGTCAAAAAAAGCGAAAAGCGTCTATGTTGAAGAGCTTTTCAGCTTACAGCACGTTTAAGACAGAGCAAACCAGAAATAACAGCAGGTTCACGAGCTGAGCGTTGTGCTGAAATTCTACACAGCAGTAATGCAAAGTATTATTAATTTATCCACTGACGTTTTCATATGAAGGACTCCTCTAAGTTATCATGACATTTATAAGAGAATTATCAAGTTGTAATGTGATGGCATTTGCCGAGATTGTCCAGAGCTGCTGATTCATAACGTCAAACTAACACTTCGTCGGATTATAGCCTAGACTTAATTTCTGTCTGCGAAACAAGTGCTCAGAAGTGGGTGACTAACATCAACACCTCTGAAACTTCCTGGCGCACATTCCGCTGCAGAGTGAAATCTCATTCTATCAACACCTCTGCACCCCACACGCAACACAGACCCATAATATACCAATTAACTGCAGCAAAAGCTCTATGCTTGTATGTTCTTGCGAACGACTTAATTCCTTTCGCAGCAGTCAGTCACCCCATTGTGGAGGAGAGAAAAAAAAGGTTCAAATGGCTCTGAGCACTATGGGACTTAATTGCTGTGGTTATCAGTCCCCTAGAACTTAGAACTACTTAAACCTAACTAACGTAAGGACATCACACACATCCATGCCCGAGGCAGGATTCGAACCTGCGACCGTAGTGGTTGCGCGGTTCCAGACTGTAGCGCCTAGAACCGCTCGGCCACCACGGCCGGCGGAGGAGAGAAACAAGTGCTACAATCTACCACGCCGGCTCCCTTCCCCTATCTACGATACCTACTGCAGAAGTTCCATAACTTATGACAGTGAACAAAGATTTATACACGATGGTGCAAACTTTCCAGATTGATGTATAAGAGTAAAGGGACCCAGATTCGGAAATGATCGGTTCGAAATTTTATAAGCGAAAATCGTTCTGATATCTCTGACAGTGGCCCTCTTATAGGGCAAGCTCATTGCTTTCCACATTTTGAGAGATGATAATGCGGACCAAAACAAGACAAAAATGTCTAGTAAACATGGACTCTAAAGACTCTGTCCTCGCTCCGTTCTGTTAACCTGTTATTGCTATTCTGGAGTCTCTCCCTCTCTTAGGTTTACAGCGTTGATCAGGCGCTTTTCTCTTTTCCTGGAAAAACATCAGCAGTAGTCATATTGTAATCATGGCTGCTTAATCAGATTAGTGCAGTTTCTCAATGGAAATGGTGGTGTTATGCTGTCCACCTATTTTAAATGACGTTAGTGATGGCGCACAATCTAGCGCTGACTGCCTAAGTGAAGATAGCGTGGTGGAATCGTCTCTTCTTATGAGCAACAACACTGATTAAGATCTACTTACTCCATCCTGTTCCGCAAGCTAGCATACACTATGCATTGATGTCCGACCTGGAACACCTGACTTGTTACATCGCCTCACGTTACCCACAAGAGCAAGCATAGAATGGAACCGAAAGCTTCCAACATTTCAAGCGAAACACCCGTCAATCTGCTCGTTCTAATATACGAAGCGCCTATCTTGTTAGCACTAACCAGGCACACAGTTCATTCTTGTGTAATTACATGTACACATAATTTCTTAATAAAAATTCCCTTCTGTTATGAAACATAAATGACGATCACTACACAGTTTCTGTATTTTAAGGTTAGATAAGCGATTAGCTCGCTGCACTCTTACTCCCACTGTTCTGAAATATACTGACCATTAGTTATGAGAGTAAATAGGCGCTACATTCTGATTCACATGTATTTATCATGGTTTATCGCCACCACAAAACAATGACTAAGGGAAGAACGCATTTAAAGTGTTATTACGCATATAGTTAAGACAAATGTTCGCAAATCACTTGAATTGTCTCAAAAAACTATTAAACATAAGACGCCAGACGTTTAGTAATTCAGTGACAGTCGACAGACTTCCAGGGCTAGAGCTGAATTATCCTATCAGGCCCATTAGATATTTACTTGTAATTGTAACGAACTGATCTGAGCGATTCCTGCGTAATAAGTGACAGTGAGTTGGAAATATTAAGGTTTCGACTACAAGAATGTTATTTTACGAGTAAATCACAATGTCTCTGATCATTTACTTTGTGGTAAACCCGCTTCTTTCTGCCTTAGCCTCTACTACTGCATGAGAAAATGTTCACGTTCTCGACGACAGATTAACTGCGTGCTACTACCCGTGTAGCCATAGATTCAAATCCCACTAGAAAAGTGTATTTCAGATATGTTCCCTCTTCCTCTGTCTTAACTGAAAACGGCCACAACGAATTTAAGTAACGGAATCGTACGAACCCTTGACTTCGTCTGCAGTTCCGTGTCGGTAAAAAAAATGCATTTTTTAATCGACAGGTGACTGATAGAGTTTGCCAAACTTCACTAATTATTATTTATTAGTTCACAAGCGCTTTTCTGTCACTCATTTGCACTATTTTTCTAATGATGGAGGTGGAAAGGGAAATGCCGTGTGGCTAGGGCCTCCGTCAGGTAGACCGTTCGCCTGGTGCAAGTCTTTCGAGTTGACGCCACTTCGGCGACATGCGTGTCGATGGGGATAAAATGATGATGATAAGGACAACACACCCAGTGCCTGAGGGAAGAAAATCTCCGACCCGGCGGGAATCGAACCCGGACCGTTAGGTATGACATTCTGTCGCGCTGACCACTCAGCTACCGGGGTCGGACAATCATGGAACTGTAACAATGTAAACATCGGATGTACGCATTACAGAAAATTATTATTTATCTGAAGTACTTATCGTCAGAGCAACGGCAGAATAACCAGTCAAAAAATCAGAGAACAACTGCCGGTCAATATACAGGGAGATTCCGTAATTATGTTGCAGACTTTCAGGGATGATGGAAAAGGGTTAATGTATCCTGAAACGACCGAGTCGAAAGATATAAGCGAAAGTCGTTCTGATACGTCTGACATTGGACCTCATCTACTGCAACCTCTTTGCTTTCCATATTTTGGGAGAAGCTAGTATGGATAATTAGAAGGAAAAAATGGTCTACTAAAATCTAAAGCGCATACTTTAAGAGCTGCTTAGCAAATGCTCTTAGCCCCGACTTTAGGGCCCATGTTTACTTGATACTTTTTCTCTTTTCGGTCCATACAACCGCCTCTCAAAATATGGAAGGCAAAGAGGTTACAATAGAAAAGAGCCACTATAAGAGGTATGAGAACAATTTTCCCTTATAAACTTTCGACTCGGTCGTTTCCGGACCAGTGTCCCTTACCTCAAATTCATACATTTAGTCTTCTCTTCACTAATTGTCCTCACATTGAGGAAAGAGAGTTGAAAGGGTTGTGGAATCTATAGGGGAGTCAAACTGAGATTCTGGTGAGCAGAATCCGAACACAGGTCGAGAAAAATTTGAGAGGGAAGAGCATGGCTTCAGGCCTGCGAGGCCAACTATTGACCTTATATTTGCAGTGAGGCAGCTCCAGGAGCACCACTGTGAATTTAGGAAAGACCTTGTGAAGGCCTTTCTCGATACAGAGAAGGCATTTGATAACGTCTGTAGAAGAAAAGTCAAGGAACCACTGGAAAAGAAGGGAATGTAACAAGAGCCAACAAGGGAGTGGAGGAGATGTACTATGGAAGCCTGACTTCTGTGAGAGTGGCAAATGAAAGGACAGATTGGTTCCAGCAAACAAGTGGTGTGAAACAGTGCAGTGCATTGCACCTCTCCTTTCCATTGTGATCATGGAGGTGTCAGAAAAAACTGGAGAAGACAAAATGAAAGCAATAGTGTTTTCAGATGACTCGATGATCTAGGGAAACAGGGAGGAGGACAGACAGGAACAGCAAGATGCTTGGGAAGAAAATGTGAGAGTGTATGGAATGAAATTTAATGTAAACAGATGTGAGATACTAGTTACAACTAGAAAGAAAGACAGACCAACTAGCAGAATAAGGAATGGAGGTGAACAACTGAAGAAGGTAGAAAATGTCAAGCACTTGGGAAGTGCAACACAAGTAAATGAAAGAAATGAGAAAAAGATAAGTGAACCTGGCAGACAGGGAGAAGCGTTCCAGCGAAGTGTTAAGTGCGTGGTCTGGAACAAAGACGTCCCACAAAAAAAACGTAATGTGTAAAGTTGTTACATCCTAACACTGACCTATGCATCTGAAACATAGGTAATGATGAAAGCAGATGTAAGCAGATTACAAGAATGTGGAATGAAGTTCTTGAAAAGTAGGATAGAACTAACAAGGAAACATAGGCTGATGAACGAAAGGATAAAGGAAGTAGTGAAAGAGGCATCCTAGCAGAGCAGAATAGAAAAATCACGGATAAGGTGGCATGAGCAGTTAAAGAAAATGGAAAACAAGAAGAGTCCTAAGAAGATACATGGAATGGACACACGAAGGAAAAGGCTAACAGAAAGATTAACAGGCAGCTGGCTGAAAGACGTGGAGGAGTGTATTGAAAAAGGAGGAGAGGACCAAGGTATATAGAAAAAGCAGGTAGGCCATTCCAGCCCCAAGTGAGTAAAAAACTCCCAGACGCCCTTGCGCGCCTTGACGTCACGCAGAGGACGCTGCAGTGCTGTGCATTCAGTGGAACACAGAAGTGGTAGCGTACATCCAATAAAAGTAATTTGTTTTGAGACAGCCATGAGCAAGGGCCACTGTAACTGTGCCGTCGCACATTGCATTAATACTACTCGAACGACGACAGTCGTTGTTTATCACGTTTTTCCCAAGGATGAGCACTTGCAATGCGAATGGATAGTTCGATGCAAACGAAAGGACAAAGTGAATGTGAAAGCTGCACGTGTGTGTTCAGCTCATTTTCAGCGTGAAGATTATGAACGGGATCCGAGAAATGAGCTTTTAGGGTTACCTTCAAGAAAGAAGCAATCCCCTGCATAAACATTCCGAACTGGCATGGAGAAGAAATTACGGAAAGCGGTGATGCAAACGAAAGGGTAAGACGTCTGCATATACATAAAACTTTAAATAATTGAAACTGAAAAATTACCGTGATACAAACGAATTCACATAAATGCAACGCTTTTTGGCGCATTACTATATTGCTTTACGGGAGTGAATGACTCGCTATATTGAACAGGCAATAAGTAATGTTGCTCAGATGTATTTGCTTTTCCTCCTGGATATAATAGCTTCATTTGTCATTGAAATAGCTGTTATTTTTACGTATTCTCGATATGTTAACTATTTTGAAGCTAGTATATAGTTCAAATGACAAAATCAGCATATTTTGCGTTATTTTTTTACGTTTAGTGCTGTAAGATAGCTAATACGGATCAATTGATTTCGTAGGGTCGTGGTATGGTATCTGGCTCCTATGTTGGTAGTTATGGGTTCGTATACCTGTATTTCTTCTTAAATTTTTATTTTTACATTATAACAAATTAAGCTACTGTAGCCCCTTATGTCATTGATATTTACTCGCTTTTGTCAATTTATCTGATTTTTAGTGAGAAATTAATGCAGTTGCATAGTACTTAGAAAAAAATTTTAGGAATAGTAGGCCTGCTCGCTAAATAATTTTAGGAATAATAAAATTAAAATTAAATTCATTGCTTAGGGATTCGGAAGTTGTGCACAACGCTGTGGAACAAGAAGTTTGCAAAAGCGAGCTTTGACGACTTTAGAAAATGGGTCACCGAAAAAAAGTCGACCGAACCACATGTACAGATCGCGTTCATGGACTCGCTGAGGTAGTGAATAAGGATTTGGAAATTAAGGAACTGAGGTCCGAGATTGAACTTTTTAAAAAAATTGAATACACAGAAGGAAGCGGCACTAAAAAAATGTGATGCAGCCTTACGAAGAAAACGAACGATCTCCGACGTGTTCTTTCGTTGAAGCGGGCACAAAAGTCAAATTGCACAAAAGTGTATATAGTGTATTGTCAAAGTGTTTTACACCGGCGCAAATAAGATGCCTATTAAACGAAAATAAAAGGGTAAAGTGGAATACAGAGGACATTGCCCATGCATTGACTTTAAGAGTTCTGTCACCTAAAGCATACACTTATTTGCGAAAGCAAAGAATTCCTTTGCCGTGTAGGGCAACCCTTCAGAAATGGACGAAGGAATTTAACTGCAGACCGGGTGTTCTTGAAGATATCCTGTGTTTATTGAAAGCCAAGAGAGACTAGCAGTTCTGACATTTAACGAAATGAATGTTGATTGCCGCTTATGTTACGATTCGTCTGAAGACGTAGTAGTCGGACCACATTCCAATGTACAAGTTTACATGATATGTGGGTTGTGTAAGCAGTGGAAACAACAATTTTGCTATGATTTCGACACAGCGATGATTAGTAATTTGCTTCAGAGCATCATAAGGCAGTTGAGGAATCAGGAATCAGTGTTGCTGCTGTGACGTGTGATGTTGGCGGAAAAAGTTTGGAAGGAACTGTCTGTCGATACAGAGAGAACTTATTTCGTAAATCCAGCAGACGACAACAGGAATGTATGGGTTTTCTTCGATGTACCACATCTGTTAAAATTATTACGGAACCATTTCTTGGATACAGGCATTACGCTAGCTGATAGATCCAAAATATCTAAGGCAGCTATACAGGAACTTTTAAAGCATCAAAAGAGTGACTTAACGATAACACACCACATTACTGAAGCGCGCTTAAACGTAACTGGACGAGCAAGGCAGAAGGTACGGATGGCAGCGCGCCTATTTTCACGACGAACAGCTCAGGCTTTGAAGTGTGTTCTTCATAAAGACGTTGAAAGCAACTTTATTGAACTCGTTAACGACGACTTTGATGTCTTGAACTCTAGAGGTCCAAAAGATGAATGCTCTCCCCTGCGTAATGGGTTTGGAATGAATCTCACAATTCAAGAAAATACTTTGAAGAGATTCTTAGATGCGCGTTGGTGACAAAGAAAGAATATTGTCTTTCCAAAAAGGTTTCATAGCTACAATAAAATCTCTCTTTGGTCTTTTCGAAAGTCTGAAAAGTATGAAAGTTAGCTATATATTAACTTGTAGACTGAATCAAGATTGCCTGGAAAACTTTTTTTCTAGGGTACGAGGGTTAGGTATATTTTAAAACAACCCTCCACGTTTTGAAGTAAGGAACAGGATACGTCTCCTTATACTGACGGGTAATGCAAGTGATATTTCTTTCTCTGGGAACATGCCAGTAACTAAATAATCAAACACAGACTCTCCCCAGTGTGACGTCGACCCGGATTCTGCATCCCTAAGTTTCATTGCCAGTGAGGTCTGTGTAAATGTTGTTGACGAAGCGCCGATACGAGAAATCCCAGAAACTGTGAATGTGGAAGAAAATTTACTGACAGATGTGATAACAATGGGGGATGACTTTGTAATCTCAGATGTTCTTTCGGAAGCGATAAAATACATTGCAGGTTATATTGCATTTAAGTGCCACAACATTGATAAATCACTAGGCTTTCCAGCAGCAAAAAGAGATGGAGATCATGCTGCAGACTGAATATCAATTATATCTCGTGATGGTCTTTACACTCCAACAGGTCGCACGGGATTAGCCGGGCGGCGTCAGGCGCTGCAGTCATGGACTGTGCGGCTGGTCCCGCCGGAGGTTCGAGTCCTCCCTCGGGCATGGGTGTGTGTGTTTGTCCTTAGGATAATTTAGGTTAAGTAGTGTGTAAGCTTAGGGACTGATGACCGTAGCAGTTGAGTCCCATAAGGTTTCACACACATTTGAACAACATACACTCCAACGCCAGCATGGGAAAACAGAGTGTTGCAGTTCGAAGAAGAATTTGCTGCTTTTCACGGAAATGGAGTGTGTAAACAAAAAAATATAAAGTCTCTGTGCTCTATTTTAAAACAAAAGTTTCCTGAGGTTCATGAAGCAGTTATTACTCTTTACGTAAAAGTGAGAACATTTATACGGATTAGGCATCTCAATCAAAAAGCAAAGTTGGAAGTAATGAAGAAATGTGCCGCAAAGAGGAAGCAGTTATGGATTGCATCGTCGTCTGGTTAATAGCAGTAGAAACAGACTACATTAACATTTGCTTCTTCATCAAACGAGTGAGTTATTTTTCATCTTAATTATCATTTATTTACTCTTAATGTGTACAAAACCTGTCATGCCCCTTGTTTTGACTTGTACAGATGCGTAACGAACGAAACCGAAAGTAAAATGAACGAGTAACATGGCACTGAGTCTGTGGTGCGGTGCATTTGCCGTGTAAACATACGGCTGCACTGCGCTAGGGTCCTCATCGTGACGTCACGGCGTTCCACCCAATAGCAAGTGTTTTCGCCTGAGTGGCCCACCCTGGAGAGGACTGGACCAGAGTGAATACAGATAGATGGTGCGAAACCAGGACTAGGTGACTAGACTTATACTCCAAAGAGATCCAGCCTGGCGCTGGAAACTGTTCAAGATGATAATGATAATGACGACGATGATGATGATGATGATGTGACGATGATGATGATGTCTCTTCTCTATCATCCGTGAAAATCTGTACCATCATCAGATAATCACCCTGTAGGTGATATGAAACATCCACAGTGGGTGTGAGAGGGGGAGGGTGTGAACGATGGTGTGGTGGCCCATAAAACACATTTCTCGCCTCCTCAATGGGGTGACTGTCTGCGGCGAAAGGAATTAAGTCGCTGACAAAAAGATACAGCATTAAACATTTTGCTGTGATTAATTCGTACATTATGGTTCTGTCTTGCATGTGTAAGGTGACCATATTTTCTTCGGGCAAAAGTGGGACTTTCATACATTTTCTTGGCGAAAAAGTGGGATAATTTTTATTTCTCGTTAAATATCACTTTTAATGCTAACATTTCTTCTTCCTCTGCAAATATAGCCTTCACTGATATTTGTGTGTGTGTGTGTGTGTGTGTGTGTGTGTGTGTGTGTGTGTGTACAAAACCACACAAAGAATGGAAAGACTGGAAAGAAATACATTTCAAGTTTTCAGAAATTTACTAATTAAGAAATGTAACATTTATAACACAGAATGTAGAAAGACAGTAACAATCACTACAAAAAAAGTTCTTAGTGAACAAAAGGAATTTATGGTTTTGTGGATTCCACACTGCAGTCATATTTCTTCGAAGATGAAATTTCATTCAGCAACTCAGGTTTGCCTAATAGGTATGAATAGAAGTCAGTGCAACTGTATTTGCTGAAGTTTAAACAGGTCAGTAAAATACCCTTAACGCTCCTCGCCGTAAATCTATTCCTCTCATCTGTCCACTGTGACGATAGTAAGCTGAAAACTCTTTCAACATTTGCATTGTGGGCAGGGAGTGAAAAGAAATACTGCGCTATATTAAGCGATTCTCTGAACTGTTCATTACACTGGCTAGATCTGAAAAACCTACACCATTTTTCATGTGCCATCAACTGATTCCACTGTTCACTGTCTGTTTCCACTTGTTGTTTTACAAATGACTGTATATGAACTATTTCATCAATTAAGAGGCTGTCATTTATTAGAATGCCCTTTTCATTTAGCCACATTAAGGTATTTTCAACTACCGACCATTATGGTGGTTCTGTGAGCATCATCCATGAGAATACAGAAAACTCAGCTATTCCCTGTAACCATGAGGATAAATAGTCCACTGAAGCATCATAAAACGTTGATACTGCTATGTCAAATTTCTTAACAGACTGGTCATCACAATCATTCAGCAGTTTTTTTACACTTAGTGGTACAAAATGTTCATGTTTCCTTGAATTTAGACTTGTCAAAGCTTTATTTAAGACTGCTAATACTTCACACATGGAATTATTCTGTTTCTCAATGCTCAGAATGGATTGTTGGAAAACACTCATTTGTGAATGTACAAAAAATAAATAACATTCATTCATAGGATCACTGAAAAAACTCTCTAAGATTGAAGGGCACTTTGAGTTAGACTGTGACAAAAAGTAAGATTTCAAAGGTTTATACATTTTCAAGATCCTTTCTATGGCTGGCAACAATTAAAGCCATCTTGTTTTGGAAAAGGAAAGTAAATTCACAGAATTCAGTGGCTTCTGCATCACGAATAGAAAAAATATGAAAATGGTTGTACAACTTCATGACAATGCAGTCAATGTCAAAAGGTAAAAGATCACAAGCGCTTTGAAGTGTCTTATGAACAACATGTGCTGGACAGCCTATGCCAACAATGTTAGAGTTATTTAATTTTTCTTTCAGATGTGTGAAAACATTATTACCCTCTTTCTTCATTAACCCCTCAAAATTACAGTTAGCATTGTCTGCACCAAATGCAACACACTTTGAGATGATACTGAATGACTGTATAACATGAGAAAGATAATTGGAAATTGTTTCAGACTTTTCGTTCTGCAACTCATCAAGATCAAGCAATTTCGTCTGCAGTCCACCCTCACTTACAGAAAAATACTGAACTGTCACAGGAAAAATTTTCTGATGCCTATGGTCGCTAGCATCATTAGATATTGAAAAGTATTTTGCACTATTTACCCCTGCGGCAGGCCGCTTAAGATGTTGCGTCGGCGGGCGCGTGCGGCACTCAGTGCCGCCTACATTTAAATACATAAAAAAGATTTTTTTTAATTTTTTGGTGGAATTAAGTATTTATTGTTTATAACATTATTCTTAACAGCAACTTTTAATATGATCTGTATACATATATCAAAGGTGCATGGGAAAATTAAAATTGTTACAGAATATCTGACATACGTTTCCAGGATATTTCCTAAGCGCTACTTTAATAAAAAATTCTAAATAATTTATAACCACAGATATGATTTGATTGTTTACCATTGTTAAAGAAAGTTTTACAAAAACGTGTAATATGTACAAAAACTTTGTAGTAATAGTAAAGAATAAGGCAGTCAGTAAAGACATATCAAAAATCACACACTTTCTTCCTCCAGAGAAGCTCTGCAGTCATTGCATGTGACAACATTGTGGCTATGTTGCTTGCAACCGAATTTTTTGCAGCTATTGCAAGTGACAGTAGTTTTATTATTTTTTTTACCACCACAAAGATGACACATCCCTCACCGTATTACAGTCTCATCGTGATTAGTGGGAATTGATTCATGAGGCGATAGAAATCCTTGAATATCTTGTGGTAGAGTAGAGAGCTGAGCCCTTTCTTTCAAATGGCAGTTTACCAGAGCCAAGGCCAGGTTTGTTAGGTAGGTTCTTCTTCTGAATCTTTTCTCTGGATTGTTTGCAAAAACCAAGACTGGGAATTTATCCTAGCAATATCCAGATAACGAAAAAACAATGCTAAGGGCCATCTTCTTGTGGTCCTTTGTGTAGAGTAGAATGTACACATATAATCCACAGTATCGACTCCACCTTTTGTTGCATTGTAGTCCAAATTCACAACAGACTTGCCTGTAGCAGTGTCGATTTCAGCAGTTTCATGCATTGACGACAGGAAAAGCACAGCCTTGTTCCTTCTTGTTTGGCACGAAAAGATAATTTCCAATTTCTCGCGATCTGTTGGACAAAAATTCCCGAGGAATTTCCTTCTTGTTCTTTTTCAATGTTCTAATGAACGTTGGCCCATTTTCTTAAAGATGCTGGGCTACAGGGTAACTACTGTAGTAGTTGTCCGTAGTTACATTCCTGTGAGGAATATCCATTGGCTGGTTAGATGCAATATATGGTCTAGGATTCTGTTTGCCGCAGTATACTTCATAATTAAAATTACAAAATGTCTTACTATCGCACAATGCTACAACTTCAACCCATACTTAGCGGGCTTATTGGGCATGTACTGAACAAAACCACAACGTCCGCGATATGGGACAAGCATTTCGTCTATGGTTGTGAACTCCCTTGGACTGCAGTTATTTCTGCAGTTGTTCAGAAATGCTGAGTGGAGATTGCGGATGGCAGCAAATTTATCAATCGCTAGTCGTTCTTTTCTTGTAGAAGTACAGGGCTATTACAAATGATTGAAGCGATTTCATAAATTCACTGTAGCTCCATTCATTGACATATGGTCATGACACACTACAGATACGTAGAAAAACTCATAAAGTTTTGTTCGGCTGAAGCCGCACTTCAGGTTTCTGCCACCAGAGCGCTCGAGAGCGCAGTGAGACAAAATGGCGACAGGAGCCGAGAAAGCGTATGTCGTGCTTGAAATGCACTCACATCAGTCAGTTATAACAGTGCAACGACACTTCAGGACGAAGTTCAACAAAGATCCACCAACTGCTAACTCCATTCGGCGATGGTATGCGCAGTTTAAAGCTTCTGGATGCCTCTGTAAGGGGAAATCAACGGGTCGGCCTGCAGTGAGCGAAGAAACGGTTGAACGGGTGCGGGCAAGTTTCATGCGTAGCCCGCGGAAGTCGACGGATAAAGCAAGCAGGGAGCTAAACGTACCACAGCCGATGGTTTGGAAAATCTTACGGAAAAGGTTAAAGCAGAAGCCTTACCGTTTACAATTGCTACAAGCCCTGACACCCGATGACAAAGTCAAACGCTTTGAATTTTCGGTGCAGTTGCAACAGCTCATGGAAGAGGATGCGTTCAGTGCGAAACTTGTTTTCAGTGATGAAGCAACATTTTTTCTTAATGGTGAAGTGAACAGACACAATGTGCGAATCTGGGCGGTAGAGAATCCTCACGCATTCATGCAGCAAATTCGCAATTCACCAAAAGTTAACGTGTTTTGTGCAATCTCACGGTTTAAAGTTTATGGCCCCTTTTTCTTCTGTGAAAAAAACGTTACAGGACACGTGTATCTGGACATGCTGGAAAATTGGCTCATGCCACAACTGGAGACCGACAACGCCGACTTCATCTTTCAACAGGATGGTGCTCCACCGCACTTCCATCATGATGTTCGGCATTTCTTAAACAGGAGATTGGAAAATCGATGGATCGGTCGTGGTGGAGATCATGATCAGCAATTCATGTCATGGCCTCCACGCTCTCCCGACTTAACCCCATGCGATTTCTTTCTGTGGGGTTATGTGAAAGATTCAGTGTTTAAACCTCCTCTATCAAGAAACGTGCCAGAACTGCGAGCTCGCATCAACGATGCTTTCGAACTCATTGATGGGGACATGCTGCGCCGAGTGTGGGAGGAACTTGATTATCGGCTTGATGTCTGCCGAATCACTAAAGGGGCACATATCGAACATTTGTGAATGCCTATAAAAAGCTTTTTGAGTTTTTGTATATGTGTGCAAAACATTGTGAAAATATCTCAAATAATAAAGTTATTGTAGAGCTGTGAAATCGCTTCAGTCACTTGTAATAACCCTGCATCGTCACACCTGAGTGACCGGAGCAAGAGCAGGAAGCGCTAGTAGCTAAATGCTGCCCTTAGAATAATCATTCCTGTTCCATTTGATTCTCACACTTCTAATACATTTGTGCGTCCTCCTTTTTGTACAGCAATGAGAAACAGTGCTTCTAAAAGAGCCTCTATTTCAGAAGCAGAAGTAGTTTTGCAATCTCTAGCCCTTGAGTAATTCACAGATGATCTCTTGTTGTTTATGTACTTGTTTGTGTTTGCAACGACATAATCAATGACCTCAGGATCAAACAATTTGAGAAAACCTTCAATTTCACTTTTAGCTTCTCTATCGTTGCGTTTCGGGCCAGGTAGGACTTTGATTATATTCTTACGTTTTGGTTACCATGGTAGTGCTAACGGATTATTTATCCACAAAGTTTCTTGGGCCTTACCAATATAAAAATGGCAGTCATTATGTGGCATTCCTTTCACTTCATTCCCGTCAACGCATGACTGCTCAGATTGGCTGGAATGATCTGCAGTTTCAATTATTTCTGCTTCCTCATCGCTGTCAGAGAAATCTGCGTAATCTTCTTCGTCAGATGATTGCAGAAGAAGACGCTCAATTTCTTCTGGTGTTAGTCCTTTCCTTTGTGCGGGCCTGGGAGACAATAAAATAATTCTAATACCAAAGCAATGTTAATAACTAAATCATCATTCATCCACAGAGTTGTAAAACAAAGCTTCTGATCATCAAAACATTCGACAGTGGTACGGCTACATGTACTTACATTACCGGGCGCGTGCGGTACGCAGTGCCGTCTCGGTGCAGTCGTCCACTTCACAGGAGAGTCACAGCTGTTGTGGTGGATATAATGACGGCGTAGTAATGCATTTTCGCGCGTGACTAAATCAGTCGAAGCATATGTAGCACCTCTGTTGTGTGCTCGGCGCGATGACGTAGTTATTTAACGAAAACAAAACTGGTGGCACTGTACGCCGCCACGCGCCCGCCGCAGGGTTACAGCAGCGATTACCTGTTTCTGGG
This sequence comes from Schistocerca americana, assembly GCF_021461395.2. NCBI lineage: Eukaryota > Metazoa > Arthropoda > Insecta > Orthoptera > Acrididae > Schistocerca > Schistocerca americana. The sequence continues at coordinate 58,199,515 of NC_060119.1, forward strand.
AATGTGGAGCTATAACATTGTTGATAATTGCTTCACACTTTGTTCTTCCACACGAAACATTTTCTGCAATCTTAGTATCAGGAATTTTTTTTTTTTTTGTTTTTTTTTTTTTTGTTTAGTTGAACACTGTAGTCATTAGAACGATAGCTTTGGTGGTGTTTAACAACATGGAATGACAGGGTTCCTTCTGCTGCAGCTACGTTTTTCTGTTCCTGTGTATTTGAAGTTACAAAATATCTCGTCATTTTTTGCGAGGAACCTGCCGATCGAAGATTCTTCCCGTGTTTCTCTGATTCCATATGATGCCTGAGATCTGCAGCACCACCATGAGACACGGATACAGCACAGTTACATACGTTACATTTTGCTGAACAGTCATTGTCTGTAGCAGTGAAGCAAGGAAATTTCCTCTGAAGCTCTTCCGAAGACCTTGATTTTCGTTTCGGCATCGCCACGACGTGCTAGCACTTCACGAAACCGATACTGAGTGCTGGCAACAATGGCAAGCAAAAGCAGAGAAAATAAGAGTACTCAACAATTATAGTGCTTAAGGTGTACATTATCAGGGGGTACCACCGAACGGAATGTCAGTTTCAATTGATAGTTTATAAAATCGACACTCAGAAAATATTTTAACCACTTTGCAAATGTCTGAAAATAATCCTTGAAAATCGGGACAAATTGCTTGTTTTTTAAAAAAAGTCGGGACAAATTTTTGAGTCTCAAAAAACGGGACAATCCCGATTAATCGGGACGTATGGTCACCCTATGTTGTGGGATGCATGTGCTATCACCCACTGTTGAACAATCCTTTCACAGGCCGAAAATAAGTCTGGGCTATAATCCAACGTAGTGATAGTTTGGCGTTACGAATCAGCAGCGTATAGATAGTCCCGGCAAACTCAACAACCGTCCGCCAATTTATGCCGTCCCATTACATCTCGATAATACTCATTTGCATATTGTGCAAGTCTAGAGACGTCGTTCATATGAAAACGTCAAGGGCTAAATTAATCTCAGCCTCACGCTCCGCCTGTCGAACCTGTTCGCTGTGTACTGCACGTATGCAAGCTTTTCAATATAGGTATTTTTTGCTTTTATTGACAAAGCATCAGCAGCGGATACAACGAAATCGTAACGAGTAGATGACATCTGCTTGTTTTTTCATTGGGTATTTATAGACTGAATGACAGTTTTTCTTGAGGATAACTTATTGTAGACATTACCATCAGCGTTTTGCATTTCTCGTTGTACGTCATCATAACAATTGTTTCTCCTAGCGTCTTAGCAGGAGCTGGAATCGAGCGTGCAGTGCATCCATTTGCTGGTTTCGTTTTCAACGGATTTCTGTGCCCGCATTTTCTGTCATTGCGTATTGTTTCCTGCACAGTACCCTTTCTTGATTTGGTACTTCATGTTGTTCGTAGCTAACGAAGTCTTTCAGTGCGTATTCATATTTTGCAAACGGTTCTGTGTTGTTGTCTCTTCATTAGTGTGATTCTCTTTTGAGAGAAGAACCAACAATAACGATCTCAAGAAACAGATGTTCTGAGTCAATAATTATAATAAAGACGTGCTGCCTACTCACAATGTGGTCAATATAACAACTGGATATGCTCCAAAAATGTGAATCGCGTCATATGAAGGAGCTTTTTAGTTTTCAGTAGGCTTGGAACAGGCACACACAATTAATTTTAACAGTTATTGATTTATGACGATTAGTTTGCAGTCGATGCATTTGAGCATATTATAACTTCGCTTTAGACCTTGCATCTAGTTACTGAAACGCGAATAAACTCATAGACATGTCGTTTGGGTATTCTGGCCCCCGGAAGCTGTGGTCACTTCCCAGCCAGTTCTGGGAACACACAGACTGGTATCATTCCCGCTAGTGAGATAACTGAATCTTGGCAACAACACAGGATATATTTGGCAACACTATGACCTACACGTTATTTCCTGGATGGTATAGAATATCCTGTTTAATTCACTTGATATGTTTGTATCATTTCCATAGAATAATCGAGGAGCGGTTTTTCAAAACTCGTTATATGCAGCAGATACAGTTTTTCATAAAATGAGTTTTTCCGTTTTCACCTAGCTAGATATGTCCGGGCGTTTGAATTTTTACATGATTTCTAGATCTCACTGACATTAATAAAGCCTTCTTTAATTCCGTGTATTTCCTTTCGACGACTAATTTTTTATGTGCTGTAGTATTTATTATATGCTTGAATTGTTGAAAAATGCATATTTTTGCATATATTATTACATATAGCATTTCTTTAAATTTACAGTTTTTGACATTACTGAGAATACAAACAACATTCACAGAAATACAGTGGCATAATACAATAATAGCAATGACAAGTATTTTAACACAATTGTGTAGCTTATATCATTATTACCAACACCAAGTGAAGTATGAAATGAATAACACCAACGGCATCACATTGTTATTGTAATATTATCCCTCTTACATCTATACTTTATACGTTATTCATCTAGGACATCCTTGTAAAACTCCTTTGCATTATCTGGAACTTCAGAATAACTTAGCAAGGCAGACACGTCTTTCTTATTTTCTTTGCTTGCTATATTCGGTTTTGGTAAGAGGATGGATGTTAGTGTTGGCTGGTATAGTTTCTTTCGTCCGAAGATGTCAACTTGTACTGGGTCTCCAGAGTATGTCTCATTTACTGAAACACTAACAATTTTCTTTGCTTTCTGGCTGTTCATTTTGAATACTGGCTTGGATTTTAGTACTTTCTGTGCAATGTCTCAGATTTTTAACAACCCAATCTGTGTTTAGAACTCTGCGAGTTCTTCTAGAATATCGTGATATTCTTTAAGAGACAGGGTGCTGTCTTTTTTCCATGTAAGACTTCTGAATTCTACCAGACAGTCGGCCTGAAGGCATGTAGCTACTGCCACGAACAGGGAAGAATTGATGCATATTATTGAATTTTGTGCCTTTTTCCAAGAACGCTCTAAATGTCGCCATCATACAACTGTCTTTATTTTGGCTGTAGCAAGAATCTAAGAACAGATGGTGCCATCATTTTGCTGTTTTTCATCTAAGTCAGAAAGAAAGATTGCATTTTGTTGAAGATTCTGTCTCCATCCAAGTGTAGAAAACGTTAGCATGAATCACGATGCACAGATGGTATAACCGTAGTTGTCTAGCCTAGAAAACCTCACTGACTGATAGTTTTGGAATAGGCTGATTTTGTTGCACGTCAAAGCAAATCTTAATGATAGTAAGATTACCTTCCTTCATTATATCATAAATCAGCTTAAAACGAATTTTATGCAATCTGTGTCTAGTTAATAGTTCATTCTTCTCCTGCAGATATGTTTCTACTTTTATTTCCGTTAAACCAACCGTACACGTGGAGCAGACATAGGTGTGAGGGGTCGTGAATGATGGATTGAAACATTCGTAAAATACATGCTTGCATTTTAAAATAAGGAACATTCTTACAGTCCTAATTTTTTTCCTATTTCACAGAATCTCTTGAACATTTTATTGACTGTGAGATCTGAAGGTAAATAATCTAGCGTAGACTTCCCGCTTCCATGGTGGCTCTCTACATTTATCTTTTTTGTATCACCAAGCAGGAGATGTGCTGCATAAGCCAAAAGTCGATAGGCCTGTTTCCACATCTGAATGATGATATCTATTCATATTTCGCGCCAGTCGCATAAGAGTGACGCTAGTAGCGCCAATACGAGGATGCAAGTCGGGTTTGCTTTAAATACACGCTGTAACGGTCCTGAGCGTTGGTTGACTTTGTGATTGGACGTCGTGAGTTGAGTCAAGAATGCCTTTAAGGCGACAAAGACGCCATTATCAACACCTCACTGAGTTTGAATGCGATCGTATAATAGGACTACGAGAAGCTGGCTGTTCATCTGGGACATTGCAGAAAGATTTGACAGGAATGTAGTAGTCATTGTACATGATTGCTGGCAGCGGTGGTCACGAGAATCTACGGTCACAAGAATACTGGGCTTCGGACGGCTACGTGGCACTACCGAGAGGGAAGACCCTCGAGTTCGGCGTAGAGCTCTGGCGCATAGTACTGCATCTGCAGCAGCAATTTCAGAATACGACCTGTTACAAATCGGTTACTTTAAGTACAACTCTGAGCCAGACGCTCTGTACCGTGCATTCCACTGAGCCCAAGCCACCGCCATTCGCGACTTCAGTGCTGTCAAGTGAGAGTTCATTTGAGGGTAGAGTGGAGGTCTGTTGTGTTTTCTGATGAAAACTGGTTCTGCCTCGATGTCAGTGATGATCGTGTGTTGGTTAAAAGGAGGCCGGTTGAGGCCCTGTAACCGACCTGTCTGGGTGCTAGACACATTGGACTTTCACCTGGAGTTATGGTCTGGTGTGCGATTTTGCATGACAGCAGGAACACTCTTTGTGGTTATTGCACGCACCCTGACTGCAAACCTGCACGTCAGTTCGACTTTTGTGCTGCCATTCATGAAGAGTATTCCAGGGGCTGTTTTCCAACAGGATAACGCTCGCCCATAAATGGTTCAAATGGCTCTAAGCGCTATGGGACTTAACATCTGAGGGCATCAGTCCCCTAGATTTAGAACTACTTAAACGTAACTAACTTATGGACATCACACACATCCATGCCAGAGGCAGGATTCGAACCTGTGACCATAGCAGCAGCGCGGTTCCAGACTGAAGAGCCTAGAACCGCTCGACCACAGCAGCCGGCAACGCTCGTCCACCTACCGCTGTTGTAACCCAACATGCTCTATAGGGTGCCGACATGTTACCTTGGCCTGCCCGATCATCAGACCTGTCTCCAGTCGACCATATATGAGACATCATCGGACGACAGTTCCAGCGCCATCCACGAACAGCATCAACTGACCCTGTGTTGACCGAACACGTGCAATAGGCATGGGACTCTATTCCACAAACTACACTGCTGGCCACCGTAAATGCAACACCAAGAAAGACAAGAGGTAGCACAACGAAATTTATTTTGTAGATAACATGTTGACCAAGTATCAAATGATTACGTTTACAGACGTCTGTGACATGTGGTTCCTGCCAGAATCAGTAGCCAGAGTAGCCGCCATTGTTGGAGATCACCGCTGCCACACGTCTCGGCATTGAGTCAAAGAGACGTTGGATGTGTTCCTGGGGTACAGCAGCCCAAGCTGCTTCCGCACGTTGCCAAAGATCATCTGGTGTGGCAGCTGGGGATGTAATCTGGGTCACTCGTTGCGCAACCATGGACCACATGTTTTCTATCGGCGAAAGATCTGGAGAGCGAGCCGGCCAGGGAAGCAATTCAATCTGGTTATTGACGAAGAACCTTTGGACAATGCGTGCCACGTGTGGTCGCGCATTATCCGGTTGAAATATGGCTGTGGCCGAGCCCCGAAGGTAAGGAAGGACAACTGGCTCCAGCACCTCGGATATGTAGCGCCGGCTATTTAAAGTACCGGCAATGCGTACTAGAGGCGTGCGAGAGTAATATCCAATACCGCCCCATACCATAATACCCGGTGCAAGACCAGTGTGGCGGTGCATAATGCAGCTGTCCAGCATCCTCTCTCCACGGTGTCTCCACACTCGAATCCGACCATCGTGGTGCTGCAAACAGAAGCGTGCCTCGTCAGTAAAGACAACGTCATTCCATTCTGCCGTCCACATCCGTCTGTCATCACACCATTGGCGACGGAGACGTCTGTGGTTCTGCGTCAATGGTAGACGAAGCAATGGACGTCTTGCGGACAGACCACTCTGCTGTAAACGGCGTCGAATGGTACGCGCAGATGCAATGTGCTGTGCTATGGTTCGGGATGTCACTGAGCGATCCGTCACTGCCATGCGCACAATTTGCCTATCAGCACGTGCAGTGGTGCACCGAGGTGAATGCGATCGACCACGTCGGTCCGTCGTACCCTCCTGCATCCAACGGTCACATATCCGCATTACAGTTCTTTGGTTTCGTCCAACACGACTAGCGATTTCTCTGTATGATAATCCACAATCTCGGTGAGCCACTATCCTTCCTCTGTCGAACTCGGATACTTGATCAAACGATGTTCGCTGTTGTCTACGAGGCATAACTGATCGTCTTGTGAAACAACCACAAGGTAAACACACGTGCCGAACGTACATTCGTCGAAATCGCCAAGTCTTAAATGGCGCTATGAGGTGGCGCTACAGGCGCGCGTGATGTGCGTCTGCACTAAAATTCTAATCAGTTGCATATCTCATCGCTGCAAACCCATGGTGTACATTTCACTTGATTCGGATGCTTCCTTCAGGGTGTTGCATTTACGGTGGCCAGCAGTGTAACTTCCGGCACCTGTACAACACAATACACACACGTTTGCATGCTTGCATTCAACATTCTGGCTTTTTACACTGGTTATTAATTACCAGCATTTCACGTTTTCAGTGACTTATCTCGCGCATACATTAACTTGTGATCTTGCAGTGTTAATTAATTGAATATATTAAGTGGACAAATGTATCGCTGAAATTTTGTTAGTCTACTTTAATTATTTTTTGGTGTCGAAATATTTTCCGTTGTTGTATATCATACAGTTGAAACGTGTTTTTTGATATTAATTTTGGAATTTAATGTATATATCCAGAAAAGGAAGTATCTTGATTGCTAGCACATTGCAGTATGTGGTAATGCTATAAGACTCGTAAACAGATGCCGAAATAATCCGAAGTACGTACGTCCTCACCACACACAAACGAGACTGAGCAACGGCCACAGTACAGAAAAAAACCTCTTATTACATACAAAGTAACTGACTCACAGTGGTCACGACGCCCATCCCGCTACACAATAACAAATACAATCTTAGAGATCGAGCACCATCTGTCGATAAGCATATTCTCCAAAGACTGATTTACAATTAACTACTACCACAGTCATTGAAATTGTGAACAGCACGTGAGCTATGACTGCTGGAAAAACAGGCTCCAGCACAATTACTGCCATATAATGACGAGATGATACGCATCTCTGTAGACGCTACCGACCGATTGCCACGGGCCTCTCCGCCCATAATCGCTACGTCCAAAAGACCCTTACGAAACGATATGTGGCATCCACGACTTCAGATGTCAGACAATCAAATCGGTATCAAATGTTGTGTGTCGATAGAGTATCAACCAAAACACCGATTTAGTTTGTGTTGTGTAATACCACAACTACAGAGCTCAGCTTTTCGGTCAGATGATTAGCTGCACTCCGTAATAAAAAAAAATTGAGTTCATGGCTCAATGATGAACTTGAACAAGTGTCATGGGGTGTCCGCCACGAACAAACAGAACGAACAAAATGAGATCACAAAAAAAGTGGTAAAACGTCAGATTATCGTGTTAAAGGTCTCGAATTCGAAACCCACAGAGGTTGATATTTTTAAACAGACGACGCGTGAAATTGTTATACGGAAGAACATTTTTCTGTCGTGTAAAAGGACGTTTCGGAATTTGTAGCAATGTTCTTTTCATAGTCTGCTTTCGCTTCGTTAGTTGAAAGTAGCAAACCTGTAGCGTACATTTGTATAGATAGGTGTGAAGTAATGCCAAAAGAACATTTCTGCAAACTCTGAAACGTCCTTTTACATGGCAGAAAAACGTTCTCTCGTATAAGAATTTCACGCGTAGTCTGTTAAAAAGCAAATCACCATCAGTGGGTTTCGAACTCTTGACCCATTGTACGACAATCTGACGCTCTACCGACTCACCTACCATAGATCTTCACATTGACAGCTCACAGATATGATTTGCCTATAGTCCGTAGTTCTGGTGTTACTTTTAATTACCGTTTACGCATGTTTGAATGGACGACAGCACATAGCACGAAGTAAATCGGTGTTTTGGTTGATACTCTACCACACACAGTGTAAAGTACCGATCTGAGCGTCTGGCATCTGGAGGTTTGGGTATGAGCAGCGCTCTGACAGTATTGACGGTGTCTACAACCGCGAGAGGCCTTTTTGTTACGGTGGCCGTCATGTCGTCTGCCGGAACGCAAAACAGCCACAGGAATCTATGTGAATAAAATCGTTCTAATATTATTACAATTACAGTCTATGAGCACCTGGATTTATTCATTAGCAAAAACATACCCAACTTCTACTGTTAACAATAATATCATAAGGTGTATTATGTTGGACGTTAAGATTTTACCGTGAATCCACATATCACTGCTTCCCATATATCGTTGCAGCCCAAACAACATCCCGTCTCCGACATCGTCGTCGATGATGAGTCGCAAATCAGGTAATATCAGAGTCAAGTTCAGCTTAGAGAGGCGCAGGCCGTGAAAATATTACTAAATCTTTTTCTCGTTTTCTTCTAAGATGGTAAATGCAATATATCTGTTGGTGGAAAAAAAATGCTCGTAATCCTTGCATGTAATGTACTGCTCTTATAGGACTCTGCTGGATTACATGTTAAGGGATAGTACGTCAAAGATATGGTGCGTGATAACTATATTCTACACCGACAATATGATCAAAATTATCCGGACACCTGGCTGAAAATGACTTTCAAGTTCGTGGCGCCCTCCATTGGTAAAGTTGGAATTCAGTATGTTGTTGGCCCACCCTTAGCCTTGATGACGGATTTCACTCTCGCAGGCATACGTTCAATCAGCTGCTGGAAGGTTTCTTGGGGAGTGGCAGCCCATTCTTCACGGATTGCTGCACTGAGGAAAGGTATCGATGTCGGCCTGACACGAAGTCGCCGTTCCAAAACATCCCAAATATGTTCTGTAGGATTCAGGTCAGGACTCTGTGCAGGGCAGTCCATTACAGGGATGTTATTGTCGCGCAACCACTTCGCCACAGGCCGTGCATTATGAACAGATGCTCGACCGTCTTGAAAGATGCAATCGCCTTCCCCAAATTGCTCTTCAACAGTGGGAAGCAATAAGGTGCTTAAAACTTCAATGTAGGCCTGTGCTGTGACAGTGCTACGCAAAGCAACAAGGGGTACAAGCCCCTCCATGAAAAACACGACCACACCATAACACCACCGCCTCCGAATTTTACTGTCGGCACTACACACGCTGGCAGATGACGTACACCGAGCATGCGGCATACCCACACCCTATCATCGGATTGCCACATTGTGTATCGTGATTCGTCACTCCACACAACGTTTTTCCACTGTTCTATCGTCCAATGTTTACGCTCATTACACCAAGCTAGGCGTCGTTTGGCATTTACCGGCGTGATGTGTGGTTTGTGAGCAGCCGCTCGATCATGAAATCCAAGATTTCTGACCTCCTGCCTAACTGTCATAGTACTTGCCGCGGATCCTTATCCAGTTTGGAATTCCTTTGTGATGGTATGCCTATTACGCATTACGACTCTCTTCAACTGTCGGCGGCCTCTTTCAGTCAATAGACGAGGTCGACCTACACGCTTTTGTGCTGTACGTGTCCCTTCACATTTCCACTTCACTTTCACACATCGGAAACAGTGGATCTAGGGATGTTTAGGAGTGAGGAAATATGGCGTAAAGACGTGTGACACATTGACACCCAATCAGCCGACCACGTTCGCAGACCGTGAGTTCCTTGGAGTGCCCCATTCTGCTCTCTGACGATGCCTAATGACTGCTGAGGTCGCCGATATGGAGTACCTGGCAGCAGGTGACAGCACAAAGCACCTAATATGAAAAACATATATTTTTGGTGGTGACCGGATACTTTTTATCACGTAGTGTATTAAGCCAACCTGATATGATCCAAGCTGACCACAGTTCGTAGCAGGGAATCTTTCGTCTCTGTATAACACACATTTACTAGAACTGAAGCCTTTTTCTCAAACAAAGCAATTACGTAATGCTGGACTTGGTACCAGTATTCATCAGATTACGCTGTTTTCACGAAAATCACAGCTGAGTTTAACATTTGTAGCCAATGTATATTTTGAATAACGTGAGAAAAATTGTCCAGGTGCTACTAGAACACGTTCTCTGAGGGTTCCATACAGACTTAATTATGTATATAAATAGTTAATTTATTCCGGGAATCGATGGTCTCGACGATTTTTGCCTGCTGTCGACATAGATACTGGCAAGATATAGGTCTCAGGGATTCCAAGGCTTCTGAGAATGTTTTAGTTTGAAGTCGGATAACAAATGACAAAAGAAATATTGTTGTCTTGTGATATAATTATAAATTAATAATTTTCTGATTTTTTTCTCTTTCGTTGCACTCTCAAAACGTTCTGCTTGCCAAATTTCATGTTTCTATGTCAAGGGGAAGTCCTTACAGGTTTCTATGAGCGAGTTTGCGAGTGTCATAATACGTGACAGAAATGGTGGTATCTTTTGATTGCATCGACTTAGAAGCTTGATATTTTTACACCACAAAAGCACTATAAACCGCAGTATGTTTTACAAATTTCAACTCGATATGGCTACCCGTTCGTAAGAAAAAGGGGTCCTAACAGACGAAAATCACAGCCGTACCGTAGGAACAACCACAACGGAGGGGTATCTGTTGAGAGGCCAGACAAACGTGTGGTTCCTGAAGAGGGGCAATAGCCTTTTCAGTAGTTGCAAGGGCAACAGTCTGGATGATTGATTGATCTGGCCTTGTAACAATAACCAAAACGGCCTTGCTGTGCTGGTACTGCGAACGGCTGAAAGCAAGGGGAAACTACGGCCGCAATTTTTCCCGAGGGCATGCAGCTTTACTGTATGATTAAATGATAATGGCGTCCTCTTGGGTAAAATATTCCAGAGGTAAAATAGTCCCCCATTCGGATCTCCGGGCGGGGACTACTCAAGAGGATGTCGTTATCAGGAGAAAGAAAACTGGCGTTCTACGGATCGGAGCGTGGAATGTCAGGTCCCTTAATCGGGCAGGTAGGTTAGAAAATTTGAAAAGGGAAATGGATAGGTTAAAGTTAGATATAGTGGGAATTAGTGAAGTTCGGTGGCAGGAGGAACAAGACTTCTGGTCAGGTGACTACAGGGTTATAAACACAAAGTCAAATAGGGGTAATGCAGGAGTAGGTTTAATAATGAATAGGAAAATAGGAACGCGGGCAAGCTACTACAAACAGCTTAGTGAACGCATTATTGTGGCCAAGATAGATACGAAGCCCACGCCTACTACAGTAGTACAAGTTTATATGCCAACTAGCTCTGCAGATGACGAAGAAATTGAAGAAATGTATGATGAAATAGAAAAAATTATTCAGATAGTGAAGGGAGACGAAAATTTAATAGTCATGGGTGACTGGAATTCGAGTGTAGGAAAAGGGAGAGAAGGAAATGTAGTAGGTGAATATGGATTGGGGCTAAGAAATGAAAGAGGAAGCCGCCTGGTAGAATTTTGCACAGAGCACAACTTAATCATAGCTAACACTTGGTTTAAGAATCATGATAGAAGGTTGTATACATGGAAGAATCCTGGAGATACTAAAAGGTATCAGATAGATTATATAATGGTAAGACAGAGATTTAGGAACCAGGTTTTAAATTGTAAGACATTTCCAGGGGCAGATGCGGACTCTGACCACAATCTATTGGTTATGACCTGTAGATTAAAACTGAAGAAACTGCAAAAAGGTGGGAATTTAAGGAGATGGGACCTGGATAAACTGAAAGAACCAGAGGTTGTACAGAGTTTCAGGGAGAGCATAAGGGAACAATTGACAGGAATGGGGGAAAGAAATACAGTAGAAGAAGAATGGGTAGCTTTGAGGGATGAAGTAGTGAAGGCAGCAGAGGATCAAGTAGGTAAAAAGACGAGGGCTAGTAGAAATCCTTGGGTAACAGAAGAAATATTGAATTTAATTGATGAAAGGAGAAAATATAAAAATGCATTAAATGAAGCAGGCAAAAAGGAATACAAACGTCTCAAAAATGAGATCGACAGGAAGTGCAAAATGGCTAAGCAGGGATGGCTAGAGGACAAATGTAAGGATGTAGAGGCTTATCTCTCTAGGGGTAAGATAGATACTGCCTACAGGAAAATTAAAGAGACCTTTGGAGATAAGAGAACCACTTGTATGAACATCAAGAGCTCAGATGGAAACCCAGTTCTAACCAAAGAAGGGAAATCAGAAAGGTGGAAGGAGTATATAGAGGGTCTATACAAGGGCGTTGTACTTGAGGACAATATTATGGAAATGGAAGAGGATGTAGATGAAGATGAAATGGGAGATACGATACTGCGTGAAGAGTTTGACAGAGCACTGAAAGACCTGAGTCGAAACAAGGCCCCCGGAGTAGACAACATTCCATTGGAACTACTGACGGCCTTGGGAGAGCCAGTCCCGACAAAACTCTACCATCTGGTGAGCAAGATGTATGAAACAGGCGAAATACCCTCAGACTTCAAGAAGAATATAATAATTCCAATCCCAAAGAAAGCAGGTGTTGACAGATGTGAGAATTACCGAACAATCAGTTTAATAAGCCACAGCTGCGAAATACTAACACGAATTCTTTACAGACGAATGGAAAAACTAGTAGAAGCCGACCTCGGGGAAGATCAGTTTGGATTCCGTAGAAATACTGGAACACGTGAGGCAATACTGACCGTACGATTATCTTAGAAGAAAGATTAAGGAAAGGCAAACCTACGTTTCTAGCATTTGTAGACTTAGAGAAAGCTTTTGACAATGTTGACTGGAATACTCTCTTTCAAATTCTAAAGGTGGCAGGGGTAAAATACAGGGAGCGAAAGGCTATTTACAATTTGTACAGAAACCAGATGGCAGTTATAAGAGTCGAGGGACATGAAAGGGAAGCAGTGGTTGGGAAGGGAGTAAGACAGGGTTGTAGCCTCTCCCAGATGTTATTCAATCTGTATATTGAGCAAGCAGTAAAGGAAACAAAAGAAAAATTCGGAGTAGGTATTAAAATCCATGGAGAAGAAATAAAAACTTTGAGGTTCGCTGATGACATTGTAATTCTGTCAGAGACAGCAAAGGACTTGGAAGAGCAGTTGAACGGAATGGATGGTGTCTTGAAGGGAGGATATAAGATGAACATCAACAAAAGCAAAACGAGGATAATGGAATGTAGTCGAATTAAGTCGGGTGATGTTGAGGGTATTAGATTAGGAAATGAGACACTTAAAGTAGTAAAGAAGTTTTGCTATTTGGGGAGCAAAATAACTGATGATGGTCGAAGTAGAGAGGATATTAAATGTAGACTGGCAATGGCAAGGAAAGCGTTTCTGAAGAGAAATTTGTTAACATCGAGTATAGATTTAAGTGTCAGGAAGTCATTTCTGAAAGTATTTGTATGGAGTGTAGCCATGTATGGAAGTGAAACATGGACGGTAAATACTTTGGACAAGAAGAGAATAGAAGCTTTCGATATGTTGTGCTACAAAAGAATGCTGAAGATTAGATGGGTAGATCACATAACTAATGAGGAGGTACTGAATATAATTGGGGAGAAGAGGAGTTTGTGGCACAACTTGACCAGAAGAAGGGATCGGTTGGTAGGACATGTTCTGAGGCATCAAGGGATCACCAATTTAGTATTGGAGGGCAGCGTGGAGGGTAAAAATCGTAGGGGGAGACCAAGAGATGAATACACGAAGCAGATTCAGAAGGATGTAGGTTGCAGTAGGTACTGGGAGATGAAGAAGCTTGCACAGGATAGAGTAGCATGGAGAGCTGAATCAAACTAGTCTCAGGACGGAAGACCACAACAACAACAACAACAACAACAACAAGAAAAATTGTCCAGGTGCTACTAGAACAAGCTCTCTGAGGGTTCCATACAGACTTAATTATGTATATAAATAGTTAATTTATTCCGGGAATCGATGGTCTCGACGATTTTTGCCTGCTGTCGACATAGATACTGGCAAGATATAGGTCTCAGGGATTCCAAGGCTCCTGAGAATGTTTAAGTTTGAAGTCGGATAACAAATGACAAAAGAATTATTTTTGTCTTGTGATATAATTATAAATTAATAATTTTCTGATTTTTTTTCTCTTTCGTTGCACTCTCAAAACGTTCTGCTTGCCAAATTTCATGTTTCTACGTCAAGGGGAAGTCCTTACAGGTTTCAATGAGCGAGTTTGCGAGTGTCAGAATACGTGACATAAATGGTGGTATCTTTTGATTGCATCGACTTAGAAGCTTGATATTTTTACACCACAAAAGCACTATAAACCGCAGTATGTTTTACAAATTTCAACTCGATATGGCTACCCGTTCGTAAGAAAAAGGGGTCCTAACAGACAGGCGGACAGACAGGGAGTCTGATAACAAGTGACAAAAAAAAGTTTCTTTGGTTTAAAATAATCACAGACTAACACTTTCCTTGACAATTTTCTGATATTTCTCCTTTAATTATAGTGTGAAACGTTCTTTATGGCAAATTTCATGTTTTTATGTCAAGGGGAAGAGCCCTATAGGTTATGGTGAATGAGTTTGCGAGTAAAAAAATATATGACAGATATGGCCATATCTTTTAAATGCATTGACACAGAAGCTAGGGACCGTAGATCTTAGTGTGGGGGATACATTTCAACTTCATATGTCTACCAGTTGGTGAGCAAAAAGATTCTGAACAGTCGGACAGACAGACAGACAAATGGACAACAAAGTGATGGTATAAGAGTTCCAGTAACTTAAAAACTAAGCATCGATAAACGTGCGTTACTCTCTAGCTCCGTTTTTTGTGAGTGGCCCAAGGTACAGTCGTGCTCAAAAGTATCCGAACGACCTGAATTGCATTTCGCCGGATTCGCATGCAACCCACATAACGCAGCTGTCTAGCATGTCCTCTAATCGCTCCTTGGTACAGTCGCTTGACTATTGAAAATGGTTCCAACAAGTCACCACTAGAAAACACTGCTCTGTATTGCAATAACTCAAGATGTAAAGTAATACCACGATACTACAAATATCAGGGAACACCTTATCACAGATAAAACTGTCCTTAAGGCTTGTAAGCTCACATTTATTACAATAAATGACATACCTGAAATGTTACCACTCTAATTATTACGTCAGATTGGTAATGCACGTAGTAAGTTCGTCGTATTCATGATTTCCTCTTCAAAGTAACATACCGTACTTATTACTTAAAACAAAATGACATTAAAAATTTAAGTTATTCACGAGCAGCTAGTCGAGAATATGTATGAACTTCAAATGACACGACGAACCGTCCCGTTCTGCATATGGAGTCAAACCCAGGTCATGCAGACTAAGCAAAGATTTCGTGACTGACGGAAACTAACAGTCATTCCTGATTAGGCATACAGAGAGTGATATACCTCGATTTTAGACAGTATCAATTGGCAATTACTAACTTTAAATTACATAACGCAAGCATTTTTAACGGACGCGAATTCCTAACCAACACCTATTGTCCCTGTTAACGAACTACGAGAGATGTTAAATCTTGCTTCTTAACAAGTAACTTACTTGAAACGTCGTGAGGTAAACCTTTGTGTTGGACAGGGATTGGAACCCAGAACCTAATAAGATAGATATCGAAGCACAATCAACTGTGACATATCGGATTTTCTTGGCAGTAGCTAGATGTTTTAACTGAAATGACGAGACGAAACATTAATTTTTTCCTTCCCAGGACTCCAACCCGGCACCTATCGCTGTTATATTCTAGAGAAAACAAACGTTAAATATGGGTTTGTTGCACCGGGAGCGACATGTGAGCATGTTTCAACTAGAAATAATATGACGAAGAGTTGAGTGCCGACTGGGAATAGAGCTCCACACATATCGTTGTTGACTACACACAAAGAGACGCCAGCTACCAAATTTTTCTCCACCAGCAGCTCGGAACAACATCTTGAACTCCCAGTGATCTCGCAAATAGGTCTGTGTCTCCTTGGGTGTAAAAAACGTCAAATATCGTTAGTGTGGACAACGAATGAAAATACATTAAACATCGAAATTATTATCCACCAGCAGATAGGTGTTCTCATGGTAGAGCTTGATAATACATAATGAAATCTTTTGTGCCGGGCCAGGATTCGAACCCATTCACGCGCAATATGTGGAGATGTTGAGGAATCTGCTGCTTTGAACAAACAACAAATTGTAGCCGAGCTGTATTGTCACGAAAGGAACAAATTCCGCGTTTAGGGCGGTCTGAGTTGCATTCCCAGTTCAGAACCAATTTTATCGACATAGAGAAGCTCAGATAAAAGATGGAATAAGTGTCCTGTGATCCTACATAGCGTTTGTTTCGTTACTAGAAATAAATAACTAGTATAAGAAAGGTTACTGGTGATAGAGTTTCTATATGTCGCCACTCCAGACTTTATTGTGGCTCAACCTAACGTCTACTTGGTAGAGAAGGAATATCATTTTTAAAGTGAATTTCAGACCACAATGCCATTATATCTTCTTCACTTGGTGTAGCCAGAAGAGAATGGAATCTGTCTCTCCCTATCTAAAAATCACTGACCGAAGTTGGAATCGAACCCAGACCATAGATACATGAACCTATCATCAGCCCAACAGGCCACCAAATCCTGTCCTCACTGGCTTACTTTTCTATCATAACGCCGTTGTGCCACATTGGCTGGGAATTCTGACTCACAGGCTCCCTGTATCAATTTGCAGCATGAACTAGATGCCTCGGCTACTGGGAGACATTTTGTCACACTTTTCCTTCTGTGAAATTTGTCAGTAAGCCTTTTGGCTTCCAACCAGTGAAATGCGGCAGAGTACGGCCGGTAAACGATTCACAAACCACGAGTTAGTGCCATTAAGACGATTTATTTAAATTTCAACAAGACTGTACATAGGTGCAATCAGTTTCGAGGTGCAAAGTGTTTGTTATCTTACTTTTGTGACAGGTGGGCATACGCGATTTCCAAAGACTTTTTATTGTACTGACATAATGTTTTGTCACAAACTAACAAGGTAAGTGTTTTATTCGTATATATTTTTTTAGGAAACTGTAATCGTGATGGAAGATTATACACCCGAATGTTTGACACAACTGGTAGGAGAAAACGCTCCATATTAACCAAACCCCGCGCTTCGTCTCCATATCCTCCTATGACACGGGATTCTCCTCGCATACCACTACAGAGCTGTTCCTAGCACAGCTGAGAATTGGCAACATCGTCACAAACATTAGGCAACACTGTGACAGTGCAATCACTTCCGCGTATGGTACTGAATTTATTCGCTAAATTCACTTGATATTCCCTTTCCATTTGAATGATTCGTGGTATATAATCCTCATGTAAACTAAGACACTGAGACAGGAAATTTAATTTTTTGCCTAAAGAAATGCTATTCTTCACGTAAGTGACAACTTTTATTATCTTTCACGATGTGGTATGAGGCTGAGCGACAAATACCATGATGAGAGTGGCCTATAGGCAGCAGTGTGACCGTAGACCGGTGGTACCGCCCGTGTCTCGGGTCAGAACGGCTCAATCAGTCGTCAGTTCTAACCGTGGTAGGGGCTAGCGTATGCGAGCTTTTTTTTCCTGATATATTTTCTGGAGCTGCGAATTTCCAGAAAAAATACTGTATCGAAATCGGAAGAAAACCTTTACACATCAAATCCTCTTGGTAGCTCGACTCAGTAAGTTGTGTTAATGGTCATAGATCTTGGCTTTCTGACTGCCAAGCTGCTTTGCAATACCAGCGTCTCTGAAGAAATTCGAATCTTCGAATCGACCATCAGCAATACGAATTTCAATATTGTTCTTCACTTAAGACTCACATGCCAGGGTGATAAGTATGAAGGAAATGAACCTCTTGATTACTATAGGGCCTCTATGCTAAATTTCCACAGTAGCAATTAGGAACTCCCTGCAGACATTTGCTAACAGCGGCTCTAGCAACTTACTTTTTTTCTGGGTAGCTTCAAATATGGGCAATTTTGTCGCCTTAAAACCAACTGAATATTTTAAATATCACTTGTAAACAGCATTCACTCCTCCATTAATTAAGGTATAGACATCAAAACAAGCAATTTGCCTGAGTAGCTATAGAGCAGGTTGTGATAGGTGTAGACACAATCTTTTGCATCCATTTACCATAGAGAATCAAAGAAAGAAATCGAACACATTACATTGCACTTACTCTCTGTGCCTTGACTAACACACATGAATCCATGGCAATAATAAATTATTTGAGGAACCTCCCGTGAAAGGAAAAAGAACAGAATGTGACGCTTTAATTGTAGTGCACTGGATCAGAAACAATGAAATTAATTCTGTGCCACATTGATGTATTGCATTCTAGTGTAATAAAATAATCATCAAATAAAAACAGTTTTGTGCCTCCTTTGCTATCAAGAGTGAAACACAAATCGTAGACAGATTTTATGGGTCACCACTCAACATTATTAAAGCATTTTACATGGTCGAGAGTGCAGAGTGGAGCAGACGTTGTCGGCAGAAGGCGAGACAATGCTGTGCCTCAGCCCCCGCCGGTAGGCAGTAAACGGGTCCCAGAGAACTCAGACGCATGCGGTGTTCAGAGGCAGATGGTCGGCAAAGAAATCTTTCGCTAAAACATTGTTGGACTAACTGTTATTGCCAGTGTGACAGAAAGCGAAATCTATTGTAGATTAGCTTGAATTACACTCATAGCTTCAGCACCAAGAGGAAAGGGGCGATAAAAACTTTGTCGACGTGTGCTTTTAGTTACCAGACGTCGTATTAGATAGTCTTGCGTTTTACCTCAAGACTACGGTCATAGTCAAGAATAAAGCACTAAGACTGAAGTCAAGACTTCCTCTGGGAAGTGCCGCAGTCTACAGTGTTGCCAGATCGAGCATATTGCCGGACATACGATTCTGAGTGGAGCACGACTGTACTGCCCACCTTACGTGAACGACTCTGCGGTCAATTTTTTGCTCTAAGACTATATCTACAACACATATTGCACGCTGAAGACCCAGAAGAACTAAAAAATAAACCTAGTTTATGAGAGCTACGCTAACTATAGCGTTCGAAGTATTCTTAGTACTGTATACGTGTGTGTAAACGCCTTCCAATGCCCACTCAAGGAAGGCAAGGATACACAGTCTAGCTTCAATGTTATAAATACGCCTCAGTTTGTGGATGAAGTCAGACTTAGGTTGATAATCATTTTGAACATTTAGCAGCACTGTACTCATTGGTGTTAAATTCGTTTTCAACCAATGATTCCCACAGCTACAGGAACACTACTTGTGATACCTCATAGACAAAATACTTACGCAGTGCTATCAGACGAAAAGATCAACCTGACACAAACTGTGGGAAGTTTGTTTTACAACCTTCGTAACTGGATAATGAGCTTTTCCCTATTTAGATGTCTGTGAACATTGCTGCTTGAGACGATTTAAGACGAAACTAAATTCCTACAGCTACGACAATGTTTAAAGAAATCGTCTTAACGGCACTAAATCGTGGTTTGTGAGTCGTTTACCGGCTGTACTCTGCCGCATTTCGCAGGCTGGAAGGCAAAAAGCTTACTGACAAATTTCACAGAGGGAAATGGGGGATAAAATGCCTCCCACTGGAAGGTCATGTTGTTTTATTTAAATAATTACAAAATCAGGTAAAACGAACAGTCAGGTTGTCAGTATAAGCACATTACTGTTGTCAGTATGATGTTGCACTGCCCAGGGCCAGTAATGATAAAGGACCCGTTTAGGTCAGGCATATTGTATACAGACGTGGAAGAGAGAGCACCACTAAATTCTAATCCGTATGCATTGCATACACACAGAAATTACTGTTACAGTGTACTTACGGAGCCCTATGAGTGAATTGCGTATTTTCCGGTGAGAAAGAGCACTGGCAAACAGTCTTCGCTGCATTAGGTTACTTAATCTGGGATCACTCTGAGATAGAATTTATGGTCAACTGTGAAATACTCTCCTACATTATAGAAGCGAATATTAAATTTGAACTAATATTGCGAAAACTTTGTACTTGGATAGCTTAGAATGAAAATCTTTCTGTTTATTGCAAAGGAAAACAATTGATTTTCTAAAACATTGTCTGTCATACACAACTTGAAACAGGTCATGTCGACCAAATCATATGGAAGAACTGACAGCGACCTATATCGGAAGGCAGCAAGATCTGTTGCCTTTTGGTTTGGCAGTACTCGATAGCCATTTCTAGGCGCAAGTAAATGAAGAAAGGCAGCGCATTTTTGTTATCAAGTAACGTCTTCATCAATTACTTTAGTTTTAATGTAATCTACGAGTAAGTGCTGATGTTTGACATTAACATGAAAAGGATTCCGTAGACAGGGAAAGAACCGTGTTGGGTTCATATCTCTGTCACAGAACTTCACATCATGCACTTCACCTTTAAATGCATTCACACTTTGTTATTTCAGAATAGAGGTATATCAGACATCTTTCGTGGTTAGTTAACAGGGACGAAAGGGTCTTGAGAGAAGTCCCGGTTTATTACAAAAACTGTCGTCTTTTATTTTCAAGTTTAGATTTGGTTACTGGTATTAGCAAAAATTTCGGTAATTCGTGACTCTTCATGGCTAGTCATCAATATGATATGATTAGGTTAGATTACATTAGATTAATTCTTGTTTCATAGATCGTGAATACGATATTTCGTAATGATGTGGAACGTGTTATTTTAATGAATGATTTGTTTACATACCATGATTCAATTTCTTTACAATTTTTTACTCTCTCTCTCTCTTTCTCTCTCTCTCATTCTTTTTGATTTCTCTCTCTCTCTCTCTCTCTCTCTCTCTCTCTCTCTCTCTCTGTCACACACACATTCTTTTTTTTTATTTTTATTAGTTTGTTGTGCTCGACCATCGACGAGGCCCGAAAACGTCTGTGAATGAGTTTCTTAGTTTTGAGTACACTTACAAAAGAAATACAAAACAACTATGAGAGTTACTGATTTATGATGCTTAGTTTGCAGTCAGTTCTGAATATCATTAGTAACTACGCTCCAGTCCCTAAACCTAGTTACGGAGATGCGAATCAGACGCATTACGTATTCCAGGCCGTAGCAGCCGCAACTTGGAGACACCAGCTATGGTCACTTACCAGCCCGCTATAAGATGACATCGGTTCGCCTTCTTCCTCTGGTATTGTAACTGAGATTTGGCAACAAGGCAATGTATGGTTGGCAACTCTGTAATCGACGAGTTACTTCCTGGTGTGCACGGAATTAAGCCTCAAAGTTCACTTTATTTTACCTGTCATTTCCATTGAATAATCTGAGTTATTATCGCTTGAGGTGTAACGAAAGATTGTAAATTTACGGTTTTCAGCCCAGGAAAGTCGTTGCACGTGGAAATCGCAACTAATCTCGTCCTTCAAATAGCGGTTTACGAGTTCTAGCCACTATTGGTCTCGTAAGAGGAAGCTAAGCCACATACTTCTCCACCAGCTCTGTGGGAACGTCCTGACCTGTGAAAAAGCGTCTGTTATGGTTCGCAGTTCAGTCTCACTAAGTGTAGCGTTTTTATCCCTTCTGTGAAAGAGCTACAACAGTCAGATCAAACATCGATGAGGAAATCGCAAGAAAATACTTTCGCCTCATAGTGCAATGGTGAAAAACTTACAATGCTGCACAACAGGTAACGCCTCTTTCCGCTGTCGACAAGCAAATTTTGGGTTTCTAGGAATATAGATCTTTATTTATGAAATGCCACATTTGCATACCTCTTGAGTATGACACAGCATACCAATTAAACACAGACCCAATCAAAATCTAAGTGAGTAGTATTTTACCAATTCGTGTCGATAGAGGCACGCTCGTGTACAGATACTCCGTTTTATAAAAACAGACTTTCGTCGTAAGGTTATTGTGGGTAGTTTTATTACATTTCTCATAATACAGCTCACAATTTTCGTAAGGTTTCCTTTAGTGTTGTTAAAACAATAGTAAACGTGAGAGAGAAATTAATAATCAACGATATATGCGAATTTTCTGATGTTATCTATAACAGTCTGAAAATGCACATGCGGTTTATTGATTACATGCATGTAGAAAACTTGTTCTTTTAAAGCTGTCAAACAAGGTTTGAAGAAGAATAAAATGCCACTACCAGACGACAGCTAATGTAGAAAACACTTTTCCGACGTATTTTGGCACGATGCGCTCTCCCCAATCATAATACAAAAGTTTCGATATGCGTCTTCTGCCTGGTTGTCTATTAAACCTGAAAAGAATAAAATGTCGCAGAAGTTAGCCCTTTTCCCACATGCGACTATTTTGGATTGAGAAGTGAAGAAAATTATGTTACAAGTTCCATTAGATTGATAACATTAGCAGACAGCAGAATTGCGTTTTAAAAAATATATAGCAGTGAAAGTACTCGAACTCCAGACAACTTATCTACAGCGCGCAATACGTAGCATTACGCTACTAGCTGACACGTAGCTATAACAGCTCCAGAAGTCAAGAACAATTCCTCCAGACCTTCTGCATTCCACAGCGCTGTGGGATAATGCATATGGCCACGTCAATACTTATGAGAGACAAACAGTTATACCCTTTCTTTTGCACTTCACGACGTTTTCAACAAACAGATAGCGCACACTAGCTCAAGTGGAAAGGAACACTTCCTATTTAAATTTCTGTATCCTGCACTGTTGGCAGTTCTGTGTAGGTGGCAGTTATGTGATTTTATTTCGGTGATTACAAAATAAAGTTGAATGTATGCACTGGGTAGCCGAGGCATCTAGTTCATGGTGATTCGGTCAACCAAGTAAATGAATTTACTGAACATGCTGCAAATTGATACAGGGAGCCTGTGAGTCAGAATTCTCAGCCAATGTGGCACAACGGCGCTATGATAGAAAAGTAAGCCAGTGAGGACAGGATTTGGTGGCCTGTTGGGCTGATGATAGGTTCATGTATCTATGGTCTGGGTTCGATTCCAACTTCGGTCAGTGATTTTTAGATAGGGAGAGACAGATTCCATTCTCTTCTGGCTACACCAAGTGAAGAAGATATAATGGCATTGTGGTCTGAAATTCACTTTAAAAATGATATTCCTTCTCTACCAAGTAGACGTTAGGTTGAGCCACAATAAAGTCTGGAGTGGCGACATATAGAAACTCTATCACCAGTAACCTTTCTTATACTAGTTATTTATTTCTAGTAACGAAACAAACGCTATGTAGGATCACAGGACACTTATTCCATCTTTTATCTGAGCTTCTCTATGTCGATAAAATTGGTTCTGAACTGGGAATGCAACTCAGACCGCCCTAAACGCGGAATTTGTTCCTTTCGTGACAATACAGCTCGGCTACAATTTGTTGTTTGTTCAAAGCAGCAGATTCCTCAACATCTCCACATATTGCGCGTGAATGGGTTCGAATCCTGGCCCGGCACAAAAGATTTCATTATGTATTATCAAGCTCTACCATGAGAACACCTATCTGCTGGTGGATAATAATTTCGATGTTTAATGTATTTTCATTCGTTGTCCACACTAACGATATTTGACGTTTTTTACACCCAAGGAGACACAGACCTATTTGCGAGATCACTGGGAGTTCAAGATGTTGTTCCGAGCTGCTGGTGGAGAAAAATTTGGTAGCTGGCGTCTCTTTGTGTGTAGTCAACAACGATATGTGTGGAGCTCTATTCCCAGTCGGCACTCAACTCTTCGTCATATTATTTCTAGTTGAAACATGCTCACATGTCGCTCCCGGTGCAACAAACCCATATTTAACGTTTGTTTTCTCTAGAATATAACAGCGATAGGTGCCGGGTTGGAGTCCTGGGAAGGAAAAAATTAATGTTTCGTCTCGTCATTTCAGTTAAAACGTCTAGCTACTGCCAAGAAAATCCGATATGTCACAGTTGATTGTGCTTCGATATCTATCTTATTAGGTTCTGGGTTCCAATCCCTGTCCAACACAAAGGTTTACCTCACGACATTTCAAGTAAGTTACTTGTTAAGAAGCAAGATTTAACATCTCTCGTAGTTCGTTAACAGGGACAATAGGTGTTGGTTAGGAATTCGCGTCCGTTAAAAATGCTTGCGTTATGTAATTTAAAGTTAGTAATTGCCAATTGATACTGTCTAAAATCGAGGTATATCACTCTCTGTATGCCTAATCAGGAATGACTGTTAGTTTCCGTCAGTCACGAAATCTTTGCTTAGTCTGCATGACCTGGGTTTGAATCCATATGCAGAACGGGACGGTTCGTCGTGTCATTTGAAGTTCATACATATTCTCGACTAGCTGCTCGTGAATAACTTAAATTTTTAATGTCATTTTGTTTTAAGTAATAAGTACGGTATGTTACTTTGAAGAGGAAATCATGAATACGACGAACTTACTACGTGCATTACCAATCTGACGTAATAATTAGAGTGGTAACATTTCAGGTATGTCATTTATTGTAATAAATGTGAGCTTACAAGCCTTAAGGACAGTTTTATCTGTGATAAGGTGTTCCCTGATATTTGTAGTATCGTGGTATTACTTTACATCTTGAGTTATTGCAATACAGAGCAGTGTTTTCTAGTGGTGACTTGTTGGAACCATTTTCAATAGTCAAGCGACTGTACCAAGGAGCGATTAGAGGACCTGCTAGACAGCTGCGTTATGTGGGTTGCATGCGAATCCGGCGAAATGCAATTCAGGTCGTTCGGATACTTTTGAGCACGACTGTACCTTGGGCCACTCACAAAAAACGGAGCTAGAGAGTAACGCACGTTTATCGATGCTTAGTTTTTAAGTTACTGGAACTCTTATACCATCACTTTGTTGTCCATTTGTCTGTCTGTCTGTCCGACTGTTCAGAATCTTTTTGCTCACCAACTGGTAGACATATGAAGTTGAAATGTATCCCCCACACTAAGATCTACGGTCCCTAGCTTCTGTGTCAATGCATTTAAAAGATATGGCCATATCTGTCATATATTTTTTTACTCGCAAACTCATTCACCATAACCTATAGGGCTCTTCCCCTTGACATAAAAACATGAAATTTGCCATAAAGAACGTTTCACACTATAATTAAAGGAGAAATATCAGAAAATTGTCAAGGAAAGTGTTAGTCTGTGATTATTTTAAACCAAAGAAACTTTTTTTTGTCACTTGTTATCAGACTCCCTGTCTGTCCGCCTGTCTGTTAGGACCCCTTTTTCTTACGAACGGGTAGCCATATCGAGTTGAAATTTGTAAAACATACTGCGGTTTATAGTGCTTTTGTGGTGTAAAAATATCAAGCTTCTAAGTCGATGCAATCAAAAGATACCACCATTTATGTCACGTATTCTGACACTCGCAAACTCGCTCATTGAAACCTGTAAGGACTTCCCCTTGACGTAGAAACATGAAATTTGGCAAGCAGAACGTTTTGAGAGTGCAACGAAAGAGAAAAAAAATCAGAAAATTATTAATTTATAATTATATCACAAGACAAAAATAATTCTTTTGTCATTTGTTATCCGACTTCAAACTTAAACATTCTCAGGAGCCTTGGAATCCCTGAGACCTATATCTTGCCAGTATCTATGTCGACAGCAGGCAAAAATCGTCGAGACCATCGATTCCCGGAATAAATTAACTATTTATATACATAATTAAGTCTGTATGGAACCCTCAGAGAGCTTGTTCTAGTAGCACCTGGACAATTTTTCTTGTTGTTGTTGTTGTTGTTGTTGTTGTGGTCTTCCGTCCTGAGACTAGTTTGATTCAGCTCTCCATGCTACTCTATCCTGTGCAAGCTTCTTCATCTCCCAGTACCTACTGCAACCTACATCCTTCTGAATCTGCTTCGTGTATTCATCTCTTGGTCTCCCCCTACGATTTTTACCCTCCACGCTGCCCTCCAATACTAAATTGGTGATCCCTTGATGCCTCAGAACATGTCCTACCAACCGATCCCTTCTTCTGGTCAAGTTGTGCCACAAACTCCTCTTCTCCCCAATTATATTCAGTACCTCCTCATTAGTTATGTGATCTACCCATCTAATCTTCAGCATTCTTTTGTAGCACAACATATCGAAAGCTTCTATTCTCTTCTTGTCCAAAGTATTTACCGTCCATGTTTCACTTCCATACATGGCTACACTCCATACAAATACTTTCAGAAATGACTTCCTGACACTTAAATCTATACTCGATGTTAACAAATTTCTCTTCAGAAACGCTTTCCTTGCCATTGCCAGTCTACATTTAATATCCTCTCTACTTCGACCATCATCAGTTATTTTGCTCCCCAAATAGCAAAACTTCTTTACTACTTTAAGTGTCTCATTTCCTAATCTAATACCCTCAACATCACCCGACTTAATTCGACTACATTCCATTATCCTCGTTTTGCTTTTGTTGATGTTCATCTTATATCCTCCCTTCAAGACACCATCCATTCCGTTCAACTGCTCTTCCAAGTCCTTTGCTGTCTCTGACAGAATTACAATGTCATCAGCGAACCTCAAAGTTTTTATTTCTTCTCCATGGATTTTAATACCTACTCCGAATTTTTCTTTTGTTTCCTTTACTGCTTGCTCAATATACAGATTGAATAACATCTGGGAGAGGCTACAACCCTGTCTTACTCCCTTCCCAACCACTGCTTCCCTTTCATGTCCCTTGACTCTTATAACTGCCATCTGGCTTCTGTATAAATTGTAAATAGCCTTTCGCTCCCTGTATTTTACCCCTGCCACCTTTAGAATTTGAAAGAGAGTATTCCAGTCAACATTGTCAAAAGCTTTCTCTAAGTCTACAAATGCTAGAAACGTAGGTTTGCCTTTCCTTAATCTTTCTTCTAAGATAATCGTACGGTCAGTATTGCCTCACGTGTTCCAGTATTTCTACGGAATCCAAACTGATCTTCCCCGAGGTCGGCTTCTACTAGTTTTTCCATTCGTCTGTAAAGAATTCGTGTTAGTATTTCGCAGCTGTGGCTTATTAAACTGATTGTTCGGTAATTCTCACATCTGTCAACACCTGCTTTCTTTGGGATTGGAATTATTATATTCTTCTTGAAGTCTGAGGGTATTTCGCCTGTTTCATACATCTTGCTCACCAGATGGTAGAGTTTTGTCGGGACTGGCTCTCCCAAGGCCGTCAGTAGTTCCAATGGAATGTTGTCTACTCCGGGGGCCTTGTTTCGACTCAGGTCTTTCAGTGCTCTGTCAAACTCTTCACGCAGTATCGTATCTCCCATTTCATCTTCATCTACATCCTCTTCCATTTCCATAATATTGTCCTCAAGTACAACGCCCTTGTATAGACCCTCTATATACTCCTTCCACCTTTCTGATTTCCCTTCTTTGGTTAGAACTGGGTTTCCATCTGAGCTCTTGATGTTCATACAAGTGGTTCTCTTATCTCCAAAGGTCTCTTTAATTTTCCTGTAGGCAGTATCTATCTTACCCCTAGAGAGATAAGCCTCTACATCCTTACATTTGTCCTCTAGCCATCCCTGCTTAGCCATTTTGCACTTCCTGTCGATCTCATTTTTGAGACGTTTGTATTCCTTTTTGCCTGCTTCATTTAATGCATTTTTATATTTTCTCCTTTCATCAATTAAATTCAATATTTCTTCTGTTACCCAAGGATTTCTACTAGCCCTCGTCTTTTTACCTACTTGATCCTCTGCTGCCTTCACTACTTCATCCCTCAAAGCTACCCATTCTTCTTCTACTGTATTTCTTTCCCCCATTCCTGTCAATTGTTCCCTTATGCTCTCCCTGAAACTCTGTACAACCTCTGGTTCTTTCAGTTTATCCAGGTCCCATCTCCTTAAATTCCCACCTTTTTGCAGTTTCTTCAGTTTTAATCTACAGGTCATAACCAATAGATTGTGGTCAGAGTCCGCATCTGCCCCTGGAAATGTCTTACAATTTAAAACCTGGTTCCTAAATCTCTGTCTTACCATTATATAATCTATCTGATACCTTTTAGTATCTCCAGGATTCTTCCATGTATACAACCTTCTATCATGATTCTTAAACCAAGTGTTAGCTATGATTAAGTTGTGCTCTGTGCAAAATTCTACCAGGCGGCTTCCTCTTTCATTTCTTAGCCCCAATCCATATTCACCTACTACATTTCCTTCTCTCCCTTTTCCTACACTCGAATTCCAGTCACCCATGACTATTAAATTTTCGTCTCCCTTCACTATCTGAATAATTTTTTCTATTTCATCATACATTTCTTCAATTTCTTCGTCATCTGCAGAGCTAGTTGGCATATAAACTTGTACTACTGTAGTAGGCGTGGGCTTCGTATCTATCTTGGCCACAATAATGCGTTCACTAAGCTGTTTGTAGTAGCTTGCCCGCGTTCCTATTTTCCTATTCATTATTAAACCTACTCCTGCATTACCCCTATTTGACTTTGTGTTTATAACCCTGTAGTCACCTGACCAGAAGTCTTGTTCCTCCTGCCACCGAACTTCACTAATTCCCACTATATCTAACTTTAACCT
Organism: Schistocerca americana; assembly: GCF_021461395.2. Classification (NCBI taxonomy): domain Eukaryota; kingdom Metazoa; phylum Arthropoda; class Insecta; order Orthoptera; family Acrididae; genus Schistocerca; species Schistocerca americana. Next base: position 58,227,910 of record NC_060119.1, read on the forward strand.
ATCCATTTCCCTTTTCAAATTTTCTAACCTACCTGCCCGATTAAGGGACCTGACATTCCACGCTCCGATCCGTAGAACGCCAGTTTTCTTTCTCCTGATAACGACATCCTCTTGAGTAGTCCCCGCCCGGAGATCCGAATGGGGGACTATTTTACCTCTGGAATATTTTACCCAAGAGGACGCCATTATCATTTAATCATACAGTAAAGCTGCATGCCCTCGGGAAAAATTGCGGCCGTAGTTTCCCCTTGCTTTCAGCCGTTCGCAGTACCAGCACAGCAAGGCCGTTTTGGTTATTGTTACAAGGCCAGATCAATCAATCATCCAGACTGTTGCCCTTGCAACTACTGAAAAGGCTATTGCCCCTCTTCAGGAACCACACGTTTGTCTGGCCTCTCAACAGATACCCCTCCGTTGTGGTTGTTCCTACGGTACGGCTATCTGTATCGCTGAGGCACGCAAGCCTCCCCACCAACGTCAAGGTCCATGGTTCATGGGGGGGTTGTTCAAAATATACGTTGGCTACAAATGTTAAACTCAGCTGTGATTTTCGTGAAAACAGCGTAGTTTGATGAATACTGGTACCAAGTCCAGCATTACGTAATTGCTTTGTTTGTGAAAAAGGCTTCAGTTCTAGTAAATGTGTGTGATACAGAGACGAAAGATTCCCTGCTACGAACTTTGGTCAGCTTGCTTAATACACTACGTGATAAAAAGTATCCGGTCACCACCAAAATTACATGTTTTTCGTATTAGGTGCATTGTGCTGTCACCTGCTGCCAGGTACTCCATATCGGCGACCTCAACAGTCATTAGGCATCGTCAGAGAGCAGAATGGGCACTCCAAGGAACTCACGGACTGCGAACGTGGTCGGCTGATTGGGTGTCAATGTGTCACACGTCTTTACGCGATATTTCTACACTCCTAAACATCCCTAAATCCACTGTTTCCGATGTGTGAAAGTGAAGTGGAAACGTGAAGGGACACGTACAGCACAACAGCTTATAGGTCGACCTCGTCTATTGACTGAAAGAGGCCGCCGACAGTTGAAGAGAGTCGTAATGCGTAATAGGCATACCATCACAAAGGAATTCCAAACTGGATAAGGATCCGCGGCAAGTACTATGACAGTTAGTCAGGAGGTCAGAAATCTTGGATTTCATGGTCGAGCGGCTGCTCACAAACCACACATCACGCCGGTAAATGCCAAACGACGCCTAGCTTGGTGTAAGGAGCGTAAACATTGGACGATAGAACAGTGGAAAAACGTTGTGTGGAGTGACGAAGCACCTTATTGCTTCCCACTGTTGAAGAGCAATTTGGGGAAGGCGATTGCATCTTTCAAGACGGTCGAGCATCTGTTCATAATGCACGGCCTGTGGCGGAGTGGTTACGCGACAATAACATCCCTGTAATGGACTTCCCTGCACGGAGTCCTGACCTGAATCCTACAGAACACATTTGGGATGTTTTGGAACGGCGACTTCGTGTCAGGCCGACATCGATACCTTTCCTCAGTGCAGCAATCCGTGAAGAATGGGCAGCCACTCCCCAAGAAACCTTCCCGCAGCTGATTGAACGTATGCCTGCGAGAGTGAAATCCGTCATCAAGGCTAAGGTTGGGCCAACAACATACTGAATTCCAACTTTACCAATGGAGGGCGCCACGAACTTGAAAGTCATTTTCAGCCAGGTGTCCGGATAATTTTGATCATATTGTCGGTGTAGAATATAGTTATCACGCACCATATCTTTGACGTACTATCCCTTAACATGTAATCCAGCAGAGTCCTATAAGAGCAGTACATTACATGCAAGGATTACGAGCATTTTTTTTCCACCAACAGATATATTGCATTTACCATCTTAGAAGAAAACGAGAAAAAGATTTAGTAATATTTTCACGGCCTGCGCCTCTCTAAGCTGAACTTGACTCTGATATTACCTGATTTGCGACTCATCATCGACGACGATGTCGGAGACGGGATGTTGTTTGGGCTGCAACGATATACGGGAAGCAGTGATATGTGGATTCACGGTAAAATCTTAACGTCCAACATAATACACCTTATGATATTATTGTTAACAGTAGAAGTTGGGTATGTTTTTGCTAATGAATAAATCCAGGTGCTCATAGACTGTAATTGTAATAATATTAGAACGATTTTATTCACATAGATTCCTGTGGCTGTTTTGCGTTCCGGCAGACGACATGACGGCCACCGTAACAAAAAGGCCTCTCGCGGTTGTAGACACCGTCAATACTGTCAGAGCGCTGCTCATACCCAAACCTCCAGATGCCAGACGCTCAGATCGGTACTTTACACTGTGTGTGGTAGAGTATCAATCAAAACACCGATTTACTTCGTGCTATGTGCTGTCGTCCATTCAAACATGCGTAAACGGTAATTAAAAGTAACACCAGAACTACGGACTATAGGCAAATCATATCTGTGAGCTGTCAATGTGAAGATCTATGGTAGGTGAGTCGGTAGAGCGTCAGATTGTCGCACAATGGGTCAAGAGTTCGATACCCACTGATGGTGATTTGCTTTTTAACAGACTACGCGTGAAATTCTTATACGAGAGAACGTTTTTCTGCCATGTAAAAGGACGTTTCAGAGTTTGCAGAAATGTTCTTTTGGGATTACTTCACACCTATCTATACAAATGTACGCTACAGGTTTGCTACTTTCAACTAACGAAGCGAAAGCAGACTATGAAAAGAACATTGCTGCTGTGGAGACGTCATTTTCACTTCATGCAATCATGCTGCGCTCTGGCGAAAATAGTTGGTTCCTCTGATGTGGGAATGTAAAGTCCTTGAGATGCTCTAGAACATGGTGCCATCTCACTATCATATCTAGTATTGTGTTGTTTTCTCCTGGGCCTGTGAAATATGGGATGTTTGAAAGGGATAACTTGTTACTCCAGATTCGCACCTATTCCACGCGCCGTCCTTTTATTTGTATTCAATACTGCAGTCGTCTCTGTGGTGAGTTATGAACTCGTTCACACGCCCCGGATCATCATGTAATCTTGACAAAACTGTACAGTTCGCTGCTCCTCTTCTTCAACCATATTCGCTCGCCATACGCGAGCGGACATCTGTGACGGACCACAACCGCCTGTGGGCCTTGTCTCCCGCATCTCCCACCCCCTACCCCCGATGGGGCTGGAAAATACTGTACCATCCACCATACTCCCCGGACTTAAGTCCTTGTGACTTTAGTTTGATTCCGAAGACGAAGGAACCACTTCGTTTTACTCGCTTCAGAACTGTTCCAGAGATTCGACAGGCATTCGACAGCTCCATTCGCACCATCAACAGAACAGGCTCTGCTAACGGTGTACTACGCCTTCCACATCGCTGGCAAACGGATTCACCACAACGCTGGTAACTACTTTGAAGCCGGCCGGGGAGGCCGAGCGCTTCTAGGCGCTACAGTCTGGAACCGCGCGACCGCTATGGTCGCAGGTTCGAATCCTGCCTGGGGCATGGATGTGTGTGATGTCCTTTGATTAGTTAGGTTTAAGTAGTTCTAAGTTCTACGGGACTGATGACCTCAGAAGTTAAGTCCCAAAGTGCTCAGAGCCATTTGAACCATTTTGAACTACTTTGAAGGACAATAGCAGGTGCAAACATGTACCTCTTTTGTATCGGTCGTGAATAAATAGTTGCCTCTATTTAAGTTCCAACGCACGTATATTTTCACACTTTGAAAGTTGTTTATATCTTCAGTAGAATGTATGAACTTCGCTAGGAAGAAAGCTGTCTAGTTACCGGCTGTTTAAGCCTTTGTAAAGCAGATTGATTCGTAATATCTGTCAAGTAATAGCGTTGGTTTATGCAATTCATCCCCTTTTTACACTTCTCTTTCTGTCATTTGCCAAACCCTCGTTTCGATGTCTCAAACCGTTTCTGAGATGTGAGGGTTGTTACGAGTATTTCATTCTAGCTTTATTGCCTGCCCACGCTGTCTCAAATGTGTGTGGCGCATGACATCGATTTTCTCGAGATCAGTAATAGACACAAACACTAAGATCTCCTCCCAAGTCTAAAGAAAAATTCAGTATGTTACCTAAATTTCATTCGCAGCAATGTATGGTCTAATACAGGGGTCTCCAAACTACGGCCCGCGGGCCGAAACCGGCCTCCGACGGCCGGCAACCCAGCCCGCGTTATCTGGCCGGACATCCCCGGTATCCGGCCCGCCAATTATTTGAGGTGGTACCTATACTGCCAACAACTGAGTTTAAAGGCCTATCGCGACCAATAACACCGCGACATTGGCTCTGTTACTCGCTACAAGACTACATAACTAAACTTATAGTTGCGCCGCTTGAAATAACAATGCGTTGACATACTCTACCTTTGTTACGCCTTGCAGTAATAGTGTTGCTAACAATGATTTTGAGATTTCGTTAACTCTGTAGGACGCTTTCGTGAAGAATGTGCAGTGAGATACTTTTTTGTCGGTGAAATTCGCCAGAATAAAACACGGCAGAATTTCGGTCAGGTACGTCCACCAATCAAAACTATTTTTTTTTTTTTTTATTATTCCGATTTTGGCCGTCTAGGGACCGCGTTAAACAACTATTTTTCAATGTACATTTCTCCTACTGCGCTCCTCCTCTTTTCTCTTCTGCCAATATGTCTTCATCCTCTCTCTGTGCTGCTCCCTTCGGTCTTCTGTCCACACTGTTCCTCCAGTTCTTCTCTTCTTCACTTCAAATCCTTCAAAATGTTGAATTTTGTCTCTCATTAAGTCTCTGTTGGTTATATCATCTTCTCCTATACCCATCTCCTCTAAGTCTGCTTTGACTTCTTTGAACCAGGTAATTTGGGTTCTGGGGTTCTTGTCAAAAAACATGAATATTTTCTTTGTCAGCCTTTCATCATTCATTCTTTTCAAATGGGCGTAAAAGCTTACTCTTCTCTTCCTCATAGTATCTCCCACTTTCTCAATTTTGTCATACACTTCTCTATTACTTCTAAGCTTCCAAGTCCCATCCTCAAACCTCGGCCCAAGTACTCTTCTAATGATTTTTCGCTCCTTTTTTGCTATAGCTTGTTAGTGTTCATTGCTAAACATTCAGATGCATACAGACACTCTGGCTTAATCACAGTGTTGTAGTGCCTTATTTTTGCGTTAATTGATACTGACTTCTTGTTGTACACATTCTTTGTTAGCTGGAATGCCATTTCCATTTTTCTTGTTCTTGTTTTATTTCCTTCTTTATCTGAAGCACTGGGCTGGATGATTTCCCCTAAATATTTGAAATTAGAAACCTTCTTTATCTGGCCATACTTTGTAATCATATTGTTCGGTGCCTCTTTTACATTGGTTAGGTACTCTGTCTTTTCAAAGGAGATTTTCAGTCCTGCTTTTTCTGCTGTTTCATTCAGAATATTGATCGGTTTGACTGCTTCTTCCAAACTTCCTGCCAGAATCGCTAAGTCATCAGCAAAAGCGAGACAATCTACTTCTAATCCATCCTTTATTCTTCCTAATCTGATTTTTTGTATTCCTTCTTCAGTCGTTTTCTTCCTCCACTCTCTAATAACTTTTTCTAACGCACAGTTGAATAGGGTAGGTGACAACCCATCTCCTTGTCTTAATCCTGTTCTGATTTTGAATGGTCTGGATAGCTCACCACGGAACTTTACTTTTGCATAGGTATCCGTAAGTGTTTCTTTGACGATTGCGACTGTTTTCTTGTCTGCTCCAAACTCACTAAGGATGTTAACCAAGGTTGTTCCGTCAACGGAGTCGTACGCCTTCTTGAAGTCAACAAACGTGATAAAGATGTCTTTTCCTCTTAATCGTCTATATTTAATAATTAACTTCAAGTTTAAAATTCGCTCCACACAAGATCTTCCCTTCCTAAAGCCTGCTTGGTATTCACCAATTTCTTGATCAAGTTGTTTCTCCAATCTGTTTTGTAGGGCCTTAGATAGAATTTTATACGTTACCGGAAGTAAAGATATCCCTCTGTAGTTATTTGCATCGGTTTTATCCCCTTTCTTGAAGATGGGGTGGATTAATGCGGTTTTCCATTCTTCCGGTATACGTTCCGTTCTCCAAATCTCGTTGATTATTCCCAGTAGTTTTTCTTGAGTTGTATTATCCACACTTTTCCACATTTCTGCAATTATCATGTCTTCCCCTGGTGCTTTATTGGTCTTAAGGTTTTTAATGATTTCTCTGATTTCTATGAGGCATGGGGGTTCAGAATTATTGTTTACTGTGTTTGGGGTGTTGGCTGGTAATTTTTCAATAGGTTCCTGACAGTTGAGGAGTTGTTCAAAATATTTTGCTAATATTTCACAATTTTCTTCATTATTCATTGCCAGTTTTCCACTGGTATCTTTAAAACACAGATTTTGTGCTACATATTTTTGTAGTTTCTGTCTGAATGTGCTGTAAAAGGATCTGTTATTGTTTCTATTAAAATCTTTATCCATTTGTGTAAGTTGGTTCTTTTCAAATAGTCTTTTTACTGATCTAATGAGTTTTGCTGTAGAAGATCTTTGCTGTTTGAACTCTAGGTAGTCCTTATCACTTTTGGTTGAGTGCCACTTCTTCCATGCCTTCATCCTTTGTTCTATTGCTTCCTCACATATCTCATCCCACCATTCGTGTTTCCTTCTCTTTTTCATTTTTGCGACTTCTTGAGCAGATCTTATCATTCCTTCTTTTATATCTTCCCATTTATCCGAACATATAACTATGTTTTGACAGAATTCTTCTCTTTTCTCTTTCAAGATGTTTGCGTCTATCTTTTGAGTTTTCCTGTTTTGTATTTGTTTCTTTCTTTGTGGTATGAAATTTAATTTGATTGTCGATAAGTAGTGGTCAGTTACAATGTTTGCCCCTTTCCGAACTCTCACATTCATTATTTCTTTTTGATTATAGTGTGTGATGGCTATGTGATCTATCTGGAACCCTCCAATACTTGTGTTTGGTGATTTCCATGTTTTCTGTTTCTTAGGAGGTTTTTTGAAATTTGTAGACATTAATTTTAAGTTATGACCCTTGCATAGTTCTATTAATCTTTCTCCATTTCTGTTTGTCCTTTTGTGACCCGGGTAGTTTCCTACTGTTTTTTTGTATTTTTTTCTTGGCCTATTTGTGCATTGAAGTCCCCAAACAGTATTTTCATATTTGATGTTGGGATTTTAGAAAGTTCGTGGTCTAGAGATTCCCAATATGTATCTACTTTCTGAGGGTTTTTCTTATTGTCATTGTTGATGGGTGCGTGGCAATTAATAAGTGTTTAGGTTTTATTTCGGGCGCGGAATGTGAGAAAAGACAAGCGTTCATTAGGTGACTGGAAGTCGGTTATTGAGTTTACCCACTTAGATTTCACGATGAAGCCTGTTCCAAGGTGGGGAAGGCCTCTTCCACATGGGTTCCAGCCTTTCTTTCCTTTAAATATCCTGTATCCTTCATAATCCATTAAATCTTCATCTGTAAATCTGGTTTCCTGCAGCGCACATATTTGGATTTTATATACCTTCAAGACTTTGGTGAGCTGCTTCAGTTTTCCCGGCTTCAAGAGCGAGTTAATATTTACGGTTCCAAAGAAATGTACGTTGTTTTTCTTCAGTTTAGAGGATTTTGAATTTCTTGAACGACATGGTGCTTCAGGCTCTCCAGAATCCTTAGGCCTGATTGCGCTGCTGTTAGCGGCGGGGGATTGGTTACCTCCTGGAGTAGTTCTATCTAGAGAAATTGACATCATGCATAGTTGTTTGAAATTCAGGGGGGAGATGGCTTTTTGGGCCATTCCGAGGTTAAAACTGGGATTGTAAGTTCCAGAGTGTGTGTTCAGCCGCTCCTAACATGGAGAACAGACGCTGTTTGTAGCCGCTCCTCTAGGAGTTCAGACGCTACATTTCGTTAATTTTTGGTCCGCCCTGGGTATTTGATTTCCCCAGTACCACCTATATCTAGGAGGCATTCCCCTATCCGCCACCTGGGGAGGCTCCCGGTGGGGGTACTAACAACCCCACACGGGAATCAAAACTATGTAATTAAATAAAAATCGTAGTTCGTTTCAGTGCTAGCTAGTCTCACAATCTTAGATTTTTGCGATTTCATCTTTCCTTTAGCCTTACATTACGGTGATCATGGAGCGCTAGGGTGCTTCAATCCCACTACTAGATCTTGGCCCTTAACTTCGTGAAGGAGTCAATGTGGCCCGCGGACTAAAATGTTTGGAGACCCCTGGTCTAATACCTACCAAACGTAAATTCATAGTGACCCCTATTTTTCATTCCAATTTTTTCGAATTTTACGCAGTCTCTTACTTATAAGTGAAATATCACAACAACTGTGACCATTAACAAAATGATGGGCATTTCATCACGAAGCTGACATATAAAAATATAACTGAACTTTACTGAAGAGTTTCTTTAAAATCGTTTGAGAGGACTTGCGGGGTAGCCGATGTGAACGCGCCATTCTTCCGTACTAGCGCGTCAACCTCACCAGCTCGCCGGAAGTTACGGACTCGGCTGAATGACGCCCGCCGCAGGAATCTGCCCGTGTGTGTACCTGCTCAGAAGCCGTATGGGCAGTTCCTGGGACTGCGGGCAACGGTTTGAAGGTCGTGTCTCGATTAACCCGCGGCCGGGGACTGCAGGTATTCAAGTATCCACCTGCCGTATTCGTGAACCGTTGCGGAAATCCATTCGTGTATGGCCAGTTATTAGCGCGGGACACGTACACTTCAATTTGTGAATTGATCCTAGACAGAAAATCCAGAGGATTTAGATAAGGTGACCTTGGAGGCCAAGGTAAAAGTTGTGCTAAACCTATCCATCTTGGACCATTCTGCTGTGTTAGCTACAGTCCCATATCAGTATAAAATGCGACTGTGCCCCTTCAAGTCACGCACCACATTCCCTAGAGCTGCGCAAGCTAAAATGGGTCACGCGTGAGTTCTGAACTACATTAGATGGGGTTTTATCGACAAGCTCACATTTTAAATAATTTTGAAGTAACTAGGACAAATACAGAAGTCAGTGGAGGGTCATAACCTCATATAGGCAATTACGTTACCAACGGCTCGTTTCCGATTCTATGTTTAGTGGAATGTTTTTGCTTCTGCTGTCGTATACTTTCACCGGCATTAGTTTTCACTGTTAATCGTTAAATATTTCCAATTGAAACCATTTCAGTGATAGAATGTCAGTTTATATTATTATCAGTAGTCGAAGTCAACTCCATGGCCGGCCGGTGTGGTCGAGCGGTTCTAGGCGCTACAGTCTGAAACCGCGCAACCGCTATGGTCGCAGCTTCGAATCCTGCCTCGGGCATGGGTGTGTGTGACGTCCTTAGATTAGTTAGGTTTAAGTACTTCTAAGTTCTAGGGGACTGATGACCTCAGAAGTTCAGTCCCATAGTGCTCAGAGCCATTTGAACCATTTTGAACTCCACGGCGTGAAAAGTTTGACGCTATCATTCAGCTCTGGATGGGGATTATTATAGTCATGGCATGCATAAAATGCTTCTCATTGGTTACTGCTCACCTCAGGGTGTTTTTACTAATAGTTCGTCGCCAGTGCACAGTGATGAGGAAACAGGAAACACAGTCTCCTATCTTACAAGTTGGTAATACAACTGGTCATGTAGTACGCCTGTATGGGTACATGTAGCGTCTAAGGACCTCAACAGGTATCGTGTTGTTCAAAATAAGGCATTAAGAATTATATTACATGCTCCGTGGTTTGTCGTAAACGCAACGATTCAAAACTACTTAGAAATAAAAAATGTTTCAGACGAGATCCAGTCCATATCTGAAAGTTGTTATGCCAAACTTCCTTTCTCGACTAACATACTCGTTCTTAAAATATTCAATTATAAACTCAGTGATCTGCACAAACATAAACTTTTACAACGTTGGTGGTAAAAATAATGGCTGACGTACGGCATACATCTTAACTGTGGTGTCACCGCCAGACACCACACTTGCTAGGTGGTAGCCTTTAAATCGGCCGCGGTCCGTTAGTATACGTCGTACCCGCGTGTCGCCACTATCAGTGATTGCAGACGGAGCGCCGCCACACGGCAGGTCTAGAGAGACTTCCTAGCACTCGCCCCAGTTGTACAACCGACTTTGCTAGCGATGGTTCACTGACAAAATACGCTCTCATTTGCCGAGACGATAGTTAGCATAGCCTTCAGCTACGTCATTTGCTACGACCTACCAAGGCGCCATGTTCAGTTACAATTGATATTGTGAATAATGTACAGTCAAGAGCGACGCTCATCCTTAATGGATTAAAGTTAAGTATTCCACCATCTACGTCCGTTTTTCTAAATTCTAATTTCCTTGTCCTGTTCCAGACCTCACGCCAACCTGCGTGAGCTAAAACGCGTGCCTTTCGGCTTCCTCTAATAACAAGGTGTTGGCTCTCCTTCCAACCCACAACATTAAACATCGTTCTCACATATTCGTATACATTACCAGTTACTCATCATTGTAAATAATGTTTTGTGATATTGTAAATTGTAACGTTGTCCTTGTAATATTACACATTATAAGTAATGCTTCGCACTTTTTATTTAACAATGTGCGTTATCCAATGCTTACATATTTGTAATCTACCATTCATTACAATTTACTTGTCGTCCGGTCCTTGCTGCACAAAACTTGAATCCATGTTCTTTAATGACCTGCATCTTCTCACGTTGTGGGGTTTTTATTGCCTCCACTGTAAATGTTTTGCCCCATTACCGTTATGTTCTGCTAGTTACACGAAATGTTTTGCAATTGGATGTGAGGTGAGAACCCTCGGATCGAATCTTACAAAATATACAATTAAAAAAGAAAGCGACGAGGAACAAATGGTTTACCGACAGAGAATTGCGCACCCTAGCGAGCTGTGGCGCCTCCTCCTTCTCCTCCCCTACTGCGTAGGCGACAATGACATCCAAACATTGTGGTAGCAGCACTTGGTTAAGGCTATTTTACGTTGCCTCCTACAAACAGCGAAAAATCTTGTACGTATGTTTTTTCTCCAAATACAAATACTGTGAATTTAGGTGATGACCACCCTACTGCATCGATGACGTTCGAGAACTGATTGGTTGATTTTTTTGGGGGGGGGGGGGGGGTATAAAAAAAGCGATCCCTTCGGATGAGGGAAGGATGGGGGAGGAAATCAGCCATACCCTTTGAAAGGAACCATCGGCATTTTCCTGAAGCGATTGAGGTAAATGGTAAATGGCTCTGAGCAATATGGGACTTCACTGCTGAGGTCATCAGTCCCATAGAACTTGGAACTACTTAAACCTAACTAACCTAAGGACGTCACACACATCCATGCCCGAGGCAGGATTCGAACCTGCGACCGTTGCGGTCGCGCGGTTCCAGACTGAAGCGCCTAGAACCGCTCGGCCACCCCGGCGGGCGAAGCGATTGAGGGAAATCACGGATAACCTAAATCAGGATGGCCGGACGCGAGATTGAACCTTCGTCCTCCCAAATGCAAGTTCAGGGTGCTAACCACTGCGCCACCTCGCTCGGTCTGAGAACTGCTCTATTCTCCACAGGTTGTATTCTTTTCTCCCTCTTCTGTCTCTCTTCAAAGTCAATGTCTCTTCAAAGTCAGAAACTGTATATGTAGCTATTCTTTCTCGGGTGATCCTACGTTTCAACAGTTGTTATACGTACACTGTTTTTGCTGATAATAGAAGATAATCACTCTCTATACCAATAGATCATTGTATCTCAGTTGCGTCTCTCTTTCTTTTCCTTGGAGCTCTTAATCACATAAGCTATATTAAATGTTCGAATACTTTCCCCAACATCACAATGTTGTATGAACTGTATTTGCTGTCTCTCCGAAAAATGGCAGTCACGAAGCTGTGTAATTTGTAACGTACCAGTGTTGTCAATGCCAATACTTGTAACGCAAGAATAATATCGTGGATCGCGTGACTGCAAGGTGTCCCAAAGATATGTATACGCTGTCTTACACCTAATAACTACAATACTTTTATATTCATTTTTCAGATGTGACTGCTTGAAAAATAGCTGACGGTAGGTTGACGCTTGAGCAAAGAAAATCCATTTTAAAGGCCTAATGGAAGACTGAGGACGTAAGTGAAGTGCAAAGGCAGTTCAGAATAAAGTTTCAAAGTGATGTACCAAAGCGACTCACAATTATCCGTATGTGAAATAAGCTTTAAGAAGAAGGAACTGTCCAGAACACCCACAAGAACCATTCAGAAAGACCACGATCATTCACAAGCCACACAAGAAAAGAGAAGTTATCGAAAGATGTAAGCAGTCTCCTAGAAAGTCTATGCGGCAAGCGGCACGTGAGAAAGGCGCTCCAAAAACGAGAGTTCATCGCATTTTGATGCGTGTCCAAGGGAAAAGTTTTATTCCTAGATTACTTCACATTCTGATTGAAGATGATCATGACCAGAGAATTGAATTTTGTGAGTGGTGTCAAACAAGATGTGCACAGGATAAACAATTCCCATACAGGATTGTTTGGGCATGTGAGGCCACTTTTAAGTTAACTGGTTCAATTAACAGTGTAGCAGCATGTGAATCTACCAGGAGTTACAATGTGGTGTTGTTTATCCTCATTTGGCCGGCCGAGGTGGCCGAGCGGTTCTAGGCGCTACAGTATGGAACCGCGCGACCGCTACAGTCGCAGGTTCGAATCCTGCCTCGTGCATGGATGTGAGTGATGTCCTTAGGTTAGTTAGGTTTAAGTAGTTCTAAGTTCTAGGGGACTGGTGACCTTAGAAGTCCCATGGTGCTCAGAGCCATTTGATTTTTTTTATCCTCATTTGGTTTGAATGAACCTTTCTTTTTTGAGCATGGTTTTACTTAGGGCAGCATCCCTACAAGCAGTCTTCAGTGTTACAGTAGTTTCGGCGGCCAATGTCCCCAAGAGGAAAAAAAAATTCACAGCACCGCGTTGCCCTCGACAATCTGCCATCACTTTTTCGCCGAAATAGAAACAATTGTTTTACAAATAAATCCCTCCCCCCCCAAGGGCGAACCAATGCACTCACAGCCACACAACTTCGCACACTGAATCAGGTGGCGTGACCGTAACGGACACGTGGCCGAACAATGGCTTCCCCCACTCTACCTCCCCTCATCAGCCCAATTCCCGTTACTTTTGGGTTCCCCTCGTACAGTGACTGCCGAAAATTACACAAACTTCTTACAGGAACATTCCGTGCCACTGATCGAAGTAATGTTTCGGGATGAAGAATGGTATTTTCTACAGGATGGAGCACCTCTCCACTACCATCGCGACGTAAGGGCCTACCTAGACGAACACCTTCCGGACAGATGGACAGGACGAAGAGGTAGTATCGAGTACCCTCTGCGGGTGCTCTCATTAGATTTGACCTCGATGGATTTTTTCCTACGGCGGTGCGTGAATACAGCGAAACGCAAGTCTAGTTACAGTCAATGAGTTGAAAGCATGCATTGAAAACGAACATGCCAAAATACCAATTGCAACGATAAGGAACGTGTTGGAAGAAATCGGTCAATGTTGTCTGCTGTGTCTGGAACACAACAGCCAACATTTGAACACTTCCGAAAAATGGCTTGTTTCTACATTTGTTAGCATTATTTTCCATTAAGAAATTTTTCCTCAGCTTAATAAAAATTGGTGTTACAGTGATAAAAAAAGTGTATACGTTCTTTCGGGACGTCCTGTATTATGTGTGTGTCAGACGAAGAAGATGTAAAGCTTGTAAGCGCCTACTATAACCACTATGAAAAGAGATCAAATAACACCGATGGTCCAAAAGAATAATTATTTAGTGCTTGTAAAAACATGGTGTTTAGCGCTGCGAAGCTATCCAACCTGACTGGTCGAAGGTCACGATTTCCAGAGACAATGCACCGCGCCGATTGACGTGGCATTTATTCTGTGACGCAGTGTAGCGCAGACTGTAGACCTAATCGCTGCAACGGCTACAATAGCGCGACCGTCGCTTGTTCAATAAATAAGACGACTCGTAAGTGTGTAAATTGACCACTTAGTTAAATTACTCACTGCCTTTGTAATTGACGGAATGATTATATTCACAGGAAAATTTACGGAACCTATCACAAGAAGAAGAGGCGAAATAGGTATCGTCTTGCATGTTTTTGTTGGAAGAAAGGAGGATTCAAAACCATCCCTGATGTTCTGGAACAAAAAGCAGAAAAATCTGGTCACACACCAATTCGTCAGTGTCTTCTGTCAGCATCGCACACAGTGGTTGCACAAGCGTGATAAGGCGCGAGGAAGAGAGACTGATATCTTCTCCTTCAATGAGTTGCAGCTAATTTTATTTTAAAGGTAAGTTGCAACGAAATTACATAGTAAGTAGTTACTTTTCAATATTTTGACCACACAATTTGAATTTTGCTGTAAGAGTAAGTCTGGGCTAGAGGAACGTTCGATGCTAGTCGTTGGCGACGTGTAATTCTGTTGACGTCACGTTTTGGTGCTTATTTTGAATTGAATTTCTGTGTAGCCTTACATTCTGTCGGCATTAATCTCGTTGGTTTATACATAAAGTGGGTCAACAGAAACCTCCGATCTTACTCGTCTGCTTTGACCCGTGACGTAAGCGTGTTGTGGTGTGTGACGTCATTACGGCGCGGAGTTTAGTCTTGTTTTTGTTTGTGGTGCTCTCTGGTGGTGTGTTCATGGTTTTCGTTTGTTTTAATTTAATGCTCATTGTTGTATGTCGGGTGAGTTTGTTATTGAGTGTATTTGGTTGTGGTTTTTTGTTTAGGAATGGATATGAAAGACCGCCTTAATAGTGTTCGGTTGAGGGCGATGATGGGCGAGACAGCGTTAGAACTTATCAAGTTCTTACAACTATTCGGTTTAATCGCCGAAGTTGTTAAGTGTTCTCTTTGCCTTGAGGGGATGAAATTGGTTAAAGTTCCGGCCTCTCGGACCAGCGACGGATACATGTGGTGTTGCCGGAAAGATGGCGTATGGCGTTCTATAAGGCGTGGTACCTGGTTCGAGAAGTCTAGATTGGGCATGCGTGAGATTGTGCTTATTACATATTATTTTTGTTATAGATGCCCACAGAGTTTTTGCGCGTTTGAGACTGGTGTGAGTGAGAGGACTGTTTTAGACTGGTATTCCTTTTGTCGTGAAGTGTGTTCGGAATTTATTAAGTACAGGGGTAAGTTGGGTGGGCATGGGGTGCTTGTGGAGGTGGACGAGTCGCAGTTTGGTAAAAGGAAGTATGGGAGGGGGAAGTCTGTGGCTGGTCTTTGGGTGTGGGGGGCTGTTGTTCACGGGGGTGGGGGTACTGAATGTGTTTTTAGGGTTGTGGAGGGGAGGTCGAAGGCTGAATTAGTGGGGTTAATTGAGGAGTATGTAGAGCCTGGGTCCACAATAGTTTCTGATGCTTTTTCTTCTTATAGGGGGTTGGGTGACAGGGGATTTAATCATTTAGTAGTGAACCACAGTCTAGAATTTAAGAATTATGATACTGGGGCTTGCACTAACACAATTGAGGGGATGTGGGGGGCGGTTAAGTCAGTTCTTGGGAGGGGGAAGAGGCGCTCTTCCAACCTTCAGTCTCATTTAGATGAGTACTGTTGGCGGAAGAGTGTCCCAGAGGCCTATTGCATTTTTCGGGTTTTTTTAAGGGCCGTGGGTAAAATGTATAGGCCGAAAGTTGTTAGTTAGGGTGCATTTGTGTGTGATTGTGGTGGCCAATCTAGTTTGTGGGGCTGGAACTTTTTTGAGGTAAGTTCCGTTTTTTTTTGTTTTTGATGTGTGTTTTGTGTCAACAGAAACATCCGATCTCACGCGTCGGCTTTGACCCGTGACATTAGGGACCTACACATTGATCTGTAGCGTAGCCCTGAATACGAGGTTAGGTTGGGAGGTTTTTTTTTGGCGGGAGGGGTCAGGGGGGGGGCGCAGCCCCCCCCTGCCTGGCCTCGAGTACCACTTGTTTATTATTATCTTTGTTCGATCGTAATTTACGTGATTGGGAGCTGTTGTAGATGTATGTAGGTGTAAGGGAAGTGTTGGTTTTTTAGGTTGGTGTTGGGGGATGTGATCGGTAGGTTCTGTTGAGCTATATTGGTCAACGGAAGTGTTCGATCGTAATTTATGTGATTGGGAGCTGTTGTAGATGTATGTAGGTGTAAGGGAAGTGTTCTTTTTTTTTTTTGTGTTGGAGGATGTGATCGGTAGGTTCTGTTGAGCTACATAGGTCAAGGGAAGTGTCCGATTCTGGATAGGAATGTGTTTTTTGGTATTTGGTCAGTTTTGTGATGTTGATTTATTTCGTTGTTTTGCGCGGTTTTGTATGGCGGTCGGTGGCTACATTTGTGTATATTTAGTTTGTCCCCACCCAAAAACCCCCAATTTCCCACGCTTGTCCCGTTAGAGTCATTAGCCTTTTTGTGAAACTTGTGTATTTCAGTGTTTATAATACGTATGCGATGTTTTTATATCCGCCATATTGGATAATACGTATGCGATGTTTTTATATCCGCCATATTGGAATTGTCGTTTATAGTCGTTTCCGCTACATTTGTGACGTCATGGGTCAAAGCCGACGGGTAAGATCGGACGCTTCTGTATTTCCGTCTGGCGATAGTGCCGGCTACGATCACCTGCAGTGAGCTTGTTTCATGTCGGCAAGCAGCGCGGTGTCAGCATAACACTAGCTTCTACACGAGCACTTCAGTAAGCAGACAGCACGGTGATAAACAGTCACTGTCTCCGTGTGAGGACTTTATTTTAGTGTGGATGTATATCATATAGAAAGACACTCTGTAATACGGTATAAAAGTTACGAATCTGATTGTATCTTCTGGGTTGATAATTCTCCTCCGATCCTATACATCCATCTCAGGAAATTTTCGTCTTGCAATCAAGTCTTCCTCTCACTTAAGTAAACCGATAGAATTCTCTGTAGCGCGAACTCTCGTCGCTCAGTCCCTTGCAAAACTCACGCTCGGGACGCGACAATATTTTTAAAATATCTTTATAACTATAGATAGTTTGTCGGTGTTCTGCAGATGAACATTTCACATACGGGTACCGTTACATCCGGAAATGTAATTGCAAGGTTGAAGTCGTCGGCACAATAGCACTGAAATCTGTCCTTATTTTATAGGATGTGGAGGTGAAACTGAGCCGTTTTGGCACCGTTTGGTGTTATTTTCATTTATTTTCTCTGTTTCTTGTGTGGTATGTAAATGGAAACACCGGCAACGTTGTTATTACTACACACTATTTTCACAAGCTATCGAAAGCAACATTTTCGTTAACGTAACACATGATAAAGATCCACTTTCGGAAAAAACCGCAGCACCGAAATATAATTAATTCATATTAGTGAAATTTAGGGAATACATTTGTCTAGTTAATATGTTTAAGTGATTGAAGCTGCAAGATCACAGGATAATGTAAGCGCGAGACAACCCATTACAAGAGTGAAATTCTGAAACTTTAATCACCTGTGTAACTGCCAGAATGTTATACACAAATCTGCAAATGTGCATTCATTGTGTTTTACAGGTGCCACGTGTCAGTTTATGGGATGGAGTTCCACGACTGTTGCACTTAGTCGGTCAATACAGGGACGGTTAATGCTATTTGTGGATGATGCCGGGATTGTCGTCCGATGGCCGATTGGAGACAGATCTGGTAATAGAGCAGGCCAAGGCAATATGTCAACACTCTGTAGAGCATATTGGGTTACAACAGCAGTATGTGGGCGAGTGTTATCCTGTTGGAAAACACCTCCTGGAATGCTGTTCATGAGTGGCATCACAACAGGTCGAATCACCGGACTGACGTACAAATTCGCAGTTAGGGTGCGAGGGATAATCACGAGAATGCTCCTGCTGTTATACGAAATCGTATCTCAAACTGTAACTCTAGGCTTGGTCTGGTATGTCTACCACGATGACAGGCTGGCTGCAGGTCTCAAATGGCCTTCTTCTAACCAACAAAAGGCCATCACTTGCATCGAGACAGAACCAGCTTTAATCAGAAAACACAACAGACATCCTCCCTGTCCTCCAGCAACCTCTCGCTTGACATCACTGAAGTCGCGAATGACGGTGGTTTGGAGTCGGTGGAATGTGTTTAGATCGGAGCTGTCTCTGAAGTAATCAATCTGCAACAATTCGTTGTGTCACTGCGGTACCAACGGCTGCTCAGATCGCTGCTGCAGATGCAGTACGATGCGCCAGAGCCATACGCAGAACACGATGGTTTTCCCTCTCAGAAGTGCCACGTGACCGTCCAGAGCTCTTGAGATCATATGTTCTCGTGATCATAGATGCCAGCAGTCATGCTGCCAAGTCTTGCTGTACTATCGCAGAAGCAACATCCAGCTTCTCCTAGCCCTATTACACGACCTCGTCCAAACTCAGAGAGGTGTTGGTAAAGATGTCTTTGTCACCTTAAATACTTTCTTGACTAACATCATCTTATCATATACAATTTCAAAGGCAACTAACGCTCACGACGGTTACGGCGCGTATTTAAAGCAAACTTGATTTGCTACTCGCGCCAGTGTTGTGCGACTGCCGCAACATTTGAATAGATATCATCTTTCAGATGTGGAAACACGCCTACCAACTTTCGTTTATGTAGCGCAACTTCTTATTGGTGTTGCTTTTTTCCGACAGTATATTTACAAGCACTATTACACTAAGATATTGGCCTGCTTACCTACTATCACCTACAGAAAATTCTTGTCCAGTATTTCTAACCGTTTATAAAATGTCGGAAGTGTCCACGTTGCCAGGGACGAGCTTTCTCTACAAAACCTTTCTATAGATTAAACTAATAGCATACTTCATGCGAACATCCCGAACAGCGTATGACATTTTATTTTTTCATGTCTTTGGTATTTCTGTTCACGTGGTTGCCTTCGTCCTGGTTTACAAAGCAGCGAACACAAACGAACTTGCAACAGCGAACTGGAATTCTTTCTGGTGTAACCGCTAGACACGCGACAGCAATCTGCTTTCGGTAGTGATCGTATTCGCTCGTGTTCCGCTGGTTGTCGGTCTTTTACCAAATCATCAAAGGAAGTTGGAGCACTCTCCGCTTCGGCGATAGCAGTACAAAAAACTTCCATCATTTTGTCTATTTCTGTTGTCACGCTAGAAGTGGAGTGGTCTGCAAAGAAAGTAGTATTGTTGATAGAAGAATATACACTGATAAGCCAAAACATTAAGGCCATCTATTTAATAGCCTGTTTGTCCGTCTTTGGAACGAAATACACATCACTAATTCTGCGTATCAGTGGTCCGACAGTTTGTTGGTAGGTTTTTGAAGGTATGTGGCATTAGACATCTAGACACAGACCATATAATTCTCGCAGATAACGGACCGCCGATTTGCGTACGCGGTGATAACGTCCGAAAGCGAAACAGATGGTTCCCATAGGATTTTCATCAGGCGAATTTGGTCACCGAGACATCAAAGTGAGTTCACTATAATACTCCTCAAAACACTGTAGCACAGTTCTCGCTCCGAGACACAGACAAATATACTGCTGAAAGATGACATCGGCGTCGGGGAAGACATCGAGCATGGAGGGATGCAGGTGGTTCGCAGCTGTCAGCGCGTCTTCGATTGGTGCCACAGGTCCAAGCAAGCGCAGGAGAATACCTCCTGTAGCAGCCTGCGTTCGTGACGCTCTGCACGTTTCGAGCCGCCACTCACCTCGATGACGACTTTTATGGAGACGACCGTCTGCCTAGTGCAGAAAAAATATGGTTCACCCGAAGAGCCGACACGTTTCCATTGCTCGACGGTCGAATCCCGATGGTCCCGTGCCCACAGCAGTCGTAATTGACGATACACTGAGATCAACGTGTGAACACGTAGTGTTGGTCTAGTGAGGAGTTCCATGTTCGACATTGTACGAGGAACGGTGTGCTCCGAAACACTTGTGCGCGCAGCAGCACTGTGCTCGTTCGGCAGAAATGTCACAGACCGATCGCCATTTACCCTGCTTTACAGAGCAAACAAGCCTCCGAGCTCCACGTTCTATGAAGAGTAGTGGACGTCCAACCATTTAGCCCCAAGTGAGAATGTATATCTAATGTGCTGATTAAAATTACAAATATATGAAAGGTCTAACTATTGTTGTCGTTTGAATTTATGGTAGCTGTAATTACATGGCTAATGTGTCACTGTTATGTTACAGATCGTTGATGATAACTAAAAATGCCTTACCCGTGATAATGGCCGGCCGGGGTTCTAGGCGCTACAGTCTGGAACCGAGCGACCGCTACGGTCGCAGGTTCGAATCCTGCCTCGGACGTGGATGTGTGTGATGTCCTTAGGTTAGTTAGGTTTAAGTAGTTCTACGTTATAGGGGACTGATGACCTCATAAGTTAAGTCCTATAGTGCTCAGAGCCATTTTTGAACCGTGATAACGCTATCGGTCCTCTAACAAACTATGTTACGTAGCAAATTTATCAAGTGGCTTTGTGGCAGGTCATTTGTACGGAAAAGCCCCACTTGACCGAACTAGGGTCAACTGAAATATGGGTTATCCGAAGCGACTCCGGAAATGGCAAATAAAGACAAAAGAACTTGTACCTTCAGAAACAATTCCAGGTGAATTTGTGCAGGTCAACGTTTAACGCGGCAAGATGAACGCCTGACCTTGATTTGCTTCCATTAACACCTATTCACCAGTCTAAACAAAGCTACACTACCAACAACAGTATATTCAAGTGCTTTATTGTTTCTGTTGTGTGTGAATTTTTGTGCTGTTCTACAGACTATGAAGTAGAGTATACTGCATATTAATGTACTGTAATCGTAAAACTGTAGTTTTAGCTTTTATAAAGAACCTAAGCGTAGACTTGAAGGAGACTTTTGAATTTGTTTGACCTTCAAAACTTTCAGAAATACGTACACAACAGAATACTGTAGCAGATATTAGATGTTCTTGGCCTTACCGAAAACACTGTTATCAGAAATCTCTCCTCCCCCCCCCTCCCCTTTTAGTTCGGTTAACCGTTCTTGTACTGTATATTTCACATTTGATTAATCACATTTTATTGGCGTTATCTTCCTTATGTGTACTTTTTTTAAAATCCTTGAAGTGCTTCGTATACCATTGCAGACATTGGAAATTATCTGGGCAGCAATTGAAAAACGCGAAACAATCACTACAGTAACGTCATGTCTCCAGTTACTGAAAAACAGAACGTTAATACTAGTCTTTCTTATATTAGCCGATTTCCTTCTCATATGTAATGAAAAGCCAGTGAAAAGCATCATCCGTCACGGGTGTAAAGTTTAGGACTAATGCTAATGAAAGCTGGAGCTGCAATTCAGTGTTAAATGCACTACCTCCACTCATTCCACGCTTACGCACAAATGTAGACACAAAAAGTCTTCCATTCCTAAGACATTATGCTTATTTCGCCGAAAACAGTGCGCTCACCATGCAAAATAATACTCTCTGAATATCAAAGTTTTGTATTGTGTGTGTAACTACTAGCCTACTCTAGTATACAAGGTGGTCCACTGACAGTGACCGGGCCAAATATCTTACGAAATAAGCATCAAATGAAAAAGCTACAAAGAACGAAACTCGTCTAGCTTGAAGGGGGAAACCAGATATCGCTATGGTTGGCCCGCTAGATGGCGCTGCCATAGGTCAAACGGATATCAACTGCGTTTTTTTAAAATAGGAACCTCCATTTTTATTACATATTCGTGTAGTACGTAAAGAAATATGAATGTTTTAGTTGGACCACTTTTTTCGCTTTGTGATAGATTACATCTAACGCAGATCTCTCTCTACACTGCAGATGAGTCTTAACACGTGTAGTTATCTTGGCTTTAACGAGAAAACTGTTGAATTATAACCTAACCTAGCCTTCAGACTACGGTTCAGATCAGTCTGTCACTGCGGAAAGCTTTTCCATTGTCAGATTCTTCGCCAACTCACAACCCGACTGTTACATTCCAACTTAATCCTACGCCTCAAGTTACGCTACAGGTCAGTGTGTTACCACAGAAAGCTTTTCCGCTGTCAAATTCGTTCGCTTTGTCAACTCACGACCAAACCTTTGCATTCCAACGTGACCTAAACCTCGGGCTACGCTACCGATCAATCTGTCGCCACAGAAATCTTTTCCTCTCACACATTTGTTGGTTTCACCAACTCAAACTGTTGCGTTCCAGCCTAACATAGACCTCGAGCTACGCTACAGATCACTTTGTTACCACAGAAGTCGTTTCCTCAGTCAGATTTGTTGGTTTCGCCAACTCACAGTTAAACTGTTACATTCCAACCTTACCTAGACATCGGTCTGCGCTACAGATCAATGTGTCAGCACCGAAATCTTTTCCGCTGTCTGATTCGTTGGCTTCGTCAACTCAAAACCAAATTGTTACAGTCCAGCCAAAGTAGACCTCAGGTTATGCTACAGACACCTTTCCCACTGTAAGATTCGTTGCAGTTGCTATCTACAAGTTCGCTAACACCAACGTCAAACAATTGCCAACACCAGCACACGGTGCAAGAACCACCACACAGCATGTCACTGTTAGACAAAACTAATACAGGAATGAAAATTACGGTAATAGGGTACGCACCAGCAATTACCAATAGTAGGTTAGTGTCCCCCAATAGGTTGATGTCCAAGAAATCAAGGCTATCTCTGAACTATTTAAAAACGTCCTAATACTTCAAAACCAAAGGTTAAACTCAATTAACAAAATAAAAGTAAAGGCAAAAATTAAAATTAAAAAACAAAAAAAAATGCACCTCCATTCCAAAACAGAAACTTGACTCTCTTTCTTTGACGTATACTCAAACAAGCACGGATTTTGTGGAACATTCTTGCACGAGACACACTCATCTTAGATGATTCTGTAGTACTGAAATTTTCCTATTCCCTCGCCAAATAATGCTTTTTATTTTCCCCCAATTTTTTTGTCCCTAACATTAAAGGAATTAATCAGAGCGAAAGGTATCTATTAGCAATTTTCTAGTCTGTTAGTTTCATGAGCAGAAAGCCAAATATGAGAACTTAAAAAAATAATAAAATACTTTTCATTGGAAGCCAGGATTTCTCAAAGCACGTCCCTCTACGAATAGACTGCCACTCACGATCTTTTGCACAGCGCCACATACGTAACTCTTTAGTGCGTTTCTTCGAAACCTTACACAGTGTCATCTCGTTGGTACAAACACTACACTTGCAATAAAAAGCAATTAAATTGTACTGTTTGGAAAAACTGATGACATTCATTTGTTCCTTCAGTTCATCAGCCAGTTTCACAATAGTGAAACGAATGTGAGGGATACGTTGTTCCCCATTGCCACTTCTTTCCACGTCTTCAAAATCAGGCGCAGAACTTGGTACCGCATTTGCCTCCATATTTAGTGATGCTAATAATACTTGAAAAGCAGTTTCAAATTCCGCGCAAATATTAAGAAATTACTTTATGGGAAATACAGAAGCGTCCGATCTTACCCGTCGGCTTTGACCCATGACGTCACAAATGTAGCGGAAACGACTATAAACGACAATTCCAATATGGCGGATATAAAAACATCGCATACGTATTATCCAATATGGCGGATATAAAAACATCGCATACGTATTATAAACACTGAAATACACAAGTTTCACAAAAAGGCTAATGACTCTAACGGGACAAGCGTGGGAAATTGGGGGTTTTTGGGTGGGGACAAACTAAATATACACAAATGTAGCCACCGACCGCCATACAAAACCGCGCAAAACAACGAAATAAATCAACATCACAAAACTGACCAAATACCAAAAAACACATTCCTATCCAGAATCGGACACTTCCCTTGACCTATGTAGCTCAACAGAACCTACCGATCACATCCTCCAACACAAAAAAAAAAACAACGAACACTTCCCTTACACCTACATACATCTACAACAGCTCCCAATCACATAAATTACGATCGAACACTTCCGTTGACCAATATAGCTCAACAGAACCTACCGATCACATCCCCCAACACCAACCTAAAAAACCAACACTTCCCTTACACCTACATACATCTACAACAGCTCCCAATCACGTAAATTACGATCGAACAAAGATAATAATAAACAAGTGGTACTCGAGGCCAGGCAGGGGGGGGCTGCGCCCCCCCCTGACCCCTCCCGCCAAAAAAAAACCTCCCAACCTAACCTCGTATTCAGGGCTACGCTACAGATCAATGTGTAGGTCCCTAATGTCACGGGTCAAAGCCGACGCGTGAGATCGGATGTTTCTGTTGACACAAAACACACATCAAAAACAAAAAAAAACGGAACTTACCTCAAAAAAGTTCCAGCCCCACAAACTAGATTGGCCACCACAATCACACACAAATGCACCCTAACTAACAACTTTCGGCCTATACATTTTACCCACAGCCCTTAAAAAAACCCGAAAAATGCAATAGGCCTCTGGGACACTCTTCCGCCAACAGTACTCATCTAAATGAGACTGAAGGTTGGAAGAGCGCCTCTTCCCCCTCCCAAGAACTGACTTAGCCGCCCCCCACATCCCCTCAATTGTGTTAGTGCAAGTCCCAGTATCATAATTCTTAAATTCTAGACTGTGGTTCACTACTAAATGATTAAATCCCCTGTCACCCAACCCCCTATAAGAAGAAAAAGCATCAGAAACTATTGTGGACCCAGGCTCTACATACTCCTCAATTAACCCCACTAATTCAGCCTTCGACCTCCCCTCCACAACCCTAAAAACACATTCAGTACCCCCACCCCCGTGAACAACAGCCCCCCACACCCAAAGACCAGCCACAGACTTCCCCCTCCCATACTTCCTTTTACCAAACTGCAACTCGTCCACCTCCACAAGCACCCCATGCCCACCCAACTTACCCCTGTACTTAATAAATTCCGAACACACTTCACGACAAAAGGAATACCAGTCTAAAACAGTCCTCTCACTCACACCAGTCTCAAACGCGCAAAAACTCTGTGGGCATCTATAACAAAAATAATATGTAATAAGCACAATCTCACGCATGCCCAATCTAGACTTCTCGAACCAGGTACCACGCCTTATAGAACGCCATACGCCATCTTTCCGGCAACACCACATGTATCCGTCGCTGGTCCGAGAGGCCGGAACTTTAACCAATTTCATCCCCTCAAGGCAAAGAGAACACTTAACAACTTCGGCGATTAAACCGAATAGTTGTAAGAACTTGATAAGTTCTAACGCTGTCTCGCCCATCATCGCACCCAACCGAACACTATTAAGGCGGTCTTTCATATCCATTCCTAAACAAAAAACCACAACCAAATACACTCAATAACAAACTCACCCGACATACAGCAATGAGCATTAAATTAAAACAAACGAAAACCATGAACACACCACCAGAGAGCACCACAAACAAAAACAAGACTAAACTCCGCGCCGTAATGACGTCACACACCACAACACGCTTACGCCACGGGTCAAAGCAGACGAGTAAGATCGGAGGTTTCTGTTGACCCCGCCAGACGATGGTATCAAAAATGGTTCAAATGGCTCTGAGCACTATGGGACTTAACATCTATGGTCATCAATCCCCTAGAACTTAGAACTACTTAAACCTAACTAACCTAAGGACATCACATAACACCCAGTCATCACGAGGCAGAGGAAATCCCTGACCCCGCCGGGAATCGAACCCGGGAATCCGGGCGTGGAAATCGAGAACGCTACCGCACGACCACGATAGTATCAAGCTGGTTTGTGTTTCGCACCGCGACCATCGCCGTAAGTCCTAAAACTGGAGCCGTGATTGATTGTTTCAAGGGTAGTCTATCTGTGTCCTGTTTGAAAGCTTGTCGTTCCGCAATTTCTCACATAGTGTACATCTCAAGCTCCGTCTACATCCGTACTCTACAAACTAATGTGAAGGTCACGGCAGAGGCTACTTCTCACTCTACTTACCTTATACTCATTTCAACAAAAGATTGGAATATCATATGATTTACTACAATGAATTCTTATAATACGCTCATTGAGGTTTGTATAATATCTTATTAACAAAATAAACATAATTCTTTCTGAAAACAAGAACGATTTTGGTTAGTTGCAAAAAATCATTACAAAGCAAAGCAGGCTCTCTCCTAGGTGCATATCTTGAAATAAAAACAATGAAAGTCTTTATCTCTTGGCGATGATTGTAAGCCTTTAGTAGTGAGTACATCCTCCCTGCACACGGTTGAGTTCTTCCGCTCTGTGAGGCATGCTCTGGATGAGACCTCC
The DNA here is from genome assembly GCF_021461395.2 of Schistocerca americana. NCBI lineage: Eukaryota > Metazoa > Arthropoda > Insecta > Orthoptera > Acrididae > Schistocerca > Schistocerca americana. The sequence continues at coordinate 58,254,199 of NC_060119.1, forward strand.
CGGGTTCGATTCCCGGCGGGGTCAGGGATTTTCTCTGCCTCGTGATGACTGGGTGTTGAGTGATGTCCTTAGGTTAGCTAGGTTTAAGTAGTTTTAAGTTCTAGGGGACTGATGACCATAGATGTTAAGTCCCATAGTGCTCAGAGCCATTTGAGCCATTTTTGGATGAGACCATCAAATTTATCTTGGGGTTTGAGCTTTCCACTCCTCAATGGCAGTGTCATTGACGTCCTAAAGATTGTCAGGTGGATTCGGACGCTGTGGAATGGCCACCTTCAACAGGTCCCATGCATACTCAATCGCATTCATGTCTGGGGACTGTGCTGGCCAATGCATTCGGTTGATGTTGTATCTTTGAAGATACCAGGACAGAGTACAGTGCGGTCTTGCATTGTCACTGACTTCCCGTCTGTAGGGCCTCACAGTCCTTTGTAGGACCTCTTGTAGGTATCAGGGACCAGTCAAACTTCCTTAGATGGGAATTAGAGGGATCCGCCATCCCATCATTATTGCCACACAAAACATTACACTTCCACCTGCAAACGGCTGGAGTTCCTGGACGAATCTTCATTCCTGGTGTCTAGCGCTTCTCCAAGCCCTAACACGTCTAGCGTCTGGTCGCAAGCCAATCCTGGCCTCGTCAGCAGACATGACATTACTCCATTCTGCAATGGTCCAATGTTAATGTACAAGATCCCAGGTCCTTCGGTTGCGTCAGTGCAAAACTTTTCATTGGTCTCGTGGAATGAAGACAACCCTGATACAACCTTCTGCGCACTGTTTGGTCTGAGATATGAAACCCTGTTGCCCAGGAGAAGTCATTTCCAATATTTCTGGCAGTTGGTGTTGGGCGCCTGCGAGCTGATAGTTGGGGGAAACGGTCCTGCATTGATGTTGTCATATGAGGACGACCGTGCGAGGTCTACCGTTCATATTCCCCGACTCCACACCTCAGACACAGCACTTTGAGTGACATGTAACGGTTGGGCAACATCTTGTCTGTATGACCTGCGGAAAGTGAAGCCACTATTCTGACTCTATCAAAGTGTTTTATGCCTCTACGTGGCATGTTACAGCTGTGCTGAACGCATACTAAATGAAGCTGTTGTTGATGCTGGACTGCTTGCAGCGGTAGCGGTATGTTTACATGACTGTTAGGCTTTCGGGAGAGAGTTTGTTGGTAACTTCACAGTATCCTCCCAGTGCAACCACCTATGCAGACAGTAATGTAACAGATTTGTAACTAACAACTTTTATATAGGAATTTATTTCAGCCGGTTTTGGACGCAAAGCTATCTAGGACCAGAGGCATACAGATAACCGTAACTGTTTCATGATGGATAATATTAGATGTAATAATGTTTGGAAATTACTTCCTCTGCTTCACCTAATTTATCTTTTTATTTTTTCGTTATCATCTCAGCACTAAAATCTGAAAGTGGTGGATGTAGTGTATAAAGTAGATGTGGATAAAAATTGGCGAAATATTACGTCAAAGTGAGTAGACCTATGACTCGCTCTTCAACAGAAATTAGGCTGATAATTTTGTGTCTGTTCTGGTTTAATAATATTTAAAATAAAATGGAAAATTTGTTACGACATTCGTAATTATGTGAAAAAATTCTCTGGATAATTTCTGAGCTGTTGTTAGTACTTCTGAAACTATCCGCAGTGTGGGCGACCTACATTCAAAGGGTCATCCATACCTCTTCTTTGTCGTTGTCAATAACCACATTTTTGGCGAGAACGAACCACTATTTGTCAGACGTTGCTTCACACGCCTATAGTTACACACACACACACACACACACACACACACACACACACACACACAAGGGTGCAAGTAATCCACTCAGCGATGTGATCAGCTTCAGGGTAAGGGCTCCTAGAGGGAAAGTGAGATGCTGTGCAACCAGCGAGCAGCTACGTACTAACAACGAGGCTGCTTCGTAAAAACAGCCCCAGAGAGCAGCGAGGTGCCTGCAGTGCGATTGCAACATAAACGTACCATAAGACAAGCAGAGCCCTTGCAGCTAACATCTTGCTAGTGACTCGGGCCTGCGTCCGCGACTGCTTCTCGCGTCTATATAACCTGTACTACCCCCTGCTTGAAACACACTTCTCTCCGTACTACTTCTCTCTCTCGACAGACAGCCCTCGAGCTGTGTCCTGCTTTCACCTCCTCCCCGGCAATTCTAGACATGACGTAGTGTCGAAGGCTTCGTATGGCCTTATTCATGGCCACACTGATATCTTTCAGAGGCCTGGTGGAGTAGGTAGGACGCCTTTCCCTGTATGGTAGGGAGCTATGTCCTAGGCCTTTCATTAGCTTATTATGACGAGCATAGCCCCAGCACTAACCCCTCTCTCTTCCTTTCGTGCAGCTTTCGCTCTCTGCCTCAGTTCTTGCCCATTTATTCTCTAAGCATCTTGTCTCATTAATTCTGTCATCTTATTTATGTTTTATCGTCTAAGGAAACTGCTTCTTTAATTCTATCACCTTATTCATTCTTTTATCCTCTAAGGACTTGCTTCATAAATTAACACCTTTATCACTCCTTTGTCGTCTACAGGCCTCATCTCATATATCTTGTCAAAGAAATTACTCCGCAGGGCCCCATAGTTGCGCCCTCTGACCCTGCGCAAAGGTACCTGCCGCTGCATCTGCTGTGTCCCAGCTCTGCCATTAGTTTCAACCCCGTCTACCAAATAGTTCCTTTACAAAATAAAATATGGTGTTTCATTTTAAAAGTATATTTGCCTCAATATCTCATAATCGGTACACAAAAAAATTGAGTGTGTTCCATATCAACATACTCGACCATAAGGATTCTACAACTTTTCAGGAATAATATTTCGAGGTGTACACTACGTTAGGTGAGTCAACATTACTGTACAACTGAGATGGCACTGCTGCGTTTACACGACTTTTTGTCTATATTTTCCTTATGTCTGTAGGATTGCGTATTTTGATATTACGTATTAGTGATCAGCTGTGTAAAAGGACTTTGCCTTTAATTTGTTTCCAAGTTATGGTTTGTTTGCATGTCTATTGGAAGATACTGGAAAAATATCATATGCGTAAGAACCGCAACACACCAATCCCTAATATGAATCTCAACCCCTCTCAATTTGTATTTCAAATGCTTCTGTCTGCAGAACACGTCTTGTGGTATCCTCTGCCTTGCACCCTACAGTGGCTTACGGAGTATGTATGTAGCTGTAGATGTTGTTCCAATTCAGGAATAATCTGTGCAAAATTGAAATGACAAAATACTGCCAACTGATCTTTTTTGTGACTCAAAAGCATTTGAGTGTGTAGTTCTGAAGTACATATAGCACACACACGGACATAGTGGAGAACTTGAACAATTGAAAACGTAATAAAATCTTCTTGAAAATTAACAAGTGATTATCTGGAAATGTGCTGGCACAGACGTTTGATAAAACAACTACCTAAAATTTTGTGTGCAAATGGCCCGATCACACTATTAGGAATAACACAGGAGGGTAAAAGAAACAGAATATTCTAAATTCTCAGTTGTTTATATTGATGAAAGTCTGAGCTGGAAGTTGCAGAGATCTTATAAGTTAAATGTCCGCATTTTTTCATATGCGTATTCTGGAGGCGAGAACGTCAGAAAGTTGACATTACTTTTCCTAATAACCGCTACTACCGGTACAGGTTTCTTATTAAGGGGAAGTACCGCGGGAAGACGGCTGCCCCCTCCCTATACAACAAATGGTTTTAAAATTAATGGAAATGAAATGATCACATGGATTCAGTATAGATAAGGCAGGTGGCAGACTTCGGCTTACTGGCTGAATACTGAAAAACATCTCTTCAGTCTACTAAGGAGAATGATTATGAATCACTTGTATGTCCCATCTAAGAATATTGTTTAAGTGTGTGGGATGCATGCCAAATAGGAACAACACGGATATTGAAAGTCTGCAAACAAGGGTGCCACAAATGGACAAAGATTTCTCTCACCCATGGGTCATGTCGAAAAAGCCGAGTTAGCAGTTAGATGCAAATAACCCCGCGAGAGCCTACTTACACGATTTCGTGGACCAGTATTAAGAGTATGCTTCAGCCTCCTAAGCATCGCTGCCTTAGGGACCGTGTAGACAAATTCAGAGTAGTCACAGCGCGCATAGAGGTATTTAAACCGTCATTCTTGGCGCTTTCCACACCGGTACCCGATTGGAATGGGACGAAACCCTAACATGTGGCTACCTCTGCCATGCATTTCACAGTGGTTTGCAGAGTATGTATCTAGGTGCAGCTGTGGATATAAAGTGAACTCCAATCCTGCCCCGCCACAAAAACAGACGTACCAGTACCGGTTTCAATTCAGTATCCGTTTGAAGAAAGACGAAGGGGTAACGGTAAAAAAAAGGAAATGAGCGTATGGCATCGTCGGCCGGCAGGCCCCTATCCAGGGAAATTCGGCCACTAAGTGTAAGTCTTATTTCAGTCGACGCCACATTGAGCGACTTGCGTGACGGTGATGAGGATGAAATGATGATGAGAACAACACAAAACCCAGTCCCTAAGCGGAGAAAATCTCCAACCCGATCGAACACGGGGCCACTTGCATGGGAGGCTAGCACGTTGCCACCCAGCTAAGCAAGCGGACAGGGATAACGGTAACGGATACCGACCAGTAGGAAATGCAGCCAGAACCATTTGCCGCTTTACGTTAGCATAAAGATATCATTTCTCGTTAGCAGTAACCATACGAGATAGAAATGGTCGGCCTGTTTTTACTTTTTTTTTTTTAGGAGATGACGAGCCAGCTGAGATACAGCCTGCCCGGCTAGCCGCGCGGTCTAAAGCCGTCGGCACACGGACCGTGCATCCGAACGTTGAACGTTGTGAGCGTGCCGAGTTTCTGAGGTCATAGCGTGGAATAGCACGTTCGCGAATCTTTCCGGACGTGCAGAGCGATATCTGGCATCTCAGATATTCTGAGCGTGCGTCTGAGCGTTGACCAATGAGATGGCACAACGCCACCTACGTCACACACACGCCGTCTCCCTTCAGTACAGAGTTATGAGGCACCATATTGGCATTCATTTCAAGCCTATATACATATATGCTGTTTCTGAGCACCAGCAAATTGAGAATCACTGGGAAACCTGTTCTTAGTTTTGTGATTCGTTCCAATAAAATAATGAGAAACATCATATACGTGGCAAAAGAATTTTTGTAACTTGCGTATTATGTAGTAGGCTATTTGAAGGCAGCGACACACTGAAGATCCACCCAAGACGCATTGTTCTTGGTACAATTCGTTATGATTAAATTTCAATTAATAACTTAATTATCTACGATTAACGTTTCCAATAAGAGGTAACATAATATGATTAGGTACAAGGAGCATGTTGTTGACATCTTCAACGGTCAGACGGTCCGTAAGTAAAAATTATCAATATACCGTAATACAGCATGTTGTTGGTTTCGCCGCGCGGGATTAGCCGAGCGGACTAGGGCGCTGCAGTCATGGACTGTGCGGCTGGTCCCGGCGGAGGTTCGAGTCCTCCCTCGGGCATGGGTGTGTGTGTTTGTCCTTAGGATGATTTACGCCGGCACGGTAGCTCAGTGTGTTCGGTCAGAGGGTTAGCTGCCCTCTGTAACAATAAAAAAAACTGAGTTAATCGATCAACAATGAACTTAAACGGATGTCTTACGACGCCCGCCCAGAGCAAATGCAACGAACATAAGCGAACAAATACAGCCGACACGGTAGCTCAGCGTATTCGGTCAGAGAGCTGGTTGGCCTCTGTAATAAAAAACTGAGTGGAAGGATCAATAAACGAACTTGAACGGAGCCGGCACGGTAGCTCATCGTGTTCGGTCAGAGGGTTAGCTGCCCTCTGTAATAAAAAAAACTGAGTTAATGGGTCAACGACGAACTGAAACAGATGTCTTGCGAAGTCCGCTCCGAGCAAATACAACCAACGAAAACAAACAAAATGTGATTAAAAAAAACGGAAGTCATGTGACGTCCACAACGACCAAAGAAAACGAGCAAAATGAAAAATAATAATAATAATAATAATATTAATATTAATAATAATGAGTAGCGTCTGTCCGTTAATGAGTTTTTATTGAGGCGGCGGTTCGCGTCTTAACACTTCCAATTTTTTTTCCTAACATTCGTGTTTTTATTAGGTTCTGATACTTTATTATTAGTTTAATATAAGTATATGCTATAATATTTGATGTTATGTAAATATAAGTTCACCTTTTTTTGAGGGGTGACTTTGTTCGATTGGCTTAATCTACAGGACAGCTTGCGCTACTTGTATAACGATATTTTGCTCCTTTTTCTTTTACGCTTCCTAATTCACATGCTGCAAAGATTCTGCTACTGGGTAGGAACAGTGATCAAGTAAGACTGACGCTGCGGATTTACTAAAATCTGGGAATGATGAAATAATGTTTATCTTATGCGGAGAAGTATTCCAAATTTGTACCGCACTGTTTGTAATGGAACTTTTATAAGCCTGTGTCCTTACTGATTGGACATGCTACTTTCCTTTTCGTGGACGACGGGGGAAATGTGCGTTTTAATAGAGCTAACGTGGGGATTTTACTCGAGTCCGTTTAGTAAACAGTGTGATTTACGTTGCCGTTGGAGTGCGTTGCGATCGCGTATACCACGTTGGGGCCCACGTACCGTATGCACAAGTAGCATCGTTCCTGAGCCTTCAGCAGCACGTTGAACTAGATACGCTCAACGTTAACGTTCGACAGCACGGTCCGTGTGCCGACGGCTTAACGCACTGCGTCCCGAGCGGGAAAGCGTGACGGTCACCGGCACGAATCCGCCGGCGGATTACTGTCGAGGTCCGGTGTGCCGGCCTGTCTGTGGATGGCTTTTAGGGCGGTTTGCCATCTGCCTCGGCGAATGCGGGCTGGTTCCCCTTATTCCGTCTCAGTTACACTATGTCAGCGAATGCTGCTCAAACACTGTCTCCACGTACGCGTACACCATATAATTACCACGCAAACAGATTAATTACACTCATCTGGTATGAGGCGTTCCCGAGGGGTAGGGAGGAGGGTCCACTGTTGGCCGAACCGCACAATAACCCTGGGTTCGGTGTGAGGTGGGTGGACTGCTGTGGCCTGTCGTGGGCTTGTGAACCACTGAGGGCTACGGCGAGACGAAGCGTCTCCGTCGATTCTATGTCCACGCTTTAGTACACAATAGGCGTAAGCTGAGACACACATATGGGCACCTGCTGATTTCTGTGACTTTGGCTTGGAGCATGCGGTACCCTTACACCCGATTTTTGTATTGCAAATGGCGCATGACGGAGGATTGATCACAGTTCATCACCTTCGCCAGTTGTCGAGTACACTGACGTGGATCGTTGTGGATTAATGCACTCAAACGATATTCGTCTAACGTGAAGGGCTTCCTGAACGTGGTGAGTCACTAATGTCAAAAGGACCCTCCTCAGAACGAGAAAATAGTTTCCTTATCGTGCTCTGTCCAGTGGCATTATCCCCATACACCGCGGAAATTTTTCTGGTTGCCTCCGCTGTTGTCACCCCGCTATTGAGCTCAAACAGAAGACTATGTCTGAAATGTTCCGATTTCTCCAATTGGTACTCCATGTTCTACCGTGCACAGCTCCAGTTGGTACTCCATTTTCTACCGTCCACAGCTCCACTCACTATCTTCAAAAGACAAAATGACATTATGTAAACTCAAATAGCAACAGTAAATTACAAATAAAAAATGACGATCGACAAATAAACCCGCAGCAACCGGAATATCAACAAGACGCTACTAATTTATGCACAAACCTAAAATTTTCAAAGGAACCACCTCAGCACTTGTCTTTTATTGTCTTCTAATATTATTTACAAGCTGATTACCCAGTATTGCCCCTGCATGTATTTATTTCAGTTCTATTAGTCAGTGTCCTCCTGCCCCCTCTCTCTGTCCATCTTTTGTGTTCCCCCTCTCTTCCCATCCTTTTCTCACCTTTCTTTCTGTCGACCTCTTGCGCCTCGTCTTCCCCTTCGTCTGTCCATCTGCCACTTCCCCTCTCTCTTTCCATATTCTACTCCTCTTTCCTTTCTCTGCCCACCTCCTCCTCCCCCTCACTCCGTACCGTACAATGCTTTGTAGGAATATTCAGCGGCATATGTGGACACTGTCTACTAAATACGACGCAAATACAATTACTAGCAAAGAAGTCATAAATTAAAACGTCATGTCTGACGCGAAAATGAACAGAAAAAATGTAGTAAGCGAGAAATGTTTTTGCTCTCATCATTTTGTGGGAGGTGTCAGCGAGAAAAAGTTTCGCAAAGGTTTGAAATCACGTGTAAAAGTTCGTTGCGAGTCACTAAGTGCTTTCCAGCTAAAATGCTCGATGCATAAAATCTGGGTATTCGCGCGTCTTGTCCTGCACTTCTTCACCCCCATCGTTACCCTTTTTATAGTTGGCTGGTTCTTACCCTTACAGCGATTCTTTCCAGACAGTAAGTGATAATTTATACTGTACCAAGTTTCGTTGAAATCGGTCCAATGGTTTCAAGGGAGATTTGGAACATACATAGATACATTTTTATAATATTTATGAATGTCTTTTTTCCATGATAAAATTTTGATGAAATATAGCCTATATAGCACCCTAGTTACGCTGAAGTTATCAGTCAAAACCCCATAACAATCCGCTTGGTAGTTTTGGAGAGTAGCGTGTTCAGACAGACGAGAAAGTTTTAGTAAAACTTTAAATCACGATATCTTTTTTCCGTGATCCGATTTTAACGAACTAAAGCTTATCCGGTACCCTAAACAGTGCTCAAGTTATCTGTGAAAACCTCATGAAAATTTGTCTTCTACATTGGAGTAGATAGACACGATGGTTTTGCGGATTTATTAGCAGTATAGATTAGTATTAGCGTTCATGAAAGCGTGTATTAATACCACGTGTAAATTACGAGATATTAATTACATTGTCATCCCATAAAACTCACATTGTTTTCTTGAAATCTTGTAAAGGTACTTTGCATATCAGCATGGTAACCAGATAACCTGATTTCTGTTATTGTACTTCTTCTCGTTTAATACCTATAGAAGACTGAACTATTGGTTTTTTGTTATGTAGTGTGAAGTTAACACAAGTTTTCTTCATTTCCTTAATCAGTGGAGATGGTCAGGCTTCTTATTGTTGCGAACATCCAGTCGTCTTTGTTGCTTATGTAAAAGGACATCGTGATTGTTAAGCTAAACACTGTCCAAAATCATTTCTAGTGTGTAATCAGTATGAATCTCGCCTTTGAGAATCAGTGTTTTATTTATAATCTCATTTAGAAGCGCTTATTTAGGCTAACGTGTGTACCGATACCTTATTTTACCTAACGAAATATGCAACAGTGATCTGCGAGAGGAATTAACTGTTACTTGTAATCCACGTTGCTCGAATCTCAGTCTTTCATACAGGTTTGAGACCGAAGGTACGTGTACATTAGTTTCTATGTTCTGCTGCGTAGATTGCTGAACAATTTAACTTTTGTCTCATTACTTTTACAAGCACGGAGATTCTGCCGGTCTCGGTTTTATTTCTTTCGGTTCCACTTTATTTTTTTTTGAAGCAATAAGACTTACTTCCGAATTATACAATACCACGCCCTTGTTAAGTATTGGGTGGTGGTGCTGTCATACTGAGGAAAAATAAGGATGTTATCCGTACTTCGGTGGGTTCTAATTTTCCTCGACCGCGGTAAGTTTGTCTTTAACGCGTGGCAAAATAGTTTTAATACAAATCTCTGCAAAACCAACTGATTTGATCGGATGAAGACAGCAAAGAACTAGGTTGTGGTCTTATAAGTAGGGAAAGCACCTAGTAGGTAATACAGGAGAGTGGGAGAGGAATTAGAATATTGTTCACTATGGTAATATTTTAATTCGGTATCATTCGTAGCCGTGTCAAACATTTGCATATAGCACACAGTCGTGAGGAAACGACAGCCTAAATGTCTTGAAATTGAAGAGACCAATTTCTTTTAATACCGGTACCAGGAGGGGCATTTTTATTTGTGTTTTAAGTATAGATACGTTAATTTTAATGTATCTTACTGAAGTTTAATTGCTATGATACTTACGACGTGCTGCTCTTCCAGATGCAGGGTCATAGTAAATGCAAATGTTTATCTGCCTCTGTTTCCTCCGTGTGAAAAATGGTCTTTATTAACAGTTAAAGAATAAATTGTTCTTCAGGCGAAATTTAAGACACTTTACAAAAGCTCTGGCATTTAAGTAAGCCTACCTTATGATATTCAAAAGATACTTTATGAAGATTCGAAAGATGTTTTACAAAGATTCCATCATTTACATGCCAGTATCTTCTCGTGTAAGTATCTACATATGTTCTGATTGTACAACTGCCATATACCGTGTCGCCTTTGTGCCCTTGTTACCTACAGAATGTTGCCACTAACATGCAAAATTATTGCCAGGCGAAAAATAAACCCTGATAGATGTTATCATATATCTGGTAGCCTGTAATCAAAACAGGTAGGACCAAACACAGTAATGTTTTTTTCTTCTGATATTTTAGTAGACTTGATTTTTTCGGCAAAAGCAAATAATATTCTTGTGAAGCACATAATGAGTATGTATGTAGTAAACATGTAATGGTTGCTACAATAACGCTTCATTTTGTTTTAAATTTCATTGGTAGTACTAGAAAAGTAACCTTCAATATTGAGCTGGAGTCTTCCTTACTGGTATGGTATGTGTTTTGTTTTGTAGAACCTAATAACATTGCCACTAAATGCCCTGTATTTGGGAAAGGAAACAAATTTGTTTGACTGTCAGCAGAATCTGGGACATGGCACTCAGTTGGATTTATATATCAGTTGCTACATTTTGGCATTCTAAGTGATTTTTAAAGAGATCCACTTATAAAACAATCAACCTAAGCTACGTTGTTGACCTGAACGTCATAGGTAACCCACGTGCTAATTCATAATTTGGCACTTCTACAGTGAGAAAGCGAATATGGCGGTTGTTCATATGGAACGGAAGTCAGCAGGTGTTCCCAGGGAAATGTGTTGGGACCCTTGCTGTTCATGTTGTATAGTAATGACCTTGGGGACAATATTAATAACAACCTCAGACTTTTTGCAGATGATGCAGTTATGTATGATGAAGTGTTTGAAAGAAGCTGCATAAATTCAGTCAGATCTTGATAAAGTTTCAAAGTGGTGCAAAGATTGACCATTTGATTTAAATGTTCAGAAATGTAAAAGTTTGCACTTCACAAAAGAAAAAAAAAGTAGTATCTCATGATTATGCTGATTATACGACAGTCAAAGTCTCTGTTGGAATCGGCCAACTCATTCAAATACCTGAGTGTAACACTTTGGAGGGATATGAAATAGAATGATCACATAGGCTTAGTTGTGGGTAAAGTGGGTGGTAGACGTCAGTTTATTCATAGAATACTGGGGAAGTGCAATCAGTTTATAAACAAGACTGCTTACAAATCACTCATGTGACCAGTTCTAGAACATTGCTCAGGTGTATGGGACCCCTACCAAATAGGACTAACAGGGAATATTGAACTATACAGAGAAGGGCAGCATGAATGTCACAGGTTTGTTTGGTCCATAGAGAGGGACACAGAGGAGCTGAAGGAACGGAACTGGAAGACTCTTGAAGATAGACATAAACTGTCCCAAGAAAGTCTATTAACAAAGTTTCAAGGACCAGCTAGGAATATACTTCAATCCCCTGTGTATTGCTCATGTAGGGATCATGAGGATAAGGTTAGAATAATTACTGGAATTAAAACAGTTATTCTTCCTGCATTCCATATGTGAATGGAATGGGAAGAAACCCTAGTAACTGGTATAGTGTGAAATACCCTCTGCCATGAACCTCATGGACTTTTGCAGAGTATAGATGTAGCAGTAGATGCTGATTTACAGTGTATTAATATCCATTGCATGTGAGGTAGACAATATAGACTTTTGGCTGTGTATTTAATGTCAGTGATACACTATTCTGCACCTGCTGATTATAAGAAAAGTGTTCTGCCTCTCCATATTAAGAAAAGTATCTTAAATTTAAGAAAATAAACAAATGATTATTAATATTATATATTTTTCGTAACTTATTCCTTCTTTCTGGCTAAGATTTGGGAACTTATCAAATGGATGTGTTGCATATTGACTTATGTATACTGTAATCATTCAGGAAATTGAGCACAATGGAGAGCAGAAGTGTCATAGGAAGAACTCGTGCTAGGGGTCGAGCGAGAGGACCAGCTATAGAAGCCAAACCACCAGAAGCTTTGACAAGAACAAGAACTTCTGGCGTAAGTATTCTTGCAATTATTTATTTTCATTAGTCACCAGTTGGTAAGCAATGATGGTGTGACCTGTTAAGGTTTATAACTGTGGGGACCAAATTTACCATATTCCTTAATTTTTCCAGTGCAGTATAATGAAACTTGTCTGTACATTGTACACATATTTACTGAGGTATAAAGGCCTGCTACATGCCCAAGGTGGTGATGTAGGGCCTGATGCCTGTCATTTCATGTCAATTAGCTGATCATAGTGGTCAATTTAAGACAAAGGGCTTAAAATTTGAAGGCACAAATTTCAGATCTATATCTAGCCAATGTAAATGCACACAAATTATTTTCATGTTATACAACATATGTGATAGTAGGCCTATGTTAAGAATTTATGTAGTTAACCGTGAGAAAACTATAAGTGACAATTGTCTCAATTTATTTTCAGAGCAATGTTAAGTGGAAACACATTCAGTAGGTACAGTAATAAACAGGTCTAACAAGGGAACCTCCCCATCACACCCCTCTCAGATTTAGTTATAAGCTGGTACAGTGGATAGGCCTTGAAGAACTGAACACAGATCAATCAAGAAAACAGGAAGAAGTTATGTGGCACTATGTAAAAAATAAGCAAAATATACAAACTGAGTAGTCCATGTGCAAGATAGGCAACATCAAGGATAATATGAGCTCAGGAGAACCATGGTCCCGTGGTTAGCGTGAGCAGCTGCAGAACGAGAGGTCCTTGGTTCAAGTCTTCACTCAAGTAAGACTTTTTTTTTTATTTTCGCAAAGTTATGATCTGTCTGTTCGTTCATTGATGTCTCTGTTCACTGTAATAAGTTTAGTGTCTGTGTTTTGGGACCACACCGCAAAATCGTGCGATTAGTAGACGAAAGAACGTGCCACTTCAATGGGAACCGAAAACATTTGATCGCAAGGTCATAGATCAACCGATTCCTCCACAGGTAAACACGTCTGATATATTCTATACGACACTGGTGACAGCATGTGCGTCACATGACAGGAATGTGTTGTCGACCCACCTAACTTGTACACTTGGCAAATGGGTAAAAAGATTCTTATACCTTGCCTGATTTAGGTTTTCTTGTGGATGTGATAATCACTCCAAAAGAGTGATGAAAACATAAGAGTTTGTCAGATAATAATTGTCTGAAAATAAAACATTAAATTTTTCACTCAAGGGAAGACTTGAACCAAGGACTTCTCATTCCACAGCTGCTCACGCTAACCACGGGACCACGGCGCTCCTGAGCTCACATTATCCTTGATGTTGCCTGTCTCACCATTTTGCTTATTTTTTTCATAGTTCCACACAACCTCTTCCTGTTTTCTCGATTGATCTGTGTTCAGTTTTTCAAGGCCTATCCACTGTGCCAACTTATAACTAAATCTGAGGGGGGTGCGATGGGGAGGTTCCCTTGTAAGAAGAGGTAGGAATTTCACTCCTGCGTTCTCAGTTCGAGTCAATACTTGATGAGGACACCAAATTATTTGCCTTTAGTTCCAAGTATATTTCAAAATATGATTTCAGTGCAAACATAAGACAGTCAAAAGTCACAACAGTAAGCAATATGATTTGTGATGCTGAGCACTCCAGCAAAGTATTCTATCATTCTTCATTTGATTCCAAAATCCCACAACTGGTATCAGTGACTTCATTCTTGATTCTTCTTTGCAATTATTCCAGATTATATATAACTGCAAGACAATCATATGGTCACTGACATAATCTGCTGAAAGAAAATGTCATGCATGCAGAGCAGGTTATTGGAAGCCATTCAAGGAAAGAAGACTTATTATTAGAGGCATATGCAGTTGAACTCTTGCAGTAGTTTGATAGGGGACATAATCTTCAGAAAGAATGTGTCATGCATATAGAACAGGTTATTGTAAGCCATTGAAGAAAAGAAGAGTAATTATTAGATGCATGTCCAGTTGAACTCTAGCAGTAGTTTGATATTAATGTGATTCAGTATCTCTGAGATATAATGAGGTGGAGAACTTCCATGATGCAAAATGAAGTCTTTCACATGTGTCATCAATTTGTTAGGGCCCTTGTTGAATGTTTATTGCTCACACTCCTCACTCAATGGATGTTGAAGGTTTCTTAGGGTGCAAAGCCAGCCAGTCTCACTGAATTGCTCATATTATCCATAAAATTTTTCACTAAATTGATACTTTTGACTGGTATAGGGCCTAAAATTTGCACCAAGCTGATGCATATGACTCCTGTTCACTGCAATAAATTAAGAAAATTACATAATACGCTCTGTGTGCCCTGATACAGTCACCTGTGGGTATCACATTGGGAGGCAAAATTGCACAATGAAGTATCTGGGATTAATTACCGATATGAATTATGATAGATTGCTATTCACCATATAGAGGAGGCACTGAACAGCAAACAGGCACATTTCACAGTGGAATGGCAGAGTTTCTGACATGCCTAAAATGCCAGAAAGGGCTCCGCATAGAACTTTATTTTAGTGTATGTTAATTCCCATCTTTTTGCAAGTTACAATAATAATTATTTAACATGATAATTATTACATTACTTATCCCGACAAAAAATAATTTACCAACATAGCTTTAATCATACTGACAGTTTTTCCTAAACTATAGGTGTTCATATATTCACTATGTGTAGAACCTTTTAGACACATTTAGTGTATATGGTCCATATTGCCCTCAAACACATGGCTTTGTTGTACTTTTTAATCAAGTCATTGGAGTTTGCTAGATGCACTTAACACAGTTGATTTCTGTTGACATCCACATTTTCTGCACACCACTTTTGTGCCATTTTTCACAGTTGTCATGCATCTTGTGGCCTTTTCAGAGGCTGGTTTGGCACTTCGTCTGCTTTCTAGATAATTCTGGTCCCATATCCTCTTCTTTTGTCTGTTCTTGCTCTTTCATTCCCTTGAGTTCATTCACCAGCAGAAGAATAAACGTCCTTTAAATTTTCTTGTTTGTTACTGTTACATGGATGACAAGTACATTTATTGCCACCATGCTCAAGGTTTTGAAGAAATCATGCATTAGCTGTCACCTACATGCAATCTGTGTAGTATTTTTATGAGTCTTTGATCAACCACATCCGCCTCATACTTTGTTACATCATAGGACGTTA
Source organism: Schistocerca americana (assembly GCF_021461395.2). Taxonomy (NCBI): domain Eukaryota; kingdom Metazoa; phylum Arthropoda; class Insecta; order Orthoptera; family Acrididae; genus Schistocerca; species Schistocerca americana. The sequence goes on from NC_060119.1 coordinate 58,269,695, forward strand.
TGTTTTCAAGCCCTAATCTCTCTTATCATATCTTCATGGTTCCTGTGCAAAATGTGCATTGGTGGCAGTAGAATCATTCTGCAGTCTGCCTCAAATCCCAGTTCTTTCAATTTTCTTAGTAGTGCTCCTCAAAAAGAACACCATCTTCCCACCAGGGATTCCCATTTGCGTTTCTGAAGAATAGCTGTGGTACTGTGTGTTGCTTGAACCTACTGGTAAACAAATCTACCACCCCACCTCTGAATTATTTTGAAGTCTTCCTTTGCAGATCATGAACACTTGAATAGTACTCAACAGTGGGTCACATTAGTCTCCTGTATGCAGTCTCCTTCACAGGTGAACCGCACACTGCTAAAATTCTCCCAATAAACCAAAGTCCACCATTCACTTCCCCCACTACAGTCTTTTCGTGCTCATTCCACTTCATATTGCTGTGTAAATTACTCCCAGATACTTAAATTTTCCTACATTTAGAGCTAGCTGCCATTCATAACACTAACTAGAAATTTTTGTAAGTCATCTTGTATCCTCCTTGTCACTCAACAACAACACCATCTCCTACGCCACAGCATCATCAGTGAACAGCTGCAGATTGCTGCTTACACTGTCTGCCAGATCTTCTTCTTTGTTTTCCAGTCATCGGTCTACTGAGTGGTTTGATGTGACCTGCTGTGAATTCCTCTCCTGCGCCCACCTTTCCATCCAATAGTAGCAATTGTAAGCTACATCCTCAATTATTTGTTGGATGTATTCGTCTCTGTCTTCCTCTAGAGTTTTTACCATCTACAGCTCCCTCTCGCTACGTGGAAGTTCCATGTCTCACTGCCATACAATGCCGATGCTCCTAACTTACATTCTCATTAATTTCTTCCTCAAATTAAGACCTATGTTTGATAGTAGTAGACTTCTCTTGGCCCTTTTGGCCAGTACTAATCTGCTTTTTATGCCCTCCTTGCTCCATCAACCATGTGAAGGGCTTATTTCAATAGTGGTATAAGTCCATTACCTCCACTTTTCTGTCTATAATGCTTCTGAAATTAATGATCCAATCAAACAGAAAGAAAGGTTCACCTCTAGCAAGAAGCCATATGCTTGAATATTTCTAGTATCTCAACTGCAGATTTTTCAGCGCTCATTTAACTTTGGGACTCTGTATATCAAAATGAACAAAAATGGACTTGTACCACTATTGCAATAAGCCCTTCATGTGTTATTCTGCTGCCTAGGTAGCAAAATTCTTAAACTTTGTCTACCTCATGATCTCCAATTCTGGTGTTAAATTTCTCACTGTTCTCATTTCTGTTACTTCTCATTACTTTCCTCTTTCTTCAGTTTACTCTCACTGCATGTTCTGTACATTCTTAGAAAGTTCATTCCATTCAACAAATCCTGTAATTCCTCATTTTCACTGAGGAGAGCAATGTCATCAGGTAATCTTATCACAGGTGTCCTTTCACACTGAATTTAAATCCCACTCTTGAACTTTTTATTTCCGTCATTTCTCCTTCAATGTATACATTGAACAGTAGGGGCAAAAGACTACATCCCTGCCTTACACGTTTCTCAATCTGAGCGCTTCGTTCTTGGTTTTACAGAGTTATTTTTCCCTCTTGTTTCTTGTACATATTGTATATTATCTGTCTTTCCCTGTAGCTTACCCCTATTTTTCTCAGAAATTTGAACAATTTTCACCATTTTATGTCATTGAACACTTTTTCCACGTTGTAAGATCCAGTGAACATGTCTCGATTTTAACTGATTGTCATCTAACCTATCATTCTCAGTTGTCTTTTCCATTCTTTTGTATATTATTCTTGTTAACAACTTGGATGTACTAGTTGTTATGCTGACTTTGTGATAATTCTCACACTTGTCAACTCCTGCAGTCTTTGGAGTTGTGTGGATGATGTTTTTGCATAAGTCTGATAGTATGTTACCAATCTCATACGTTCTACACACCAACTCTCAATCATTTCAGAATGTTATCGGCCCCTTCTGCCTTATTTGATCTTGTTGTTGTTGTTGTTGTTGTTGTTGTGGTCTTCAGTCCTGAGACTGGTTTGATGCAGCTCTCCATGCTAATCTATCCTGTGCAAGCTCCTTCATCTCCCAGTACCTACTGCAACCTACATCCTTCTGAATCTGCTTAGTATTTGATCTTAAGTCTTTTAAATTCTGATTCTTATACTGGATATTCTGTCCCTTTTATATCGACTCCTGTTTCTTCTTCTACTATGTCATCACACAAGTATTCCCCTCACAATGGCCTTCAGTGTACTCTCTCTACCTATTATCATGGACCCCCTCTACTGTGATTCAAAGTTGTTTGCTTAAAGACACAGTTACGGTGTGGATAATGGATGTAAAGTAATTTGTAGAGATGATCATGATGTCTCTCATTTTGATGCTGCTGAATATCCGTTGTACCTGTGGCTTTGTTGTCTAGGTGATCATTGATTCCTTTGCTGCTCTGGGTGAAAAAGGTGCAGGTTTTTACTATTATGAGACTTCCAAAGTCATGGAGCAGGATTTCATGATTATTTGTTTGTCAGAACTTTGAAATCTAAAGTAATTTAGTAACTTTCACAATCTCGCATCAAAAAAATTAAGTACCATGTGCATTGTGGACACCACACATTTATCAAGAAATACACATAAAAACAACAACTCTCGACTGAGGCCAAAACACAAGTGGCCAAAATAACATTGCTGACCTAATATCACAGAGTCATATCAACAAAGAACTTATGATTTCTGTATCGATTATTGATACTGCATTTTTAAGTTACATGAAAACATATCAAATAGCATAAAGGATGATTCAGTGACAATAATAATATGAGTGACAAAATTGTACATATAAATAATGCAAGTCAAAATTTTAGAAGTAATAAAATTCTTAATTTAAATGTACACACTTTCAAATTTGTATTGATCACAACTGAGATGCCCTGCTAAACCCGCAGGATAGGACAGGTAGTTTAAGTTGTGGAAAGGGGCCAAAATAAGTGGCTGTCAGTTACACTCGAATATACAACCTTTTATTTGATAAATGTTACAAGAGCCAAGAATGTTTTTTTTTTAAAAAAGCATAGCTTTAGTTTTGGAACTTAATTAGTGGCTGAATGTGCCGTACAATCTCATGCCTTAAGGGCAAGACCACTTTAATTTAAAAATGCCTGAAAGCCAATAACTTAAAGCTCAACCAAAATCAGAAATTTAAAAAGCAAAGCCTTATCTAAAAACAGTTCCTTAATTAGGCTGAATACCCAAAGAATCTGACATTTTAAGAGCAAACAACTTAAATTCAAAATCGGGCGAAGGCCCAATGCTTAAGACTCAATAACATTAATTTTAAAAATGCCAAAGGCCTTATGTAAAACAGTTTTAAAATTAGGCTGAAGGCCCAAACCATCTGACAGCTTAAGAGCAGAACAATTTCAATTCAAAATTGGCTGAAGGCCCAAAGAATCTGACACTTTAAGAGCAAAACAACTTAAATTCAGAATCGGCTGAAGGCCCAACACTTAAGACTCAATAAAATCAATTTTAAAAATGCCAAAGGCTTTATGTAAAACAGTTCTTAAATTAGGCTGAAGGCCCAAACCATCTGTTGCCTTAAGGGCAAAACAACCTTATCTAAAAATCGGCTAGAAGCCATACAAGTACAAACAAAAAGAACAAACAAGAAAAGGCAGTACACCCAAGGGCACTCAGAAGTTCCGAGGGGCAGCCTGGAATTCAAACACTAACACTCGCTTAGGTGATACAGGCAGTCAGCCCAACCATTGCTGATCCGACGACAACACAACCGACAGTCAACGGACCCACCAACAAGATAACCTCCGCTTCACCCGACCAGCACACAACAGGGAGTTCAATGGAACAACCAATTATACATTGAGCTGTTAACTACATACCATGCTGGACAGCGACAACATAATGAGGAAAATACACTGCCTGAATTTATGTCAATGGCCAGGGCAGGTAACCTTCACGTTAACAGCCACAAGACAGAAGATTCCGCTGGTGCACTTCAATTCAAATAGCCAAGTATAGTTAAACTCCAGCGGAGGGTGGCTAAAATTTGCCAACTTGAAAACACACGTTGTTGCTCATGGGAATATCCCAACAGCCAACAACGAACTCCAAACGACACAATGTGAACAGTCGTGACTTTCCGGTAGATTAACTCAAAACTCAACTTTCATGCCCAGGATCGGTGAGCCATGAACCTCGTAGCAATGGGAAAAGCACCACACACTCCGACACCGCATAGTGGCCGCGAGCGGGCCCGGCAAAACTATGTGCTGCGGAGATTTCCTCGCTGCTCCATGCCAACCAACCATCTGGTCGCACACAGCCCAGCCGGAAGCTATAAGCGCTAAGCCAAAGATAGTCCAGGGTGCAAATATCGATACACACCACTGCTGCCACCCGCGGAAAGAAAGGATAACAGCATAATCGCGATAACTGCGAGAGACTAAACACAGAATAGCAACCAAAGTTTAATCCAACCCATAGCATGAGCCAGCTATGGCTCAACAACACCTTGAGTGAATGGTTTTCAAAAACAACTTTAATTAGTATGTAATATCTCATAACAAAATTGGCTCTATCAGTCAGTTCCATTACACTATCTGCTCCCTCCTCAGCATTTAACAGTGGAATTCCTATTGCACTCCACTCTTAATCTTAGGACTCTTTATTTTTAATTGCACTGAAGGTTTTGACTTTTCTATACACTGAGACTGCTGTTCTGACAATTTATTTTTCGATTTCTTCACATTTCTTATGCAGCCATTTTGCCTTCCTATTTAGTTCATTCCTGAGTGACTTGCATTTCTGTATTTCTGAATTTCCCATCACATTTTTGTATTTCCTTTTGTCAATCAGCTGAGGTGCTTCATCTGGTTTCTTCGCACTTGCATTCCTTGCACCTAATGGTTTTACTCGAACTTCTGTGATTGCCCTTTATAGAGACATCTATTCTGCCTCAACTGAACTGCCTACTGAGCTATTCATTATCGCTGTATCTATATTCTCCGAGAACTTCAAGCGTGTTTCTTCTACATCTACAGCTGTACTCTGCAAACCACCTGTGAGTGAATGGCAGAGGGTGCGTCCCACTGTACCAGTTATTAGGGTTTCTTCCCATTCCATTCTCGTATCGCATGATGGAAGAATGATTCTTTGACTCCCTCTGTGCATGCTGTAATTATTCTAACCGCGTCCTCATGATCCCTACATGAGCGATGAGTAGGGGGTCATTCAAAGCCAGTTCTTGAGACTTTGTTAATAGGCTTTCTTAGGATAGTTCATGTCTATATTCAAGAGTCTTTGAATTCAGTTCCTTCAGTAACTCTATGACACTCTCGCACAGATCAAACAAACTTGTGGCCATTCATGCTGCCATTCGCTGTACATGTTCAGTATTCCCTGTTATATTTGGTACAGGTCCCACACACATATTCTAGAACCAGTTGCATGAGTAATTTGTAAGCAATCTTATTTGTAGATTGATTGCATTTCCCCAGCATTGTACCAATAAACTGAAGTCTACCACCTGCTTTACCCACGACTAAACCTATGTGATCATTCTATTTCATATATCTCCAAAGTGTTACACCCAGGTATTTGTATGAGTTGGCTGATTCCAACAATGATTTTTTTTTTTTTTTTTTTTTTTTTTTTTTTTAAGTGCACGATTTCATATTTCTGAACATTTAAAGCACAAATAGCCAATCTTTGCACCACTTTTAAATCTGAATCAAGATCTGACAATATTTATGCAGCTTCTTTCAGACTGTGCTTTATAATAGATAACTACAACATCTGCAAAAGTCTGAGGTTATTATTGATATCGTCTGCAAGGTCAAGATATTTGAACTCTTGCAGATGTTTATAGCTGGTGTTGTTTACAATTAAATCTTGAGAGTTTTGGATATTTCTTCCAATGGTCATATACTCAGTCTTTTCAGAGCTAATTTGTAGACTGATCCTATGCCATAACTCCCAAGGTCTGGATACTTCTTTTCAGACCTTCTTGTGTGCGTGCTAATAGTGCAAAGTTGTCTGCATAGGCCAGATATGTAATGTGTTCATTGCCAATTTGAATGCCTTGGAAGTTTTCTTTGTTGAAATCCTGCATTACCTTCTCAAGTGCCAGGTTGAAGAAGTCAGGTGATAGCCCATCTCCTTGGTGTAATTCTGTTACAAAATGGTTCAAATGGCTCTGAGCACTACGGGACTTAACTTCTGAGTTCATCAATCCCCTAGAACTTAGAACTACTTAAACCTAACTAACCTAAGGACATCACACACATCCCTGCCCGAAGCAGGATTTGAACCTGTGACCGTAGCAGTTGCGCGCTTCCAGACTGTAGCACCTAGAACCGTTTGGCCTCCCCGGCCGGCAATCCTGTTACATCTTGGAAGCTTTCTGTCATTTTATTGCCTACCTTAACCTTAAGTTTTGTGTCACCTCTACCAGTTTGACCAATTTCTTTGGTATACCAAACTCTGTCACAGTTGTAATCAGGCAACTTCTGTGTATACTGTCATAAGCCTTCTTGAAGTCTACAAACAGGGTGTGTATCTCTTGTCTGTATTTGTCCATTTTTACACAGACCTGTTTTAGGACAAAAATCTGGTCCATGGTTGATCCTCCTGCTTGAAAACCTCCTTGGTATTCTCCAATTATGTCTGTTGCTAGAGGTTTTACTACGGTAATTCTAATAGGCAGTTGGAGAAGATCTTATAACAAGTGTTGAGTAGTGCTATGCCCCTATAGTTGTCACATACTGTTTTGTCTTTCTTTTTATATATGGATAAAAACAAAGATGAGGTGACTTACCGAACAAAAGCGCTGGCAGGTCGATAGACACACAAACAAACACAAACATACACACAAAATTCAAGCTTTCGCAACAAACTGTTGCCTCATCAGGAAAGAGGGAAGGAGAGGGGAAGACGAAAGGAAGTGGGTTTTAAGGGAGAGGGTAAGGAGTCATTCCAATCCCGGGAGCGGAAAGACTTACCTTAGGGGGAAAAAAGGACAGGTATACACTCGCACACACGCACATATCGATCCACACATACAGACACAAGCAGACATATTCAAAGACCTCTTCAATGGTGGGTCTACTGTTCCTGAGTCATCAAACTCGAGTAGTTCGGTTGCTTCGTCTGAGTTTAGTAATTCTCTGAAGTACTCCACCCATCTTCTCCCAATTTTTGGATCTTCTGTTAACATTCTTCCATTGGTATCTTTTATGAATTTGTGTTGATGGTAAGTCCCTCCTTTAAAACTTTTCACTTTTCTATTAAGTTCTTTATACCTAATTCCATGAAATTCTTGTTGAGCTTCCTCCGTGATGCTTTTTACATATTTCCTCTTTGCTTTCCTCACTGTGGCTTGTGTCTGCTGCCGTATTTCTTCTAACTTTGATTTTCCTTCTTCACGCATATTACTTTATATCCACAGTAGTTTGGCCCGTTGTCTCTCCGTGATAGCTTCCTCACACTCCTCATTGGACCACACTCTTTTTTCCTTAGTTCGCTTTGGGATTACTTCTTGGGCTGTTTTTTCAATGGTCTCTGCAATTGCCTTCCAGTTTTGATCTACCACAGTATCTCCTTCCTCTTCATTCAAAGCCTCAAAATGGTTTGTCAGTGCTATCTTAAAAGTTCTTTTATTATCTTTAATCAGACTCTCCTGGTCATATCAAATGACTCTTTGCATTCTTTTGTACTTCCTGGCTCTCTATATTGTTTTCATCCTTCCACTGACAAGGAAGTGCTCTGATCCACATTCCACAGCTCTTGCCACTTTCACAAAAGTATCCACTTCTTTATTCTCATCTCTACAATTAGGTGGTCAATTTGGTTCACTGTCTTCCCATTTGGAGACATCCAGGTTCTTTTATATATTCTCTTCCTGTCGAAATCAGTACTACTTATAAACAAGCCTTTTGCAGTTGCAAAGCTAACCAGCCTGGTGCCGTTACCACTGCTCACATCATGTAAACTGTGCTTTCCGATGGTCCTCATGAAGGCTGCTTCTTTCCCTATTTTCACATTAAAATCTCCAAGGATAATTTTGTAATGTTCACTTGGCACATTGTCTAAAACCGTTTCTAGTTCCTCATCGAAAATATTTTTTTTATGTCATCGCTTTCTTTGGTCAGGGCATGACAATTTATATATGTGAGCTTGTGTTTTCCTGTGTCTATGGTTAGGAGTGAGATTCTGGGGCTGATTGATTTAAAATCTAAGAGACTGGTACAGGGTGATTTCTTCACTAAAAAACCGGTTGTTCCTAGTGAGTTGTTTGCTTCTAAGGCTCCGTGGAATATGACATAGTTTTCCATTTCTGTAGCTCCTGTTTCTGTCCACCTTGTCTCTTGCAAAGCCAGTAGATCTATTTCGTACTTATCTACTTCCCTTACTACGAATTTTGCTGCGCCAGGTTTGCATATACTTCTGACATTCCAGGTCCCTAGTTGTATTTCTGTAGCCCTTGTTCTTGCTTAGACCGTTTTACAGAGATCAGTCCTATCCACGGCTCTTCTGTGATACTTGTACTGGTGATTATTTTTTCCATGATAGGTTGGTAGCCCGTCACCAACCCCCAACCTGGAGGACCAGAATTTTTAATTTGGGGTTTTCTCCCACAGAAAGATTGGCTTCTTCACGCCTATAGAGGTCTTTCTACCGTTTGTACATGTACCAGGGAATTACAGGAAAAGGAAATGGTGAGGACCGGTTTTGGGATAGGAAAGGGGACCGATAGGTTGTTGTGGGACACACTTTGGCTCCTCCTCTTTGGCCGGTTAAGCTTGGATGACCCTGCTGGTAGCTACGCTACCACCAGCAAAACCCTCCGGATCCAGAGCATGCAAACCACCATGCTCGGACAGAAAGTGCTACGTTAAGGTGGTGTCCCCTGAGGAGGAATTTTCAGACATACAGAATTTTATTCACCGTAAACTCTGTAACAGAAGAATTGACAACAGCCCCCAAATAGCTTTAATATATTAGATGGCATTTAAACATGTAGAACTTATAATATTTACAGACACTGCAGAAAAAACAATCTTATTTCTCAGAACAACGAAAACAGAAAATGCCTGTAACTGTTTATGGCAGTCTCTGATGAGTGTTCCTTCATCTGATCCTTAAATTGATCATAAGATTTAAACCCCAACAAGTGTTCCTAGATACACTATCACTATCTTACAGGTACAACACTCTCTCCTACTTACAAAATCTTCAAAGTTTATTTAAGTTGTGCCAGACTAATTTATTTTTCATTAGATAAATAGTCATCTTTCTATTGTTGATGTACTAAAAATTATTTATTTTAGTATGGCGTCACAATATTTTATAATGTAAATTTTTTCACCTGCTGTACTCGGAAAACTTCGAATTTCAATTCATGGGTATTTCACATACCATTTATAGCTATATTAATGCTTAGATTTTTGTGTTTATAAAAACACACAATTTTTATGTAAATTTTCTCTGTTAAGAAAACCAGGTGAATGGAGGTTTCCAGGGCATTGTGGCACAAACACGTAGGTTATAAATATTGTCAAAAATGTGCCAAGAGTTAGTTTGTAATTTGCTTTCCAAAGAGACAAATTATACATTGCTTGTCTTTGCAAGTAGTTCTTGGTTCTTTTGTTCTCTGAAAATGTATGTGAGATAAGTTTCTTGTAACTCACTTTGTTTCAAGAATATCATGGTGTGATTTTTTTATATTGTACAATGGAAAAATGTGAAATATTTTTCATTGTGACTTTCTGTTGTGACATTATATCATTTTTTTAAACAAATGTGAAAACACGTTGTTGTGATGCAGTTTGGAGATATAAGCAGGACATGTAATTATTGAACAACTTTATTTATAACTCACATATGGAGAATAACAGAACTAAGAATCAAAAACAACAATATGCTTGAAAACATGTGCACAGTGACTTCTGTAGACACCAAATGTACAACATGGTGGTAGAATTTGAATCTCAACATGCCCTTCACTTTATGCAGACTGATACAAGTTAAGAATTGAGTCTTAAGTCTGTAGCTCTAGGATTGAGCTCCAGTTCCTTCAACACATTGCTTGTGCTTTGGTGTGGGAAGAATCTTTGTCAGGACGTATGCCATCATATCTTCTGTTAGCTGATATCCCAGTTTCGGCAGATATTTTTTATGGATTTGCTTCATCTTTGAATGAAAAAAAATTATGTGCTAGCTTTGCAGATGATTGACTGTCACTGAACAGGGTGACAATTTCCTTAAACCCAACCTGTTTATGAATGTTAACAGGTCAGTCACTTCCTTTGCTGCTTCATTGAGACTCATGAACTCAAGCTTCAGTTGGTGAAAGGGAAACAATTCTTTCTGTGTGTGAACACCATGATATTTCTGACCTTTATAATGTGAAGTTGTAGCCTGTATATGACTTCCCATCAACATCGGAACTTCCCCAGTCAGCATTTGTGAAATCAAAGATTCTTTCCTTATCACTGATATAGCTTACTTTCTTGTCTGTGGTTCCTTTGAGGTAACTGATTCACTTAGCTCATTGCTTGTTAGCAAAATTATGGCTGTAATGTACTGGCTGAGCGTATGACTGCATGGTATAAATCAGGTCGTGTGCCGATGGCAATGTAGATCAATGCTCTAACCAGTTCTCTAAAGGATAATGAGCAGCATCTTGTGTGTTCATACATGTTGCATCTAGCTTGCTCTCTGTTACCAGTGGAGTTGTTACTGGCTTGCAATCTTCATTTCTGTCACTTCTCTGACATAGCCACTTTGACCTCGTGTAATTTTATCCACAAATTGACTTATCTTGATATCTAGATTAGCAACTTATGACATGACCCTTGGCATCAAAGCTGGCAGATAACTTATTCTTTATTTGTTTTGTCCTTCCAGGATGTGGTGAAGTGATTGTAATGACATCAACTTTAATGAGTAGGAAGATAGGACTTTTCCTACACTGTCTACAAAGGAAAACAAATCTGAATATGTGGGTTGCAACCTAATTGATTTTAGGGTTGCATTCAGCTTGGAATACCACTGTTATCCAACTAGGCACAGCCCATTAATGGCTTTTCTAAGTTCACATACTTTATCATATATCAGTGTTTGGACCTTGTCAGTTGTGTCTTCATGAGCATGAGACAGTTTTTCTCCACATCGTTCATCTTCCCTAACTAGTCTACCATTGAATCCAGCTGTTCCATGAATATTTCTGTGTGAATTTCACTGTTGATAAATGCAGTAGTGACATTCAGTTGTGAGACATGCAAGTCAAATTTGACTGATACCATAAATAATCTACATTATTCAGTTCTTGCAAATGGAGAGAATCAGCATTGTGTATAACCTGTTGCCCAAGATGTGAAAGAAACCCCAGAAAGAAACCCCAGATGTGTTGATAGTTTGAGTGGGAGGTTCATTGTCTGACAAATCTCTGCCTTCTCTCTGTAAGCTGGTCGTCAGTTGTGTTCCAAGAATGGACATCTTAGAGAAAGAAGCAGCAACACTTCCTGCAGGATCTGCCCATCATTGTGCAGGACAATGCTCAGGTGCATATGGTACAAGTTGTGACTGATTTGTTTGATCAATGGGGCTGGAAACTGCTTACCCCACCCACCACACCCCTTGGACTTGAGCCCTTGTGATTTCAACTTCATTCCTAAATTAAAAGAAGCACTTCATGGCATTCACTTCAGAAGTGTTACAGAGACTTGTCGAGCAACAGACCACTCCACTTCACTATCAACACAACTGGGGTTTCTATAAGTACTAACTTCCATATCTCTGGCAACAGGTTATCACAAATGCTGGTGATTACTCTGAAGGATAGTAGAACTCTGAAAAGTGGATTTTTGTTTATAAGATGTAAAGGAATAGTTCTTTCAATTAAAGTTCCAGCACTCCTGTATATATTGACATTGTTCCATTTTAAGTGAAATTAATATCTGTGACACTTGAAGAATTATTTATCACATGAAAAGTTATTGTTGGGGATAACTTCTTGGCCAGCAGTGATTGGAAGCCCATTTTCTTCAAAGCTGTAGAATGGTTCATTGTCTGACAGTGGCTCTGATTCAGTGTCTGCATCACTGTTGAAATCTTCTCCAATGGAATTCATGTTGCTGCATGTTCTTTGGTGATGATCTGGTTCACCTTCAAAGATATCTGTGTAAGTTTCTGTGGACTTAAAACTGTCGTGTTCAAGGAACTTCACAACTCTCGGACAAGTGCATCCTGTAGTCTCATGGTACCTACACACAGTAGGCTTTCAAATATTCAGAACAGTATACAAAATTGTCTTCTTTTCCTTTAAGATTGAACTTTCATTTATTTTGCGAATTGTCCAGGATGCACTTTCACTGTCTTTCTGAATCTTACATTGTATTGTTCCAAAATTTTTACATGTAGCATCTCTGCATCTGGTACCTACACACAGTTGGCTTTCAAACATTCAGAACAGTATACAAAATTCTCTTCTTTTCCTTTAAGATTGAACTTTCCTTTATTTTGTGACTTGTCCAGGATGAAACCTTTTGACCAAATGTACAAAGACAATGTAGGTCAGTTTTTCTCTTAGCCCATTGTCATGTGGAGTTCATCAGACAGTCCTTTAGTTAAGCTATGTCTTTGGATGTAAGTAGCTGTGTTGAGTGTCTTAGTCCAAAATGGTGGTGTTAGTCCTGACTCAAGCAATATGAACAAGCCACTACGACCAACAAATGGTTCTTTTGTTCGGCAACACCATTCTGCTGCAGTGTTATGGAAATGTTAGATGTCATTGTATTACTGCCATTTTGAGGATGGGGTCCGTTCTTTTCATTGAATTACTTTTTACCATTATCCGACTGAAAGGATTTAACTTTATGACCATACTTATTTTCAACTAGTTTTTAAAAATCTCACATCAGCTTGAGACATTTCTCTCACTGGCCCATGGATGTCAGAATGGATTAACTCCAGAAGTCAGTTCAAGTTCCATTCTCACTCATTGAAGGCAGTGGACTTATTCTTCCTTCAAGACATGTAATGCTTGTAGTGAGATCGGTGTCACTGAATATCAGACCTGTAACATATTCATTTATGAGCATTTTGATCATATCTCACAAGCAGCCTAATCTATCATTCCAGATTTGCATATCAATTTTCATAATTTGTGACTTGGCAAAAATGTACGCCTTTGGACCATTTTTTTGTAAATAAAACAATGTCCCAATCTGTTTGAAGTCACTTTGACTTTACCATTAGTATCTCATATAACCACATGAGTTTTCTCAGATTTTACTTTGTGGTTGTTATTAACGAACTTTACCACTGGAATGAGATTGGTTCTGAGTGTAAGTGTGTACAAAGTGTTTTTCAGCATTACAGAGTTGGCACCACTGGCTGTAGTTGTGAAGTGTAACCATTACTTGTCTAGTGCTGTTGTCTACCAGCATTAAATTATCCTGCATTTCTGTCACATGTGTGAACTCTTTCGGATTACTGCATACATGTGACATGCAACCACTGCCTATGCATCAAAAAATGTTGGGAGTCACAAAACTTCAGAGCAGACTCATTCACAGAGAAACAGCAGTGAGCTTCTCTGACACTGTTTGCAGCTTGCACACTTAGTTTTGTCTTGAAATACTCTTTTTCTGTCCATTCATGTCACAAAAGCTGCATTTGTAAGCTGAAGTTTCCCATTTTTGTTTTGTTTTTGTTCCAATTTGTCACTGTTAGTCACAGCACTTTTTGAATTGTTCACAAAATGTTTACCCAATACCACATTGTGGCACTTGCACTTTCACTGACTTTCTAAATCATTGCATTGTATTGTTCCAAGATTTTTACATCTAGCATCTCTGCATCTGGTAAATTATTCCATGATTCAGTGGAACGTTTAAAATTGTCACTATTGACAATAGATCACTGCTTATGTTAACATTTGTTGCTTGTCCACAGCATCCAAGACTCAAGTAAGATGTTGTGTCATGTCATCACTAGGTTACATTTTGTGAAGAATGGGGTGTTTGAGCAGCACTGGTTTGTGAGCAGGTCCTCTGGATCCATATGTTGATTCAAGTTTAAGCTGTAGCTACATCTACATTGACATCCATATTAGGCTAACCACTGTGAGGTCCATGGCAGAGAGTATATTCCGTTGTACCAGTTATTACAGTTTCTTTCCATTCCATTCACATATGGAGTGTGGTAAGAGTGATTATTTGAATGTCTGTGCAGTAATGATTCTCATCTTTTATCTTCATGATTCCAATGTAAGTGATATGTAGGGGATTGTAATATATACCCAGAGTCATCATTTAAAGCTAGTTTTGAAACTTTGTTAACAGCCTTTCTCATGAGTTGATCTTTAAGTGTGTGCCAGTTCAGTTCCTTCAGTATCTCTGTGACACTCTCAGACAGATTAAACAAACCTCTGACCATTTGTGTTGCCCTTCTTTGTATACATTCAATATCCCCTATTAGTTCTATTTGGTATGGGACCCACGCACTTGAGCAGTATTCTAGAACCAGTGGCTGAGTGATTTGTAAACAATCTCATTTGTAGACTGATTGTATTTTCATACGATACTACATGGTTTTTTTTTTTGTGAAGTGTAAAATTTTACATAACTGAACATTTAGAGCAAGTTGCCAGTCTTTACACCACTTTGAAATCTTATCAATATCTGACTGAATATTTACACAGCTTCTTTCAGATAGTACTTCATTGTAGATAACTGCATCTGCAAAAAAACTCATTTGACTATTAATATGTCTGCAAAAGCATTAATATACAACATAAACAACATAGGTCTCAACACACTGCCCTGGGGCACACCTGAAGTTACTTCTGTATCTGATGATGGCTCCCCATCCAAGATAACATGCCGTGTCTTCTGCATCAAAAGTCCTCAATCCAATCATAATAATTATAGGTGTGGTCAAATGCTTTTTGGAAATCAAGAAATACTGCATGTACCTGGTTGCCTTGATCTGAAGCTTTCAGTTGTCATGTGAGAAAAGTGTAAGTTTGGTTTCACATGATTGATGTTTTTGAAATCCATGCTGGTTAGCATTCTGAAGGTCATTCTGTTCAAGATACCTCATTATATTTGAGCTCAGAATATGTTCTAACATTCTACGAAAAATTGATGTTAAGGATATTGGACGGTAGTTCTAGGGATCACTTCTTTCACTCTTCCTGTATACAGGTGTGACTTGTGCCTTTTTCAAAGAACTGGGTGTCAGGGGACCATTGACAGATTATAGTTAGAAGAGGGGCTAACTCACCCCCAAATTCAATATAGAATTCGACAGGGATTCCATTGGGCCTGGAGCTTTGTACGATTTTAACAATGTCGGCTGTTTCTCAACACCATTGACACTAATACTTATTTCATTCATATTGTCAGTGGCAAGAAAATGGGGCAGTTCTCCTGGGTTTTCCTTTGTAAAGGAACATTTGGAAACAGAATTAACCATTTCAGTTTTTGTGTTGCTACCCTCAATTTCAGTTTCTGTCTCATTCGCTAGAGACTGGACACTTAACTTTTGGTGCCACGAACAGACTTTGCATACAACCAGAATTTCTTTGGGTTCTGTGAAAGATCACTTGAAAATATTCTTCTACAGTAGTCACTGAGGACATCATGCATTGCTCTCTTGACAGCCAAATGCATTTCATTCAGGATCTCTCTGTCATTGCATTTCTCTTGCATCTACTGAACAACCTGCTGCTCCAATTCATGAAACTCTCCCTGCGTTGGTCCCCTGGAAGTTTGTCAG
This sequence comes from Schistocerca americana, assembly GCF_021461395.2. Classification (NCBI taxonomy): domain Eukaryota; kingdom Metazoa; phylum Arthropoda; class Insecta; order Orthoptera; family Acrididae; genus Schistocerca; species Schistocerca americana. The sequence continues at coordinate 58,285,520 of NC_060119.1, forward strand.
GTATATAACTGGTGATCTTCATCAGACTAGGTGAATGGAAGATACACACTGAAAATCACTTCAGGGAGAACAGTGGTGTTTATCATGATGTGTGGCAGATTGATGGATGGGTATCACAAAGCCAGGTACAGTATTAGATAACATCATCCAAAATGGCCTTAACTGTGCTGGTTCATTCAAAACGGCCTTGCTGTGCTGGTTCTGTGAACAGCTGAAAGCAGGGGTAAACTGCAGCTGTAATTTTTTCCAAGGGCATGCAGCTCTACCATATGGTTGAATGATAATGGTATCCTCTTGAGTAAAATATTCCAGAGGTAAAACAGTCCCCCATTTGGATCTCCAGGCAGGGACTACTCAGGAGGATGTCGTCGTCAGAAGAAACAAAACTGGCATTCTGCGGATTGGTGTGGTGGATGTTAGATCCCTTACGTGAGAATGAAGGTTAGAAAATTTAAAAATGGAAATGAATTGCTTGAAGTTAGATTTAGTGGGATTTAGTGAAGTTTGGTGGCAGGAGGAACAGTACTTCTGGTCAGGTGAATACAGGTCTATAAATACAAAGTCAGATATGTGTAATGCAGGAGTAGGTTTAATAATGAATAAGAAAATGGGAATGTGGAAGCTACTATGAACAGCATATAGCAGGCATTATTGTAGTTAAGAAAGACATAAAGTCACAGTAGCACAAGTTTATGTACGAACTAGCTCTACAGATGTTGAAGAGATTGAAGAAATATATGATGAGGTAAAAGAAATTATGCAGATAGTTAAGGGAGATGAAAATTTGTGATGAGGGACTAGAATTTGATAGTACGAAAAGGCAGAGAAGGAAAAATTGTAGGTGAGTATGGACTGGGGGAAAGGAATGTAAAATGAAGCTACATGATAGAGTTTTGCACTCAGCTTGTGTAATAGAAAGAGAGTTCGAGCAAGTTTGCCACATAGATAATTTGTGTGTCTGTCCCATGTAAGTTTTTGATCTATATGTAAACCTAGTAACTTGACATTTTTGTATTCTGTTCAAGTGGTTTCAGGATGAAGTAAATTTCTTCAGTTTTCAATTTGTTTAGTGATAAAAGGTTGGCTCTGCACCAGTCACTGCTCATTTCAGTTGCTACTTTGTTGTATTCTATGACATCTTGCATATATTCTCCATCTGTTATTAGTGTCATATCATCAGCATACAGTACATCGTTGCATGGCATATAATTTGAGAAGTCATTGGTGTAAACAATGAACAGGAAAGGGCCAAGCACTGAGCCTTGTGGAATTCCTCTCTTTACTTTCATGGGTGTTGACTTTTTACTAATTTTACCCTATTGCTTAAGTATGATTGAAAAAAATTGTAATGGTCTATCTACAATACCATAATGTTCTTGTTTTTTTTTTTTTTATCATTATTTCATGTGTGATTGAGTCAAAGGTCTATGTTAAATCTAACAGTGTAGCGTAAGTGAGTTTTTTGTTTTCATATCCTTCATATATATATATATATATATATTACTAAGGAGGCATTCAACTGCTTTGGTTGTCGATAGTTCAGATCGAAAGCCAAACTGGTTCTTACTCAATAATTTATTAATTTCAAAATAATTGTAATTTGGATATGTATGCAGTTTTCTATTACTTTTGATGTAATGGGAACTATTGATATAGGTCTATAATTGTTGGTACTTTTCTGTCACCTTTCTTATAGATAGGGAGTGTAACTGTCATTTTCAGACATTCAGGGAATATTCCTTCTTCAAGTATGTGATTTGTCAGATATGTTAGTGGCATTAAGATTGCAGTGGCTATGTATTTAACAATAGTGTTACTAAGCCTGTAATAGTCTTCTGTTTTTGAGTTTCTTAATAGATTTGATAACGTGGCCGGAGGTGATTTTTGACCAAGAGAATTTCTTGGTTGCTGGTGTTTGCTGTTTAAGAAGGGTTACAGCAGCTGAAATATTATCAGAATTATTTTTACCAAAAGAAGAAGAAGAAGAATGAGAGCTGGCACAATATATAAAATATTTGTTAAGGATGTTGCAATCTATAGGCGCTGTGGCTTCCTGTTTGCTCATATTGATTTCACTTTTTATTATATTCCAAACTGCTTGACAGGCATTTTTTGAGCCTGCAATATATTCATCATTTACTTTACATTTAGCTGATTTTATTTCATAGTTGTACAACTTCTTAAGGGTCACATAGTGTTTCCTGGATTCCTCATTTTTATCACTATTATATTTTAGTATTAGTAGCAGTGTCCTCATTTGCTTGAGCTCTGGAGTGTACCACTTGTTAGAGAGCTGAGGCTTTTTCTGTTGTTAGGGGTGCATCTTTTTGTGATAAGTGGACAGTGACTATCTACTGCATTTTTAATGATACATAAAAACATAGAGAAACATTCATCAAGATTTTTTATATTGTGTAGTGTATTTGGCCAATCTACCACCTTCAGTTCATGTTTCAATTGTACAATATTGCTCTCTTTAGTATTCTGAAAGTGACTAGGCCTAACTGTTTAGTTCTCTCTGGGTTCATACTGCCCATTCTGACCCGTATCCTGTCATGATCAGATAACTCTTAACTTAATCACATCATGCTTTAGTTGATCCTGATTTACATTACTAATTACATTGTCAAGGCATGCATCTAGTCTAGTAGGTTTTTCATTTATACAGTAGCAGTTCAGTGCCTTTAGGTTGCTAACCATGTCATTTACATTTTTTCTACTTTCCCTTGTATCTATATTGAAGTCACCTGCAATAAAAATTTTGTGATTTTTGTGTTTAGTGAATAATTTGATTAGTGAATTTAGTTTATCTATAAGAACTTCCTTATCAGAGGCTGGTGTATGGTACACAGAAGCAATGATAATTTTTTGGGTATGCAGTACTACGGCTGCTACTTCATATACACCTTCAATGCAATGTTTGTGTAGGTCTATCACTGAATGCTGCAGATTTAAGTTTTCTTTGATGTAGATTGCAACTCCACCATGTGCAATATTTGTTCTACAATATTTTGTGGCTAATATGTAGCCATAAGGTACACACATATCTATTTCTGAGTCAAGCAACCAATGCTCATTAATACACAGTATGCTACAGTTAATTTTGTCTGCCAAGTACTGTAACTCATTAACCTTATGTCTTAGGGATTGTACATTAACGTGAAATAACATTAAATCCTTTTTGTTACTGGGAGGAATATAAATGTCTAAAATATGAGATTTACAGGAAGTGCAGAATTGCTAAGCAGGATTGGCTAGAGAACAAATGTAAGGATTTAGAAGCATGTTTCACTAAGGGAAAGATAGATACCACCTACAGGAAAATTCAAGAGGCCCTTGGGGAAAGGAGAAGCAGCTGTATGAGTATCGAGACCTCAGATGGGAGACCAATCCTAAGCAAAGAAGGGAAAGCAGAAAGTGGTGGAGTGTACAGAGAGTCGATACAAGGGAGATGAACTTGAAGGAACTATTACCGAAACAGAGGACATCATAGTTAAAGATGTTGTGTGTATATGATATCGTTAAGTCAAAACAAGGTTCCAGGAGTAGATGATGTTCGATCAGAACTACTGGGAGAGAGATGGAAAGAAAAGCGTTTCTCAAGAAAAGAAATTTTTTAACTTCGAGTTTAGATTTAAATGGTAGGAAGTCTTTTCTGAAAGTATTTCTATGAAGTGTAGCCATGTATGGAAGTGAAACGTTCATGATAAATGGTTTAGACAAGAGGAGCATAGGAACTTTTGAAATAAGCACTACATAAGAATGATGAAGTTTAGGTGGGCAGATCATGTAACTAATGAGGAGGTACTGAATAGAATTGGGGAGAAAAAAAGTTTGTTGCACAACCTGACTAGAAGATGGGATTAGTTGATAGGACACAGTCTGAGACATCAAGACATCACTAATACAGTATTGGAGGGAAGTGTTGGGGGGGGGGGGGGCGGGGGGCTAAAACTTGTAGAGGAAGACCAAGAGACGAATGCATTAAACAGATTCAGAAGGATGTAAGTTGCAGTAGTTATTTGGAGATGAAGAGGTTTGCACAGGATAGAGTAGTGTGGATAGCTGCATCAAACTAGTCTTCGGACTAGACCACAACAACAAACATAGGTAAGAAATAATTTGTTGACAACTGCAAAAATCAACATTACTGTTTAGCACCATTCTTTAATCTAATGTTACATTTATTGTGTTGCATTTCTAATGTCCTGTGTGAACAAATTTATCTTATAATTAATTCGTCTCCTGTAGAAATGTATACTACTGCTGAATATTTGTCCATTACTAAAGACGGTTCAGTTCTGACTACATTTAGATTCATATGCTCTGTAGGTTAAATGTGGAGGTCAGATACATTTCCATCATTGCCAGCACTATGAATTTTGCTGCCCACTCACCACTACCCTCCCCACATTTGGCCAAGTTGGTGTCTTTGCACCCTATCCCTTCCTTCTGAAATTGTAAAATTAAATCTGTGTGTGACCTCAAGTACCAAAGTTCCACAAGCAGATATAAGATGACCCCCATACTATGCTATTACACAATGTAAAAAAATTGACCTTAGCAACCAAAGCTTTATCGGCGAATAAAAGATGACACTATATTTTTTGAATGTCAAATTTGTGAAAAAACCTTGTCTAATCGTGAGTTAAATATGGCAACTTTTGTTCCATGCCATCCACATCCTCACCAGATGTTGGAGCTTGGAAGATTGTCTGATATCAGTGATGTTGCGGCTTATCTGTCCTCTTAAAATCATTTTTGCATGCTTGGTGTGCCCAGAGCTAGTTCAGTGTTTAGTATGCTGCTCCTTTTTCTAATTTATTTGTCAATCATTTACACTTCTCGTAGTGGGAATGCACTGTCAGTGTCCAAGTTGCCTTTTTTCAGACTTTGTATTTTAAAATTTTACAATTCTTATATAAAACAATTCGGTAGGTAAAGATAGAAAAGAGGGTCACTGGTCACTGTGCATAGGGGCTGGATATGCTGCTTCCAATGGATTTAATATTGCACTGTGAATGTTATAAATGTATATATGAGAGCAGACATTTTGAAACTATTATTGTACCTTAGGCTACTTATATTGTACTAATTCTATATGTATTATTAACACAAGTCATAACTATGTGCCATAATAATTTAACATTTTGCATGGTGGCTGCCGTAATGGTAGGAGAGGTGTGTTGCCCATGTTAGGACTGATGAGGGGAGATGAGCAGTGATGGAAAGGCAGCACAGACTCCTTCCCATAGTGCTGGCACCATTACCAATGTGTTGTGTGTATACAAAATCAGATGTGATGCATGCAGAAATATTGGCAGCACTTGGTGAAAAAAGAATATCTTCCAACTTGTGTCAGTTTTCTATACCCAGCTTGTAAAGAAATCATCTACTATCTACTTATCATGGGAAACTGTGTGTAGAATTCCACTACACCTATCATTGTTTTCTAATACACAGTTGTTAGTTGTGAATGTGGGAAGAAACACCTAACAAATAAGCCTCTTCAACTGCAAATGCTACATATGATGGTGACCCTGCACTATGTGCTATTTGTGTTCATTTGTCTTACAAATTTATTCTTTATTTACAGTTATGTTGCCCTGTGAAAAATGTTAGCTGTTTTTCCTGTCATTTACATTAATGCTGTTGTATATTAATATAATGCTTCCATTGATAACTATGCTTGTCGCCTCCTCTTAGAAGATATATCTGCTGATGATCAAATAGATTGAAACTAATTATAAAATAAAAGATTTTGCCATCAGTAACTGTTTTAAATGCTAAAAATGTTTTATGTTTATTCATTCAGGAATGTCATAAAATTACCATGTGCAAAACTGTTGCAGAGGAAGTTTGAGGGAAAACTGCCATGTTGTGTAGTGTGAGCTAGGACATTGCACGGTGCAGCAGTTCTTTCCCAATTGTACCTATGCCTTGGTGATTGCATGATAGTCCTGTTGGACCAACTTTGTGGACAATTTGTGAATAAAGAAATGACTATAGTCTCTTTAGATCTTATGTTATGTTCCAATTTTCATCTAATGACTGTTTTCCATTGGTTTGACTTGTTTGGCCATCAGATTGTAACTGTAGCACCACATCTTATTGCAGTTTTAGAACAAAATCTCATCTTGTCTTACAAGTACTTGTAATTTTTCAGGAAATTCAAGGCAAAATTTTAACAAATTACAGGGAGACTGTAAAATGTGAGAAACCAGCCATTTTACTTACGAAATAGCACCAGACAGAGTTAGTTCGGTACATCAGTAATCTTTTTAACTTTTGTTTATGTGAATTGTTCTAACAGCTTATCAGCCATAAATTAAAATGTTTTGGCATTAACAGTGTACTGTGATGGGTATGATTTGTATTGAATTTTCAGAATACTATCTACATCTACATTTACACTTCGCAAGCCACCCTACGGTGTGTGGCGGAGGGCACTTTACGTGCCACTGTCATTACCTCCCTTTCCTGTTCCTGTCGCATATGGTTCGAGGGAAGAACGACTGCCGGAAAGCCTCCGTGTGTACTCGAATCTCTGTAATTTTACATTCATAATCTCCTCGGGAGGTATAAGTAGGGGGAAGCAATATATTCGATACCTCATCCAGAAACGCACCCTCTTGAAACCTGGACAGCAAGCTACACCACGATACAGAGCGCCTCTCTTCCAGAGTCTGCCACTTGAGTTCGCTAAACATCTCCATAACGCTATCACGCTTACCAGATAACCCTGTGATGAAACACGCCGCTCTTCTTTGGATCTTCTCTATCTCCTCTGTCAACCCGGCCTGGTACGGATCCCAAACTGATGAGCAATACTCAAGTATAGGTCAAACGAGTGTTTTTTAAGCCACCTCCTTTGTTGATGGACTACATTTTCTAAGGACTCTCCCAATGAATCTCAACCTGGTACCCACCTGACCAACAATTAATTTTATATGATCATTCCACTTCAAATCGTTCCGCATGTATACTCACAGATATTTTACAGAAGTAACTGCCACCAGTGTTTTTCCGCTATCATATAATCATACAATAAAGGATCCTTCTTTCTATGTATTCGCAATACATTACATTTGTCTATGTTAAGGGTCAGTTGCCACTCCCTGCACCAAGTGCTATCCGCTGCAGATCTTCCTGCATTTTGCTGCAATTTTCTGATGCTGCAACTTTTCTGTATACTACAGCATCATCCGCGAAAAGCCGCATGGAACTTCCTACACTATCTACTAGGGCATTTATATATATATTGCGAAAAGCAATGGTCCCATAACACTCCCCTGTGGCACACCAGAGGTTACTTTAACGTCTGTAGACGTCTCTCCATTGATAACAACATGCTGTGTTCTGTTTGCTAAAAACTCTTCAATCCAGCCACACGGCTGGTCTGATATTTCGTAGGCTCTTATTTTGTTTATCAGGCGACAGTGTGGAACTGTATCGAACGCCTTCCGGACGTCAACGAAAATGGCATCTTCCTGGGAGCCTGTATCTAATATTTTCTGCATCTCATGAACAAATAAAGCGAGTTGGGTCCCACACAATTGCTGTTTTCGGAATCCATGTTGATTCCTACAGAGTAGATTCTGGGTTTCCAGAAACGACATGATACGCAAGCAAAAAACATGTTCTAAAATTCTACAACAGATTGACGTCAGAGATATAGGTCTATAGTTTTGCACATCTGCTTGACGACCCTTCTTGAAGACCGGGACTACCTGTGCTCTTTTCCAATCATTTGGAACCTTCCGTTCCTCTAGAGACTTGTGGTACACAGCTGTTAGAAGGGGGGCAAGTTCTTTCGCGTACTCTGTATAGAATTGAATTGGTATCCCGTCAGGTCCAGTGGACTTTCCTCTGTTGAGTGATTTCAGTTGCTTTTCCATTCCTTGGACACTTATATTGATGTCAGCCATTTTTTCGTTTGTGAGGATTTAGAGAAGGAACTGCAGTGCAGTCTTCCTCTGTGAAACAGTTTTGGAAAAAGTTGTTTAGTATTTCAGCTTTACACGTGTCATCCTCTGTTTCAATGCCATCATCATCCCAGAGTGTCCGGATACGCTGTTTCGAGCTACTTATTGATTTAACATAAGACCAGAACTTCCTAGGATTTTCTGTCAAGTCGGTATATAGAATTTTACTTTCAAATTGACTGAACGCTTCACGCATAGCCCTCCGTATGCTAACTTTGACATTGTTTAGCTTCTGTTTGTCTGAGAGGTTTTGGCTGCGTTTAAACTTGCAGTGAAGTTCTCTTTGCTTTCACAGTATTTTCCTAAGTTTGTTGTTGAACCACAGTGGGTTTTTCCCGTCCATCATAGTTTTACTCAGCACGTACCTGTCTAAAACCCATTTTACGATTGCCTTGAACTTTTTCCTTTGTATAAGATGACCCTGGATATAAGACGACCCCCCTCTTTTCCAAGAGACTCTTTGAAAAGTATCTGCATAATAAATTAATGTTACACCTTTTCTCAACTTATGCCATTTATTCATTATTTACACTTTGATAACGCAAGGAAAAATAAAATAAACAAAACGGAATTGCTTACATTAATTTTTATCTTCAGTGTATTTTTTGTGTACTTAGCCAGCCGTCTGTGGCACCATTATTTTTATTCATCACCATCATCATCCTAACAGGACAGCCATGAAACTTCATTCTCACAAATATTTAGTTATTTCTTCCAAACATGTTGTGATTTCTGAGATTGGGGTTACAGTGGGACCTGAGGACATAGTTTTTTTTTGTTGACCACATAGTGGATTTCACTTCTATACTGACACGAGAATGTTACAATGTCTCTTGCATCTGACTATATCATCTTCCTGCTGCTCTCCATTGGCTGTGTAGAAGCAGCAGCTGACAAACCCCCTATACAATAACCTTGACAACATTGCTGCACAGAATACCTAAGTACACCACTGACCCCAATCCAGACTTTCAGAATTTCCTGTAGCAATGTATGCTGTTATTGCGTATTTGGCCAATTTTAGTCAGATCGATTCCGAGTACAAATGGATTCAGGCAAACTGCAGTTTAAACATGGTAGATGTTCATAAAAAAGATAAAGTACGTAGTATAGATTCCTGTGGCTAGCAACATGACAAAATTTGCTGCCTGCTCAACACTCACCTCTCCTTACACATCATAGTTCCCCCTCTAACCCTTCCATAGTGCTGTGCTTTGCAATAATTAAACACAGACGGCAATATCTTCTTGGGTATAGGTCATATGTAACAACAGCAACTGATATATAAATAAAAGACCGTAATCATGATTCAATCTAATTCTCGAACTTGGGCTTGTCCTGTGATCTAATGATGTCTGTTGGTACTGCCTCAACAAATGGGCCTTTCCACTTTAAATTATTTTCGCAGTGACAATTGCAGTCAGTTTAAAGTGATTTATTTCATGTGTTAGACATTTAATTCTGGAGTGTTTTCTCATTTCATCTTAATGCCACCATCTTGCTCTGTAGCTGATTAAATGCTCATGACGGTTTTGCCCAGTATTCTAATACATGAACAGTGACCAAATTTCTTATTTGCAACCCACTTGGCAAATCATTACAGTTTCTCATAACCAAAAAGAATGTTGACTTGGGTTCAGAATCAAGTAATGGGTGTTGAGAAAAGCTGAATGTTACCTTTATTTAAAAAGCTGCATAGATATGTGTACGGACTAGGGGATATCAGTACATGTATGAGAACTTTTATTGAAAACCTGTTGAAATACAACAAAAGTTTGTACATTGATAGAATTCAATGCTATTTCCTCCTGTGTTTCACAAAGCCTTCAATTTTGTAACAGGACATTAGATTACTGCAGTGACAAGCTCATAGTTTCTCACATATCCCTTGCACTAGCACCACATCAATACTGTACTGAACACTTTGGTGTATCGGGAAATCTCGAGACTATTCACATGAAAATATTGTTTGCTCAGCCCTACTCTTCAGAACTCTTAAAAATAAATTTGTATGAAAGCTAAATAGCCAAAGCTTCATCTGTAAATGTAAAACAACCCCTATATTAATCTATTAAACAATGTAAAACCATTGACCTCAGGAGCAATAGTTTAATCTGTGAATATAAGATGACCCCATGTTTTTGGAATGACGAATTTGGGAAGAAGCCTCATCATATAATCAGGTAAATATGGTAGTTCAGGAGAGACACGATAAAAATGTGGTGATTTTCATTCACTTGGTGTAGGTGAAATTAGTTCCTTTTATTCTGAGATGTTATTTTGACAGCTTACAGCAGCACATTTTATATATGATTCAAATGGCTCTGAGCACTATGGGACTCAACATCTTAGGTCATAAGTCCCCTAGAACTTAGAACTACCTAAACCTAACTAACCTAAGCACATCACACACACCCATGCCCGAGGCAGGGAGGCAGGATTCGAACCTGCGACCGTAGCAGTCCCGCGGTTCCGGACTGCAGCGCCAGAACCGCACGGCCACCGCGGCCGGCCTTTTATATATGACTTTGATGATTTGTTATTGAATTGAGTCTAGTATTAACTTTAAAAGTGGAATCAAAACAAAACTTACAGATGTGCCTTAGTTTAATGTCCCTGACCCCACCCCTTTCTCTTTGTCCCCTCTCAAACTTGTGACAGGTGGGCCACTCTCATCCTGGGTTTTGAGTGGCCTGCCCTTCCTTTTTAAGCTTCCGAAACCTGTCTGTCTCTGCTCCATGTGTAAGGAAATAATTAATCTTCAAAGCTAGGATAGTGTGTAATTTTATATGTGTCAATCACTAGTATTAATTTTTTCCTTCCTGAAGGTAAATGCCGGACAGCTATTCCTCCCCTCCTTTTCTCTTTACATAATTGCAATACTTGGTCATGACCATTCACATAAATGCCAATGGCACAGCTACATGAATTTCTGAGTGTGAAAAGTAAATGTTAGGCAATGGTCAACATATGTATTCTGGGAAGGTATTGCTTTATCAGGTTTATGGAAGATTCTTGAGTAAAAGGTGCTTGTAAAATAGCATCTCTCCAATCCTTACCACCAAAACTGTGCAGGATTTAGCCTGTGATGGGCTTTCGTGTATGAAAATGGGTCTCGAAACTGTTCAAGAAATTCTGGGGACTTAATTCAAAAAGCATTGTGTGTCACACAGGATTAGTGATTACTGGTTTAGGGCAGTAAATGGCGAGATCATCAGTGCCCATACATGAAAATCTGCTAAAGAATTAACATTAAATTTAAAATCCAAGTTGCATCAACTCACAGGACCTGAAAATACAACACTAGCATTGTGTGATTCTTAAGAGATCAACCATAAAAGCCAGACAAAACACAGCAGTATAACTAGATAAAATCAAGGATAAACTCTCAGTACAGACACAGTTAAAAAGTGGATAGATGGCTGTGGCTTGGTGACTGTTTAGAAATAATAGATGATCAAGCCACTCTGTGACACATGAAAACCTCACATACAGCATTTTGGGAAGAAGTCCTGATGTGACAGAGAACACAAACCATACTTTCCTTACTATCAGTTAAAATAGATGGCAGGTCATATGAAAGACCCAGATCTACTCCAAGGTCATCATATAAAACACAATAAATTAAAATATTTCTTACTGACATGTGTTATACATCTGTGGCACAACTCACGGCTCCTCGCGGTACAAGAAATGCCTTGTGTCAGGGGCAATGTCCCGCTCTTAAGACTTGTAAGGCCTACTTCTTCAGCTCGTCATCGTCGGGAAGAGTAAGCCATGTCACATGGAAAGTTTTACTGGAGGCAGCTTATTATTCCTTACATCCAGTCGCTGAGCTTCCTGCCATCTGAGTTGGGTATGTGGTAACAGCCTGAAAGGGGACTGAACTGCGAGTGAGAGGTGGAAGCGAGCAAGCCTCCTTGTCAGCCGCATCAGTAAGTTCATTTCCCCAGATCCCTCTATGCCATTGAACACAGAAGAAAACTATTTCATTTTGTTGCCTTTGCGAGGCACTTTTGCAACATCCAGTTTGCCGAGTGCATCTGACCAATTGAACGAAGGACTCTTGGGGGACCTGAGCAGATCAGGAATTTCTTGTGACAGCACCATCTCATCTATGACTTCTTATAAAATACATTCAATCTATAGGGGGATGCAGACATAGCACTAGAGGAAACCTACAGAAGGAATTGAGACCACAGGTCTAAATACATGGAAACGTCGCAAATGTCAACAGAAAAACCCTGGGAAAATTATCACTCACAGCCATTTGTAGGGCACACACTAATGCTTTAGCGATACTTTTAAGTAATTATGTGTTTTACTTTGCATTTGTTGGTACTTAAACATACCTTCCACTCACTATGTTAACTATTGGCCTTCGAATCTTCTCCAGTCTCGTAAACTACTCACTTCTGAGATTATTTTTTTGTAAGTATCATCTTTTGTAAGCAACCTTAGAGGATCAAAGACATTGTAAACTAAGAAATTTATGTGTAGTGTGAATGGGAATGGGCTGTCAAAGTTTTCTGATACTGTTCTGCTAAGAATGAATATCTACACATAATTGCATGTTGCAGTCTTATTTGATAAAAAGCTTTTAATTGAGTTGTGTATGTAATTATGTATGCCACAGATACATATCTTCTCATTTACCCAATACCATGGAAATATTCAAAACCAGTTAACGTGGCACCTACTAAGTGCATGCAGATTTTGAGAAATTTAAAGTTTAGATGTGAAGTAAAGAGTTTTATATGCATCATAAATGCAGTTGTCTGTAACCATTCTCCAGATCTCATAATTTTATGTGACCTTTGAAACTATAAAAATTTATTATAAATATCTGGTTTCTACTGCTTTCAGAGGGGTCGTACTACATCATTTGACATGACAGCTGTAGCCAAGTCGTTACCAACAGGTAAGAAATATCTCATTTTCACCTCTTCCTCCACCCTCACCCCCAACCCCCTCCCTCTTAACCCTCTCTAGTTGCTTAGTACATATAGTAAATAGAGCAATACTTTTAATTACTGTATTGTGATTCTGCATTTGTGTGTGGTATACTGTATTTACCTGAGTATAAGATGACCCTAAATGTAAGACAGCCCTCCTTTTCTAAGAGGCTCCCTGAGAAAAATTTGTTTTTTAACATATTCTCACTAATAAAATTACAAACTTATACTGGCGTAGGGTATCTGCCTGAGAAGTTACCATTTCACCTATTCTAAACTTATACCATTTACTTGTTGTCTGTTGTTGTTGTTGTTGTGGTCTTCAGTCCAGAGACTGGTTTACTGCAGCTCTCCATGCTAGTCTGTCCTGTGCAAGCTTCTTCATCTCCCAGTACCTACTGCACCTACATCCTTCTGACTCTGCTTAGTGTATTCATCTCTTGGTCTCCCTCTACAATTTTTATCCTCCACACTGCCCTCCAGTACTAAATTGGTCATCCCTTGATGCCCAGAACATGTTCTACCAACCAATCCCTTCTTCTAGTCAAGTTGTCCCACAAATTTCTTTTCTCCCCAATTCTATTCAGTACCTCCTCATTACTTACGTGATCTACCCATCTGAACTTCAGCATTCTTCTGTAGGACCTCATTTGGAAAGCTTCTATTCTCTTCTTGTCTAAACTATTTATCGTCCATGTTTCACTTCCATACATGGCTACACTTCAAACAAATACTTTTAGAAACAACTTCCAGACACTTCAATCTATACTCGATGTTAACAAATTTATTTTCTTCAGACACGCTTTCCTTGCCATTGCCAGTCTACATTTTATATCCTCTCTACTTCGACCATCATCAGTTATTTTGCTCCCCAAATACCAAACTCATCTACTACTGTAAGTATCTCATTTCCTAATCTAATTCCCTCAGCATCACCTGATTTAATTTGACTACATTCCAATATCCTCGTTTTGCTTCTGTTGATGTTGATTTTATATCCTCCTTTCAAGACACTCTCCATTCTGTTCAACTGCTCTTCTAGGTCCTTTGCTGTCTCTGACAGAATTGCAATGTCATCGGCAAGCCTCAAATTTTTAATTCTTCTCCATGGGTTTTAATTCCTATTCTGAATTTTTCTTTTGTTTCCTTTACTGCTTGCTCAATATACAGATTGAATAACATCGGGGATAGGCTACAACCCTGTCTCACTCCCTTCCTAACCACTGTTTCCCCTTCATGCCCCTCGACTCTAACTGCCATCTGGTTTCTGTACAAATTGTAAATAGCCTTTCGCTCCCTGTAATCGACCCCTGCCACCTTCAGAATTTGAAAGAGAGTATTCCAGTCATCCTTGTCAAAAGCTTTGTCTAAGTCTACAAATGCTAGAAACGTACATTTACTTTCCTCTTCTAAGATAAGTCTTAGGGTCATTATTGCCTCACATGTTTCAACATTTCTACAGAATCCAAACTGATCTTCCCCGAGGTCGGCTTCTGCCAGTATTTCCATTTGTCTGTTAGTGTTTTGCAGCCGTAACTTATTAAACTGATCATTCAGTAATTTTCAAATCTGTCAACACCTGCGTTCTTTGGGATTGGAATTATTGTATTTTCTTGAAGACTGAGAGTATTTCGCCTGTCTCATACATCTTGCTCAACAGATGGTAGAATTTTGTCAGGGCTGGCTCTCCCAAGGCTATCAATGGTTCTAATGGAATATTGTCTACACCCAGGGCCTTGTTTTGACTTAGCTCTTTTAGTGCTCTGTCAAACTCTTCACGCAGTATCATATCTCCCATTTCATCTCCATGTATGTCCTCTTCCATTTCCATAATATTGCCCTCAATTACTTCACCCTTGTATAGATCCTCTATATGCTCCTTCCACATTTGTGCTTTCTCTTATTTGCTTAGAACTGGGTTTCCATCTGAGCTCTTGACATAAGTGGTTCTCTTTTCTCCAAAGGTCTCTTTAATTTTCCTGTAGGCAGTATCTATCTAACCCCTAGTGATATACACCTCTACATCCTTACATTTATCCTCTAGCGATCCCTGCTTAGCCATTTCCTGTCAATCTCATTTTTGAGACGTTTGTACTCCTTTTTGCCTGTTTCATTTACTGCGTTTTTATATTCTCTCCTTTCATCAGTTAAATTCAATATTTCTTCTGTTACCCAGGGATTTCTACTAGCCCTCGTCTTTTTACCTACTTGATCCTCTGCTGCCTTCACTACTTCATCCCTCAAAGCTACCCATTCTTTTTGTACTGTATTTCTTTCCCCCATTCCTGTCAATTGTTCCCTTATGCTCTCCCTGAAACTCTCTACAATCTCTGGTTCTTTCAGTTTATCCAGGTCCAGTCTCAAATTCCCACCTTTTTGCAGTTTCTTCAGTTTTAATCTATAGTTCATAACCAATAGATTGTGGTGAGAGTCCACATCTGCCCCTGGAAATGTCTTACAATTTAAAACCTGGTCCCTAAATCTCTGTCTTGCCATTATATAATCTATCTGAAACATTGAAGTGTCTCCAGGCATCTTCCATGTATACATCCTTCTGTCATGATTCTTGAACCAAGTGTTAGCTGTAATTAAGTTATGCTCTGTGCAAAATTCTACCAGGCGGCTCCCTCTTTCATTCCTTGCCCCCATTCCATATTCACCTACTACTTTCCTTCTCTTCCTTTTCCTGCTATCGAATTCCAGTCACCCATGACTATTATTTTTCATCTCCCTTCACTATCTCAATAATTTCTTTTATGTCATCATCCATTGCATCAATCTCTTTGTCATCTGCAGAGCTGGTTGGAATATAAACTTGTACTACTGTGGTAGGCATGGCCTTCATGTCTATCTTCGCTACAATAATGCATTCATTATGCTGTTTGTAGTAGCTTACCCACACTCCTATTTTTTAATTCATTTTTAAACCTACTCCTGCAGTACCTCTATTTGATTTTGTATTTATAACCCTGTATTCACCTGAGCAGAAGTCTTGTTCCTCCTGCCACCAAACGTCACTAATTCCCACTATATCTAAGTTTGACCTATCCATTTCCCTTTTTAAATTTTCTAACCTACCTGCCCGATTAAGGGATCTGACATTCCACGTTCCGATATGTAGAACGCCAGTTTTCTTTCTCCTGATAACGATGTTCTCCTGAGTAGTCCCTGCCTGGAGATCCGAATGGGGGACTATTTTACCTCCGGAATATTTTACCCAAGAGGACGTCATCATCATTTAACCATAAAGTAAAGCTGCATGCCCTCGAGAAAAATTAGCCATTCGCAGTAGCTGCACAGCAAGGCCGATTTGGTTAATGTTAGAAGGCCAGATCAGTCAATCATCCAGACTGTTGCCCCTGCAACACGTTTGTCTGGCCTCTCAACAGATACCCCTCCGATGTGGTTGCACCTATGGTATGGCTATCTGTATCGCTGGGGCGCGCAAGCCTCCCCACCAGCGGCAAGGTCCCTGGTTCATGCGGGGGGGGGGGGGGGGGGGGCACTATTTTTTATCATCACCACCATCCAATCCAAATAGGACAGCATTGCAACTTCGTCTTCTTTGTCACAAATGTGTCGCTGTTTCTTCCGAATATGTTACGATTTCTTTTTTTGGATCACACAGCGGATTTTGCTTCTATACTGACATGAAAATGTTACAATGTCTTTTGCTCTAAAAACATATCATCTGCCTGCCACTCTTCCATTGACTGTGTAGAACCAGCAGCTGATGGACTCCCTATCATTTGCATCATGCCTCAGGGTGAGCATTGACAACATTGCTGCATAAAACACTGGCCTCCTGCAGAAATGTATGGTATTGTTGTTCAATTCCAAGTACAAGTGGATTCAAGCAAACTGTAGTTTAAAGATGGTAGAGGTTCATAAGAAGCTAAAATCCATTGTGTAAATTCCCGTGGTTGGCAGAAAGATAGAATTCGCTGTCCGCTTACCACTCCACTCCCCACTCTCATTATAGTTTTCAGCTAAGGTCATATCACTATTTCTCCTCCAAGCCTTTTGCAGTGCTGCACTTGAGCAACAGTGAAATATTGACAGCTATTATCTTCTGGCACCCAGGTATATGCAACAACAGCAACTAATACATAAATGAAAGATTGCAATTGTGATTCAGTCCAGTTCTTGAGCTTTCACTCGTCCCGCGATCTAGCACTTTCTTCCTAGTGGTTCTTTTCACTATAATCTATCTTGCGATAACAGTTGCAGTCAGTTTAATGTGATATGTTTTGTTTGTTAGACATTTAATTCTGGGTTAATTTTCTTTCTCGTTCCATCTGAATGTCACCATCTTGTTCCAAAGTTGATTAAAGGCTGGTAACTTTTTCCCCCAGTATTCTAATATGTGAACAGCACTGAATTTTCATCTGCAATGCACTTCTTAAATCATTAGTTTCTCATAACCAAATAAAATACTCACTAGGGTTCAGAATCATTCAATGGTTTTTGAAGGACAAGATTTTTACCTTTGAATGTTACCTTTATTTAAAAAGCAGCATAAATGTATGCATATGTATCCATAAATGTATAAGAACTTCTGTCGAAAACCTATTCAGATACAACAAAATTCAATGCTATTTCCACCAGCGTTTCACAAAATTGTAAATTTTTTAAGTGGAGCATTAGATTGTTTTGGTGTATAGTCATAGTTTCTCTGTATCCATGTGTTGCACTAGCACCACAAGTCAAATTTCACATGGTTGATCGAACAAGATTCCCACTCTTATTGGACACTTCTACATATTGGGAAATCTTGAGTCTAATCAAGCGAAAGTATTGTCTGCTAAGCCCTGCCTTTCAGAACCCTTGAAAATAGATTTGTACGAAACCTAAAGAGCCAAAACTTCAACTGTAAATGTAATATAACCCTTATATTAATCTATTGAACACTGTAAAAATGTTTACCTCAGCAGCAATACTGTAATCTTGGAATGTAAGATGACTGTATTTTTCGAATGACAAATTTGGGAAAAAACCTTGTCTTATATGTGGCTGAATATGGGAGGCCTATGTTAGTTTTGGTAATATAAAAAAGAAATCAAGATAGATTGTTATGCATATTGTTTTATTTCTTTTGAAATAGACAACAGTTTATAAGGTTAAAATAAATATTTTCATTGTAAAAAAATTAAATTTAGTATAAAATTGTGCAGAATGTACACAAAAATTTCCAGCTTTAAAAGTATTCCATAGTTTTGGCTTGCTTTAAACTTTTGATAACCAGTCAGCCAATTTCATTCTCTATGATTTCATGGCTGAGAACAAATTATCCTCTACCTCCTGACACCTTTCCACATGTGCCCTGATTGTGCCGAGATCCACTTTGGCCTGCATGGCCATCACTGGTGGTGCTTCTTTGATGTCCCCCTCCCCCCTTTCCCCTTCCATTTCATCACTGTTGCTGTCTTCTTTTTCGTTCACTGTCTTCACAAAGTCATTAGTCTCAGCTTCTGTTAGTGATCCTTGTACTGCATCATTGTCCACATCCATGAAATCTTCAAAATGAACATAAGCAGTGTTAAAGTGAGTCACCACTTTTGTCCGTTTGGACTTGAGGATACTGTCAGGAGGTGTTGTCTGTAAGTACTTTAGAAAATAAAAACTTTAATCAAAATTGACACAAACCAGTGTCAGAATCAAACTAAGGTTTTACATGCTTAAGTATTAAAATCATGAGCTGCTCATTTTCATCTATCGTTGAAAATTCACATGTTCAGAAACAATTGACGATTGTTTGCTCCTTCATGTTTCTCCACACTTTATCCAGCATTGTCATAGCATATAAAATGTTGATAATTGTAGGTTTGTCATTGTTAATTTTGCAGAATGTCATTTGGACCACTTCACATCAGTAGTTTTCTTTGGCATTCTTGATTATTCTTTGATCCGAGGGCTGCAGTTTTGACACAGTGTTAGTTTGTAAAAATTGTACTCTCACAGATTTTAATGGAGTGATAGCACTGTGCACACTTCAGTTGTCCACAGGCAACATAACTTTTTGGTTTTCATGAGTCATTTTCCTATCAAAGCCCTTTAACCAACTGGAAAACACTTCTGAAGCCATCTGTGCTTGTTCACAGGATACTCACAGGGAGTGACTTACACCTGGAAGAACATGGCAGTTTCTTTATTATGAAAATGAAAGTTGCTACTTATGATATAGCGGAGATGTTGAGTCGCACATAGGCACAACAAAAAGACTGTCACAAATAAAGCTTTCAACCATTAAGGTGTTCATCAACAATAGACAGCAGACACAAGCACACACACTCATGCAAATGCAACTCTCACACATGACTGCAGTCTCAGGCAACTGAAACCACCAGCTGTGACAGTCTTTTTGTTGTGCCTATCTGCGACTCAGCATCTCTGCTATATGATGAGTTGCAACTTTCCTTTTCATAATATTGTTACATTCCATCCTGAATTTTCGATTGTTTGATGGCAGTTTCTTTGATTTTCCAATCATAAATGGCTTGAGTTTTTCTGTGCGAGTCATATTTGCTGCTAACAGAATGGTAACACAATCCTTGCTCAGCTTGCCCTCGTGGCATTTTTCTCCAAAAGTCAAAGTTTTGTCTGGAAGACATTTGGAAAACAGTCCAAATTCATCTGCATTAAAAACATCATCCATTTGTAATCTTGACGAATCCTCTGCAATTCTAGGTTCCACTGACACAAATTTTGTTATCTCCTCTGGCACTTTCCCCATTCATTTTACAGAAAATTTCCTGAAATTTTCTAACCTTCCATTACTAACACAAAACATATCCCAATGTGCTGCAAAATAATCCAACTTTTCTTTCCATTTTGTTTCACAGTTTTGTTCCTCTTGTCAGAACTACTGAACTAAACACTCTTCTAAATCTGGAAACCCAGCCTTTGTCATTTCTGATCTGTCCCTTCATTTATGGCAATGACGCAGTCTTTATTCTTGATTATTGTTGACAGTGTGTTTACCAGAATCCCAAACTCTGCACCTATGTCTATCTTCTTCTTTTTTTTTTTTTTTTTCATTCCTGCTTTATGGCCAGACATTTCCTCTTAGAGTGCATGGCTGACACTTACAGCTCACACTCAGTGAAAACAAACACTGTCTGAAATCACACCTGCACAGAGGATGTGGGAACCGCAATGTGACGCAGATCTCACTAATGCATCAATGCAGGGAGGGGAGGGACTGGTATTTGCCTCTTTGCGCACATTTTGATATACAGAGGTAGTATATGAAAGACTTCAATAGATAAAGGTGACTTCATTATAAAGAGTTTTTGTCCACTGAACTTCAGTATATAGGGGTAAAATGTGCCCTTCTCAATCCTTCCAAAACCGTCAATATAACAGTGGGTTTTCTGCGAAATATCAGGATTTTTGGCTTCCAAGGGAAGGTAATGAAGAAAAAATTTGGTATAGACATGTCTTCGATATTTGGAGGTTCACTATATCAATGTGTGATTATTTTTAAAAGAAGCCCATTGGACAAAATAATAATCACCCGATTTAAATAACACAGTGGTCACTTTTGGGTGCTGTAGATGTTACAAGGCTGGTGCTGGTCACATGATTACTGATGTAAATCATGACAGTGAAGTGGTATGTTTGTCCAAGTCGGTTATACAGAATCAACGTAGTAAGATGGATTGATGTGGAGGCATAACAATGGCAGAAAGCAGCTACTGTTTGGACATACCTATAACCACTCCATCAGTTAAGTTGCTTGACTTGTTGGTACATCAGCATGGACTATCTGTGTCTACAAGTAATGATGCATCCCTTGCAACCATGTAAAATGGCATAAGGACAGCTGTAATAGAAATATCCTAACTTAAAGCAACTGGAGACAAGTGTTGTGTCATATTAATGATAATTTGTTCCAAACACAGCACAAATTGCTGCTGTGAGTGAATGATGTTCTATCTCACTCAATTTACAAGCAAACATTGTCAATGGAGCTCTTAAGTAATGAACCTTTTGAGGCAGTTGCCTCACAAAAAGCCACAGCACACAGCGGCACATAATGCACATGTTTTCAGGTGGATAAATATCAGAGAAACTGGACAGTATCTGTTGACTGGAAGGGTGTAGTGCGATGTGACGAATCATAATTTTTCTACTTTTAAAACAATATTTGACATTGAGAACATTGACAGTACCAATGAGGCATTTAACCCCTGCAGTCTGTGCATCATTTAGTTCTGGCAGTATGTGATTCTGTGATGTTTTGGGAGTGTTTGCTGAATTTTGACTTGGTCCTACTCATTCAGGTTATGATTCAACATTATTGGTGACAATGTATTACTCGTTTTCTGTATCTTCATGATTAGTATGCTGTGGACACTCCTGTCTTCCAAGATGATAGAAGCAATGTCCAAATGACTGCATGCATAAAAATCTGCTTTGATGAACTCGGTTATCTTATTACACCCAGACTACCCCTCAAAATCACCCAGCCATGTACATGCAGAAAATGGCTGTGGACTATTTGAACCACTGGGTGAAACTTGTCAGTCAACATGTCCACAGTTTGGCATCTCTAATAAGGGAGCATCACCTGCTCAACCTCATATTTAGTCAGAAAAAAGTCCACTTAAAAGGTGTCAGCCACAGCAGTTGATCCTTTGCAAAAATTTGGGCAAGAATTCTGGTAGTACGTTGTTATGACCTTCTGAATTTACAGCTTTCACACATTTACATGGACTGATTGCTACTACTCTGCTTCACTGCAGCCCCCTAATGCCCGACCACAAAGTACTGTACAGTGGCACTCCTGTTTATAATTATAATACTTATAATCAACAAGTAACAGTGCTTATGTCATCGCATCACTGTGCTTGGTTTCTAAACTGTAGCTGGTGCCAGAGACTTTTTTGCTTTGAACAATTTTATGTTGTGGTTCATGAATGCAGTGTAAATTAATTATATGAATAAATCGTTAAAGACATAGCATAGCACTATTTAGTTATTAACATTGCTTTTGTGCATTATTTTCTTTGGATTGAAAAGCTGACACTGTTAAAAAAAAGTGTTCACATTTGCAGGAGCATTGCTATTCTTCAACATGATTGGCATGATTAAAATGCAAATCAAAAACTGTTAACTCCATTTCATAATAATTCTTCAGTTGCATAGGTTTATTCATTTTGAAGTGAATGGAAGGGTAGTCTGTTCCTAAATAGGCCTAAATAGCCACATGTACGTGAGACCTTTTTTCATGTAAAACAACATACTATTGAACAAGATTTCAAAACACACTCAGTAGACATGACCACCTCCCCCATAATCTCCCATTGCCATCTACATCCCATGAATCAGAGGGCGCTGGTTGTCGCTCAACTGAACAGTACTTCTGCTTGGGGATTATATGGCAGCAGATGGACGGAGTGAGTGACAAACAGCAGGTGTGTGTGAATTTTAAAAACTGCACATTGACAAAGTCATAACTGTGTGCTATCTCAATTATAGCCCAAATTTTCATATGTGATTGATTGATGGGGCTGATATATTGATATTGTGTTTATTTCTCCTTAAAATATGAGGTCAAGCTGGTAACGATACCAAGAGGCAGTGTTACATTGCTGACACCTCGCAGGGCTGACTTCACTGTTCTTATGATGATTATCTATTTCAGAGGTACTTAACATGTGGATTTTGGGAAACTTTGATACAAATCCTAATCTAGGGTGTACATGACCCAGGACAACCGGGAGATCTGGAGAAAACCCGGGAATTTTTTCATCTTTGAGAAAACCGGCAAAAACCCGGGAATATTTTATAATGCTGGGAATTTTTCATTGTTTTAGTTTTCAGTTAAATTTTTGTAACTTTGATTGGTAGGAACCAATACTCTAACAAATGATATTACTGTATCTTGCTACTGCAGAATAATACTGCAGCAATTAAACATGAACGAGAAAAAAAGAAAACGAAAATAAGACTTAACTTGCAAAGGAAATGCACCATGTACAACACCAAAACACAGTGCTCATACAAGTGTCCGCCAACAGGAAAATGTGTCAGAGGCTTTAGGAAGACTGTGCATTGTCTCATGACTACAAATTGCCTCCAATGAGTGTGACATCACAACTGCTTACGTTAAATTTGTTTGAGCAGTTGAGAGTGAGCTCATGCGCAGTTGAGTCGCGTATGAGTAGTACCTTCTCCTGCTCCTGGCTACAGAAGTGTGGCAGTTAGCTGTATAAGCAATAGCAGTAAGCAGCCAGATGCTACCCAGAAAAATTATACTGCCGCACCTAAGCTGGCAGATTCACGCATGTGTAACAGGCCCGGATCGAGGGGGCGAGTGGCAAACCGAAGTATCTGCCCTGGGCGGCAACAATTTTTTTTTTTTTGGGGGGGGGGGGGGGGGGGGCAATTCATATTCTTGACAAAAAAGACGTTTCACAAAGTACCTAGCATCCAGCGTATGTTGATCTATCGATTGTTCATATGATTTTAAGACTCATCTCTGTAGGATTTTGAGCATGTTTGAACAAATTCTAAGTTGATTGTTGAATGCGTGCATAGTGTACATGATGTCTCTGCCAGGGGAACCCCCGTTGTATCTAGAAATAAACTTCCCTGCAGACAAAAGGGGATGAAGATACATGAGCTGAGTGGAACAAAGCCGAACAGGTGAATGTCACTCGCTGTTTATATGGTTGACTGGGATTGCGAGTGATGAGCGTTGTTACAATTACTAGCAAAATCCATAGGTTGAGACTACCAGAATGGAAATAAATGAGTAACAGGAATAAGACGTAAGAAATATTACATATTATCTCCTCGTAGTATCCAAGAAAATGAAATTTTGACAGAAATGTTTTGGCCAGACTGTTACACTAGTAAGGACCAGTTGTACAGTCCCTGGAAAACAGCTGCTAAAGTAGCGTGAAAAGCACATTGTACGAACACTTAATAATGCCTAACCGGAGAATAAACATGGGATAACTAAACTGGTGATTGTGGCAGGGTTAGTGAAGTTAACCGGAGAGTAAGTTTTGACACTGTCAGAAATAGTTACAGAGTTACAGAATTACTGATAACAAGGTTGTTTGTTAGGACGAGGAAGGAGAAGAAATGGGGACATCACACAAATTATGGAAAAATATTCCAAATTTGTATAAAAATTTCATACTACTACTTTTCCATCTCATGCTTGAGAAGCTGGAGCCTATGAATGAAATGTGAAACTATTTCCTAACATAAAACTTTTTGCTTGTAGGTGGTCTGGTAGGCATTTGATATTGGCTGTTTGTGAATTCTGTGATGTTATAAAAAATGCCCAAACAGTCTCGTTTGTCTCATTTATTTGGCATGTATTACAATTGCTGCAATATTAGGCAGGCCTATTTCATTTTATCTAACAGACAGTGCAAAATACACGTAATCAGATCGAGAAATACACCAGTCTTGGTTACTATTTTTATTAATAGTTATTTTAGTATTAGACAATGACATATCATTTTTTCATGTAGCAAAACGTTTGACGAACGTTGATGATGTAATAGATTCTTTCCCAGAAAGGAAAGCATGCCATGTAAAGCTGTAGCAAGAGTAGAGAAAAAAAATTCTAGGACTTGAGGATTGAAGAAATGTGTACTGTCCTGTTTGTCTCTTGTCTTTACTTGTTTTATGTATCCTATATTTAATTTTATGTCACAAAACAGCAAGTTACTAGCTAATATGCAATAAAGAGTGCAGAATTCCACAGAGCAAAATACAGTGACATGCAATAGAAAAATGCTGTGTGAAGAGGTGTGGCGCTGCACTTTGGCACACTTTGACCAAATAAAATGTCTCACATTTCCTCAAACACATATGTTTTATGTATCAGAAAGATGTGCACTAAAAAATGAACATATTTTTTGATAAGTCAATTTTTTTAAGCTTTGGTGTCCTACCTCAAACGCTCTATGGGGTGGCGAGGGGGGGGGGGGGGGGCGCACTATCTTGTATTGCTCCAGTTTGGAAATATCATGGATCCAATGATGATGCACAGAGCAGTCTGAGTTGTAGTGATATATGTGTGAGAAAGTATGATGAATTTCTAAAGTCACAGAGCATTTGACACTCATAAAAATCAACTCTTTGAAGATGACCGTTTAGAATAATTTAGAGCCCAGCAGATCATTAGAATAATTTCGAGCCCAGAAGATCAGACATTTATGTCGTTGTTAAAAATTTTACTGGCACATTTGCGTAATGTATATTAAAGTGTAACACGCAAAAAAGATCAACATTATATGTGAAAGCTTAGCTTCTCTTGCCGCTTATTAATCTTCGAGACTAATATGTGAAAGATTTTCTTTTCTTGTAACAACACTGTATATTAATTTGAACCATTAACGTTTCCTAGATTTTCTTTTCTTGTAGCAATGCTGTACATTAATTTAAACCATTAACATTTCCTATTTGTGCGTCATACTACATAACAGTGATGTTCCTATTGGCTGACTACATCACGTGTCCTGTGCTCTGAATATCCGCTGTCACTGGCTGGCGAGATCACATGACATGAGCTATTGGTGGCTTACAAAAGCTCATTGCATCACGATTTCAATGCTGCGGAGGGTAACACGCAGTGTTTGGTGGGATTTGAATTTATACTTTTGTAATACGAAAAAATACAGTTTACATGTTGCTGCACAGATGTCTTTCCAGTACATGCTTTTTTCCCTGAATTTCGTTTCTTAAAATGCTGGGAAATTCTATGCTAATGTATAAAACCATAACCATTGATAAGTTTTACAGTTTTGAGGAATAGTATACTGTAACTTAACATGGAAAAAGTGTATTTTCATGTCCATGTTTACACTTTGTAATCATATTGCCTTAACTCTTGTTTAAAGGCGATTGTTAAGCACATTGTGTTTGTTTCTAAGTGATTATGAGAAGTAGCCAATTATGTGACTGCGGGGCTATCTAACATATAATGGAGCAAATTTACTGAGTGAGAATAAGTCCTTTAGGTGCTGATTTACAATGTATCAGTCAAAATCTTTGCTATCATTGGAAGAATAACAGGAATAAATAATTATCTATAGTCAGTATGGTGAGAGAACATTCAAGTAAACTTGGAGTTGCTGCTTCAAATGGCTGCCACAACCAGTCATTTAACATTTAAATCACGTGACAGTCTCTGATATTTTCCTGGCAGATTTTTTTTACCCCTTTCGTTTTAGTTTCTTTGGCCAATTGCCTTTTGCTTTTGTACTTCATCACGTGTTTAACTTTCATCTATCTGTTCTATATGGTCCTTCATATGTCAACTGGCTTTCATGTTCTGCTTACTACATCATGGTCCTGTCTAATAGACATCACTGTCACAGGCGTTTTTACTTTGCTCATTTATACTCTTTCTGTGTGTTTTTTTTAATTTCAGTCTTCCGCTAAATGTGTTTTTCCTTCAGTGAAATCATGTGCCCCTCTTCCTGTGCTCAGACCTCTCAATTTCTGCAGTAACTTTCATGGATACCCGTAGAAAATTCCAAAAACTGATGCATCAGTTAAAGACCCACTGATGTGCAGAGGAATGCTGGCACTGAACTCATACTCTCACAAATTTCAAGTAGTCATGATAGAGATTGTACAGTACACATTAAATACTGAGCCTCACATAAATGTGAATTGTAAGGAAATATCATCTTAACCACTGTGAAAAGTATTTATAAGAAAAAGAAAGTTATGCCCAAAGTAAAATGAAGAGGAAATTTAAGGTGAGATGAGGTGATGGCACACAAAGAGACATAGCAAGCAAAAATGAAGATGGCAGCTGTTGTTTCCATGTCTATGGTGTATATTATTAACTTAGATGTCTCTTCATTCTTGCTGATGGCATACTGGCTTAAGAAGACCAGTAGTGTTTGCACATCAGTCGGTAAAGCACAGTGCTAGTCTCACAGCTGGTGCTACGTTCAGTAATGTAAGTTTTGCCAGTGATCAGGTTGGACTTGGTGTATGTTGGAAGGTTTATAGTGCAATTTTATCAATAAAGCTGAGAATGGGGATGTGACCCATGTGAAAATTCAGGTAAGGCTCAGTGGAGGAATTAATAATTCTAGGTGGAGGAATTACAAACAAAATAATTTTTTTACTGATACTGGGTTCAAAATATGTTCCTGATAATAATTCATGTGTGCTGAATACAGAACTGCAGTAGAATTTGCTCTGGCATGTCAGGAAAAAAAGCTACATATGCGTAAAGGTTATCAAGAATGGTGCTATTATATACGCTGAACTGCAAATGTGAGATATTTTAGGGAAATTAATGTGTGTATTTTGGGATGAAAACATTAAGTATTATTATTAAAAAGTGAATTGCAAATGTTTATTTACCTCTGAAATGTCAGGGACCCTTAGTTATACTAAGACTGACAATGACTTGATTTAAAAATGTGTAGAGCTTCTTGCTTTCCACCTGTGAACATCTGTTGCTCTCTGCAAAAACCAACCGTAATCCTGTATCATGTCTGGACTGAAGTGACCTTGATATCTTACTTCCATGGTAGACATCTCCTGGTGGAAACTTTTCACCATGCTCATCACTCACAGCTCACGTATTTGACAGAAAGAAGGTAAGACATGAATGCAAGAAATGCATCTTTAGTGACATTCAGTGAGATGTTGGAAGGCTCTTAGCAAGTTGTCCACAACTTGTGCATAGTTGTCGGCTCTGTGGTTCCCAAGAAAGTTGTGCACAACAAGCACAGATGCATACCAAGCTGCTAGTTCTCGTTCTGCGGGCTCGAGTCTGAAATGTGAATCTCGAATCAACTTTCACATTTCTTGTCAAAATGAAGACTCCTGCTTTCAGTTTTGTGTCAGTTTTCATCTTTCCAAACTTTCCTTTTAGGTACTGAAAACCATGGTTTGTTTTATCCTTCACTGCAAAAAACTGTTTCAGAAGACCCAGTTTGTTATGGAGTAGAGGTAGGTAACTCTTATTACAATCCACAAGAGGTACATGTGGAATGTTGTGCTTTCTGACTATGGGTAAATTTCTGGGTGCTAATTTCTTACTTTGTAGTGATTCTTGTCATTGCAACTATTCCACAGGCAATGAAAGTGCATGTGCTTTGTGTACCCAGTCTGCATTCCTAACAGAAGGGCTGCAACCTTCGAATCACTGCAAATATTCCAGTTATGCTCAGAGTACTTAATCAGCATCAAGAGAGTGTTCATTGTTTTGTAGGTTTCGTTCATTCCCACAGCATGAGCAATAGGAATTGATGGCTTCAGGTTGTCATTGTGTAGTAGTGCAGCTTTGAGACAGCTTGAGCTAGAGTCAATAAGAAGTCTGTACTCTTTTGCCATGTACACGTTACCTATTTCCTTTATGGGTCCTGTTACATCATGACAAAAGCAAACACCACATTCAACAGCGTAGTATGCTGTGAATTTCATGTGGTGATCTTGAAAGTGCATAACTGTAGCACCTCTCTTGAGTAAGTTCGAGTCCTTCAGTCTGGAACCCAACTTGAGACTTTTCTTTCGACAGGGACACATAGTGAACTAGGTCGTCCAGTTTCGCTTTGGTGATCAAATGTGGCTTTTTAATGTAATTGTCAGGATCATGTATTCCAAGGCTCCAGCATCACTGTCATTGCCCTCAGCATCACTTTCTTCATTGTTCATTGCATCGGATGAAGGAGGAATTGGTACTTGGTAATCTGTACCATGCGCCACAGTCTTTAGCGCAGACTGACAATCTGAAGAAATGATTTTTGACGTGTTATTCTTGCATTTGATTTTGCTTACCATTTAACCATTGGGTTAGGTCGGAGTAACAGACTTGCAACAGAGATGAGGAGCCCAGGATTTTGTTTGACCTTCCATTTCACATCCCAAGTAATGTTTGTAAGCTATAAGCAGCTTTCTGGTCATGATCTTCCACTGGTTGGATGTTGTATACTTGCCACAAATGCGGCAAAAGAAGACCGGACAAATCACACAACTGTGCCTATTTGTCTTTTGTTTACTAAATCACAATATACCGAATTACCAAATCGCTTTATATGAAATAACTTATATGCATGTTACTGGGACTGTTGATTAATAAAACACAGAACCACACTAGCACGAACTATTCTCTAGTCATGTCTGAATCAGACTGATTGACAAACAGGAGAAATTGCATGTGAACTAATTTTATAAAACATTCTGAAACCTGCATGCATGCCATAGATTGTGGACAAGTTAGAACTTGTCACAGACTAGTCAGAACATTTCCAAACCTGCTTGTTTGTCTTCACTACAGTACATGTATCTTTTGACAGATGCATAAAGCAGAGTAATGCTGAGAATACACACACTCACACATTCGTACATTAAACACGGCTCAGTGATGCAGCTACATAACCCATGTACTGTCTTTTAATATCTTATCACTTTCAGCTGTAACTTTAATTCCATATGCCATACAAGATTTCTGATTGAAGAATCGGAATCAGCACACCATATTACACAACACTTGCATTATTTTCACACAGGTAGTATTCTCTCATGACGTAAACTCTCCTTTTTTGAATATGATACCACAATTTTAAAAAATTTTGAGATCACTTTAAAATTTATTTTTGTTTCAACCACATTCATCTCAGTTCATTTTAACGGGTGCTAATAACCTTCTGCTTGATTTCGCTAATGCTCAATGTCCCTCCCACACCACCACCACCACCACTAAAAATATATTTATTGATGAAGAATAAGCAAGGATATTTGTATGTGATTTATGAAGTAGTTCAATTTCCTTCATGTAAGAAACTTGACCTTCAGCTTGTGTTCAGTAACTTGTTACTCAGCTGGTCTCTGTTGAAATACTATCTTACCTGTTGTAAATAGTTTTTCCTTCTCATTTCATTATGTCCTCCTCCATCCCCCCCAATCCCTCAAATCCTTCACCCTGTAATGCTCCCTCTCCATACCATTATCATTTCTTTATGTTAAATTATATACTCTGTTTAAATGGAAAAGGCTGACACTGAAAATCTTGCTTGAAACCTAGAGAAGCTGCTACTCTGAAAAAGTTGTAATTTAATTTTATTCTTGATTTTCTGAAGAAAGTAATTTTAACCTTATGTCAGGCATTGGCATCTTAAAGACTTCTCCACTTTTGTAGTTCCAGTCCCAGTTCCAGTCCAGAAAGCACAAGCAGCTCCCAAACGGAATGTTCAAAGGCAAACACGAGTTGTGGAGGACAGCATAATAACAAGACCGGAATGGTTGTCTAGTAAAAAGGGTAATTGCTTTTAATATGTTAACCCTCACACCTACTGCTTGATTTTACTGTTAAAAATTAATTTCATAAGAATGTAGTTTCTTGTTTGCTTTAAGGTGTGGGTCAGTCCATTTCAGATCACACAATATAAATCAAATTTGTTGCTTAACATTTTTTTTTTCACTATTTTTTTGTATCATGAGTTCCCTATAGGTAGACAGTCACAAAACACAGTAAGAAAAATTTTTGTAAGCCATAGTTTTTTCCTGGCAGCCATTTTTAAATTGGTGATTGGGCCAGGTTTAATGGAAAACATAGTTTTGCAGGAAGTTGCCAAGTTATTTTAAAAGATAACAAAATAATTCAAAAACCTCTGTGTGATTGTTCAGTTTCTCCCAGGGTATTTCTTGTTCGAACAGTCCATGAGTGTACTGCCAGTCCACAGTGTCCAACAGGCACAATATTTCGGCAATCAGACATGTTGCCATCATCAGGTGCGCTGATGAACTGAGCTCTTCATTTTCTCCCGGCGTATTTCTTGCTCAAACAGACCACGGGTGTACTGCCGGTCCATAATGTCCAACAGGCACAATATTTCAGCGATCAGGCATGTCGCCATTGTCAGGTGCGCTGACGAACTGAGCCCAACTTCAGGAGCTCAGTTCATCAGCACACCTGACGATGGAGACATGTCTGATCGCTGAAATATTGTGCCCGTTGGAAACTATGGACCGGCAGTACACCTGTGGACTGCTTGAGCAAAAAACCACTGTGTTCAACATGAACTACAGGCTTACACTTTTTTTAAAATTTTATATCCTGCAAGACACTCAGTCAAACTATTTCTGCAAAGACTGGGAAAAAAATTATCAATCATTACTTTTGATGAAGGAAGAGAGACTCAGTAATAATATGTTAATTCTGTGTTGAGTATTTACATAACTATATGTAGTATAAGTTTTAGTCCTGAGAATGTACTCCTGTTTTTCCTAGAGCTTTTAAAAAATGGCCAAAAGCCTTTTAAAGCCAATTTTCGCATGTCAATATCTAAAAAGGGACTGAATGAAAACAAGTGAGCATTTTAGAGAATTTTTTTATACTCATACGAATATCTCACAGAAATGTATGACAAACTCAACTACAGTGAGAGTAATAGAGCAGTGAACTTCGGTAAAAATGCAACACTTCTACATGCTTGTTCAGTGCCACATTAACAAAGGCTTGAAATTATTACAATTGACATTGGTTGAATAATGTTTTAATCATTGCAATAAATGATCAAATATTTCTACTTCTAAATAACAGTAGGTAGTGACAAGAGCAAGTACGAGTTGTAATTCTTAACTTACTGACATTTGTTGTACTACACTTGCGTACAGATTACACACATTAATGTTTCTCTATGTATTGAGATTTAAAATTTTAGTTGTAACTACTTGCCAGCTGCAATTTCCATTAGAGAGTTAAACAAAGATGATATTTCATTGCATAGTTTATCAGTTATGGTGTGTGTTCTACCAGGCACTGTTGTGAGTTCCAATGGAGTCATTTTTCATACTATTTTCTTTGCAGGCACCAAAGTCAATGAGAGTTTTGCCAGTGTAGACTTTAACTCTCCCATTTGTAACTATTTTCAGGAATAACAGATTGTTCAAGTATTCAGTATGAGCTGTTTTGTAGGTGAACTAATAAGTGAACATTGCCATGAACAACCCTACAAGAAAGCAGAAAGCAGTATTGACGCGCAAGTCACCGAAGTGGCGTCAGATCGAAAGACTTGCACCAGGCGAGCGGACTACCCGACGGTAGGCCCTCGTCACACGCCATTATTATTATTAGCAGAAAGCAGTGCCTAAAGAATTGCAGCTGAAGAACAATTTCTGCTAAAATTAACCATTTCAAAAGAAATTACCAATATTTGCCATTAACACAAAGATAAATATTTAGACAAATGCAACCACATTTTTGGGAAATAATGTTGTGACCCATTTGGTACTAAGAAAAAAGTTAAAAATGGTTTGCATAAAATAGTGATTGAACATCTTTCTAAGAGTAAAAATGTGAATATTAAGTTAATTCCTGGACAAGCAATATGTCTAACATGTGCATCAAGAATGGTTGTAGAAAAACCAATCGAAGAAGCAGCAAATAGTGTCAAAAATGACCGTGAATTTCTTTCTGGGCCTTTTGAATGTGTTGAGAATAATGTGTTGCATCAAGGAGAATCCATTTGTAAAACTCTGGAATTATCTCCTTTGTGTAAAATAATGAAGCTTAACACAGAACACCGACAAAGAGAAACTGATAAAATCACAAGTGCAGTCAAGCAAAAATTGCAAGAATGTTTCCATAATTACTTAGAATCTCAGAATCAAAATATTATAGAAAAAGTGCAAAGTGAATATGATATCTTATTACCAAATAATGAAAAAAAGTCAAAATTTCTTGTAAAGATCATGAAATTAAGATAATTAACCTCTTGCCAAGATCATGGCCTAAGAAAAAAATTATTGAGGAATTTGAAGCATCTGAATACATGGTGAAGTTAACTAGGCAGCTAGTAAAGGCTCAAGGTACCTTACCACATCAAGATGCCAGCAAAGTAAATGAAGTTGTTATTGTGTTAAAGACTTCTATGAGGATGATGAAAATAGTTTATGTCCTGGTAAGAAAGTGTTTTTCAACTGTAGTTAACAATGTTAAGGTGCAGAAGCAGAAAAGGTTAATTCTTCTCTCGCTGAATGATCTCTACAGCCTCTATAAACAGAAATATCCAGATCACAAAATTGGCCACTCTATGTTTTGCATTCTATCACCAAAGTGGTGTGTTCTTCTGGGTTCATCGGAACTATAATGTATGCGTTTGTAAGCATCATAAAAACACAAAGCTTATGATGGAAGGAGCAAAGCTTAATGCAAATTATAAAGACCTGATAGCTTTCATGGTATGTGACATTAATATTAAAATATGTGTGCTTGACACCTGTGAAGACGTCTTAAAAAAGGAACTTGGTATCTTGCCTGACAAAGTAATTTTCAAACAAAGCTGAGCTTATTGCACAGGTAATGCCCAGTGATGAATTTTTACATTCTCTTGTTGATAAGCTGGTGCTTTTAGCATCCCATTACTTTATCTCAAAAGCTTAAGGCCCAGATTTCAAGGAAACAAATGAAAACCTGAAAGAAACCCAGTGCGTAGTGACTGGTGATTTTGCAGAAAACTATACAGTTACAGTATAGGATGAAATTCAAAGTTTTCATTGGACTAATGCACAAACGCATGGCATCCATTTGTCATCTGCTTTAAAAAAGAAGACAAATTATGTTGCAAATCTATTTATATAATTAGTAACCACCTTGATCACAATACCACAACTGTGTATACGTTTCAACATCATCTCATTAGGGAAATTAAGAATATCATACATAATGTTGAAATGGTCATTAACTTTAGCAATGGTGCAAGCAGCCAGTACAAAAATAAGGAACACTTCATTACTGTTTGACAACATAAAAATGACTGGTTTACTAGCAGAGAGGAATTTCTTTGCCTCATCACATGGAACAAATTCTTGTGATGGGATAGGCAGAACAACAAAATGAGAACAAGCCATCACAGATATGTCCTCATAACTGAAAACCAAATAAGATGTATTGTTACTTGCAAAGCCTCAAACTTCGATGATCATCAGACCTCAATAGTTTTTACAAACATCATATTTCATAAATAATGACTTAGTTGTTTGTAAGATGAGAAGTGGTAGCTTGGAAAAATGGAAGACAAAAGTGAACATACAGGGTGCAAATGCTCTGGGACAACCGGGAAAAACCTGGAAATTTTTTCATCCAGGAGAAAACCAGGGAAAACTTGGGAATTTTTTGGAATTCTGGGAATTTTTCATTGTTTTAGTCTTCAGTTAAACTTTTATACTTTTGACTGGTTAGAGCTAATAAACTGCAATATGTGTCAAGGCTTTAGGACAAAGACTATGGAATACTTCAAACCAATAAACTGCTGTCAATGAGCATGACGTTACAACTGTTGACATTAAGTTCATTTGAGCAGTTGGCCACAGGCTCACGCACGTGCACAGTTGAGTTGCGTATGGGCAGTACCTTCTCCCGCTTCCAGCTACTTGAAGTGTGGCTGTTTACTGTATCAGCAGTAGCAACAAGCAGCTAGATGCTACCCAGGAATATTTTTTTGGTGCGTCCAAGCTGCCAGATTTGTGCATGTCCATAGCAGTCTGGGTTCTAGTGGGGAGGGGTTAGTCTCCATGTAAGCTGTGTTTACGTTTAGTGATTTAGCTGTTTCCGCTTTGTTTACACTTCTCACATCAAATGAAAATGAAATGGATTTCTGTGGTTGAGAGCTATCAAGTGAATTAAAATACATTCACATAATTATGGAAGGCTAACATATGTTATTAGTTTCAGTTTTCTGATTTTATTTTACTTCCATGTTTTTGGCAGTCAGTCGCTTTGCAAAACAGTGGGGGCTATTTTTGTCCAGTTGCTAAATAAATGTGGCTTTCATTAATCTCTTCCCCAGAGGCAGTCAGTTTATTAGAAACAGTGTTTCATTTTGCATTATTGGCTAGTTTCAATGTGTCACTGAATTTCAAGTGCAGATTTTCAACTTCTGGTATGTATGGCATTATGCTTCATCCTGAAAACCACGCTGAAAAGCTTAATATCAGGATGGGGTCTACTTCATTGTGAATCTGGACATACGAATTTGCACTTTCAGCTGAATTATGCGTTTTAGTATGGTTTAGGAATTCTAATGCTCTGGGAGTATCCTACTTCTTTTATGACATCATGTAAGATCTCTAATGCTATATATGTATGAACATATGGGCTTCCTACGTCATCGTAGCTGCCCACACGCCGTAACGCCTGTTTTTTGGTTCTCTCTGGTAACTTGTGAAATGAAGCTATTTCTAACAGGTCATGGGAAAATATCGTGAATGGCGATTTGAAAAGTGTTAGTTTCAAAGTAAGTTTCCTTTTATGGAAGATGAATTATGTTACATCTGCGAATGTGCAATTAATTTCTTAAATCACAGAGCATTTAACTCTCATTTAATACTTAACACATTGAGGACTAGCCTCTTAAAATAATTTCAAGCCCAGAAGACCAGACATTGTCTTTATTTAAAATTTTACTGGTAATTTTGTGTAATGTATCTTAAAGTGTAACACACACAAAAAAGACCAATATTATACGTGAAAGCATAACTTATCTTGTAGCTACACTATGTTCGTTTAATTTAAACCATTAACTTTTTCGGTTTGTGTGTTCACACTACTTAGCAGTGATGTTACTGTTGGCGGACTACATCACGTCGGATGCTCTGAGTATCTGCTGTCATTGGCTGGAGAGATCATGTGACATGAGCTGTGACTGTCTTACAAAAGCACATTTCACTCCCGATTTCAATGCTTCAGAAACTAATGTGCTGTTTCAGATCTCTACTTTCATAATACAAATAAAAAATGTATGCATCGTAAATGTTGCTGCGCATCAGATCTTTCTAAAACTTTTTGCCAAGGTTTTTCGTTTTCCGAAGTTTCACGGTAATGTATAAAACCTTTACCACTCAAAGGATTGAAATTTTTAGGGCTCCAAGGGAAAGTATAGTGTCACTTATCATGGAAAAGGTGTATTTTTCACCTTGGAAGAAGTGTATTTTCCCATGGGAAAAAGTGTGTTTTTAACTGGAAAATCCAGGAAATATCAGGGAATTTTTTGTTCTTGTCCACGGATATGCTCTGACACAACAGTGATGTTTTGGTACCTTTTTTTCACCCTTCGGAACCAAAAACTGCCTTTCAACTTTGCTTGGATGCCTGCAAAGAAAATAGTATGAAAAGTGACTCCACTGAAACTCACAACAGTGTCTTGTAGAACACACAACATAACTGGTAAACTGTGCAATGAAACATCATGTTTAACTCTGTAACGGGAATTGCAGCTGGCAAGTGGTTACAACTAAAATTTTAAATCTAAATACAGTGTGTATATAAAGTCTGGGAACACTTTCAATTATGTATTTCACAAGAACCAAACATTGTACAGATATCATACAAATGTCATGTTGAAGAGAAACCCTGAAAGCTTTTTTTTTTTTTTTTTGTGTATACCACCACAGCGTAGTTTGGTAATTTGCCGATAGTCCTCACTAGTCACAAAACAAGGTGAGTTCAGGTGGTGAGCGAGCTTTCTGTGTGTTGGAGTTCGACAAAAACAAGTGTGCTACAGCTGTTCAATGGATGTTTAGAACCAAAACAATGTTTTGTGACTGTCAGGAAAATAAAAAATATTGAGAGCAACATTGCCTGGATGATTTGAAATGGATTGACCTGTACTGTACAATATGGCGGGCAGTCTCCATGCAGTTTTATCATTGCAATATGTTTCTTAATGTTTGATATCAGGTATATATTTTGAGAAGTGATACTAATCATCAACCTTTGGTAAACAGTGCTACAGTTTCTGTTAGATAACAATTATTTAATGTAAAGAACAAGGAATTTTTTGTAAAAGGAGGCATGTCCAGAATTGTACGAAAATGCACTATATTTATGAAAAATATACAGTTTCACAGATGTACTTCAAACTTCATTTTCCAGTGTAGTCACCATCTATCTCATTGCATTTGTGGAGCTGAGGTATGAGTTTTCTGATACCTACTTCAACCACTCTCAGAACCACTGAACATTGTCATCGGTAGGAAACCCTCTTTTACACCTGCATACAAACTCATAGTGGTGAAAATATGAAGGTGACAGATCAGGGCTGTGGTTGATGATGTCCCAACAGTATGAACCCAAGAGTTGCCTTATGGCATTGGCTGTGTGGGGATGTGGATTATCATGCAACAAGCACATTTACTTCATTAACTTAACTGCTTTTTTTGTTCTATATCACACTCTGTTGTGTTTGTAGGATTTTACAGCACTGTGCAGCATTAATCATTTCTTGTTGGTGCAAAAATTCTATGAGAAGTAACACTTAATGGACCCAAAGTTTTGAATTTTTTCACTGATGATTGTGTTTCCATTCCAGGGGTGTAGTAGGCCACATATCACCATTCACAGCAGAATCAAGGAATTCTTTGTCTTAGTTTGAAGAAGTCAAGAAACTCCCATGAAGATGTCATTCTGTTGACTTTGTGTTGATATGTGAACTGTTTTGGTTCCCATCTCACACACAGTTTTCGAAAACTAAGTGTTTGAGTAATGATTTCATGCAGAAGAGATTTCAAGATTTCTGGAAACATTGTGTTCATCTCATCCAGAGTCAATTGGTGATCACAATGAATCATTTTTTTATCGATCTTGTTCACCATCTCATCAGCCACAATTGGGGAATGCCAGCTTCTTCATCATGAACATCCTTTCTGCCATCTGTAATCTCATTAGTATCATTCATCACACCATCCCCACAAACAAGATTAATTTCACTGAAAATCTCAAACAGCACATTTCCGTTTCCAAGAAGAAACTGGATTATGCTCCTCATGTCGCAGCTTGTGGGCTTCAGAATAGACACATTCAATTCAGCACAGCACTGAACTCAGAGAAATGAGCGTGCCTTCTACTGACATCACCTTGTCGTTGAATTCAGTGCTGCCAACAATATCCGTTTGGGCATCAGAGACTCAATTCTGTTATTTTCTGGACATGCCTCATAGCTTTCTCAGTTATTATTTCTAGGCATATGTCACTGCAAGTTACTATTTTTACTTGTATGACCATGGAAGCAAAGATTTAAGTAAAGTCTCACCCAACCAAAAATATGTCTCCATTTTCTAGGAAAGTCTGGAACCACAATCCGGATGAATACAAATTACTTCAAACTGACGTCAATAACAGACTTTATGTTGTACCAATACCGTGTTGACTTTGCACCAGAAGAGGAAACTACAGCTGCAAAAATACAGTTGTTGAAAATCCATAAGGAAGCTTTGGGAGGATACATTTTTGATGGAAGTGTAATGTTCACAGCAAAGAAGCTAGATAAAGATGTGAGTTAGGCATGAATTATATACTAATTAACTTCAATATCACAAGAAGATACTGTGTATTCCATATGTAAACATGTTTGAGATCTCTATGATTTTTGCTTCCAAAACATGTTTCCTCTTACTGAAAAACTCTTTGTGGCTCTCCAGTTGGAAAGGGGTGGATTGTGCGAGGTTTAGTTAGTGACCTATCCCTTATTTTTCAGATGTCTAATGTGCCTACTGAAGGTATTAAATTGGTTATCAATATTGGGATAGTTGGCTTCACAACAGTCATTTCATTATGTTCCGATGGAGCATGCTGGAACATACTATTGGAGGTTCTACATAAATTATGTATTTTGTATCAGAGTTTCTGCTTGACATACTTTTTGATATTTAAAATTTGCATTTATTGTACATTGTCTTATTTTTAAGGTAAAAAATGTTTGATACTAGATGTTTCTGAAGTGTCTTATTTTTAAGGTAAAAAATGTTTGATACTAGATGTTTCTGAAGTGTATCCTTTGTTCTTGTCTTATTTTTAAGGTAAAAAATGTTTGATACTAGATGTTTCTGAAGTGTATCCTTTGTTCTGATATCAGAACACGCACACACACAAACGTACGTTTTTCACGTTAGATGTATTGTGCTGCCACCTACTGCCACATATCAGCGACCTCAGTAGTCATTAGAGAGCAGAATGGGGCACTCCTGGGAACTCGTGGTCAGATGGTTGGGAGTCACTTGTTTCATACGTCTGTACACCAGATTTCCACACTCCTAAACATCCCTAGATCCATTGTTTCTGATGTGATAGTGAAGTGGAAACATGAAGGGACATACACAGCACAAAAGCGTAGAGGCCGACTTCGTCTGTTGACTGACGCAGACTGCCAACAGTTGAACAGGGCTTTAATGTGTAATAAGCACACATCTATCCAGATCATCACACAGGAATTCCAAACTGCATCAGGATCCACTGCAAGTACTATGACAGTTAGGTGGGAGGTGAGAAAACTTGGATTTCATGGTCAAGTGGCTGCTCATAAGCCACACATGACGCCGGCAAATACCAAACGACGCCTTGCTTGGTGTAAGGAGCATAAACATTGGACGACTGAACAGTTGAAAAACATTGTGTGGAGTGACAAATCATGGTTCACAATGTGGCGATTCAATTACAGAGTGTGGGTATGGCGAATGCCCGATGAACCTCGTGTGCCAGCGTGTGTAGTGCCAACACTAAAATTCGGAGGCGGTTGTGTAATGGTGTGGTCGTGTTTCTCATGGAGGGAACGTGAACCCTTTGTTTCGCCTGGTACTATCACAGCACAGGTCTACATTGATGTTTTAAGCACCGCCTTGCTTCCCACTATTGAAGATCAATTCAGGGATGGCGATTGCATCTTTCAACATGATCGAGCACTGTTCATAATGCACAGCCTGTGGCGGAGTGGTTACACGACAGTAACTTCCCTGTAATGGACTGGCCTGCACAGAGCCCTGACCTGAATCCTATAGAAGACATTTGGGATGTTTTGGAATGCAAACTTCATGCCAAGCCTCACTGACCGATACCTATACGTCTCCTCAGTGCAGGGCTCCATGAAGAATGGGCTGCCATTCCCCAAGAAACCTTCCAGCATCTGATTGAACATATGCCTGCGAGAGTGGAAGCTGTCACCATGGCTAAGGGTGAACCAACACCATATTGAATTCCAGCATTACCTATGGAGGGCACCACGAACTTGTAAGTCATTTTCAGCCAGCTGTACGGATTATGGGAGAGAGAGAGAGAGAGAGAGAGAGAGAGAGAGAGAGAGAGAGAGAGAGATGTATAACCCTGAAGATGCATATGTGACAAAAGAATAGTTATTGAAATTTATATTATGAATGCTGGTATGGACAAAATCAGTAAAGTTTTAATGCCAATTCTAATAGAAATGGACCATGGTCTTTGACAAGGTATGGGTGCCTTTGGTAGTCAGTGATACAGGCAGCTATGCCGTTGGTGCAACCGCAATGTAGAGGTATCTGTGGACTAACCTGCTGTTCCTGAAGAGGGGCTGCAGCCTTTTCAGTTCTTGCAGGGGCAACAGTCTGGATGATTGACTGGTAACATCAGCCAACATGGTCTTACTGTGCTGATACTGCAGTTGCCTGAAAGTGAGAGGAAACTGCAGCTATCATATTTCTGAAGGACATGCAGCTCTAGTGTATGGTTTAATAATGGTAGCACCTTCTCGAATAAAATATTCCAGAGCTAAAAGACGATGCCATTCAGAATACTGGCAGGGACTGTTCAAGAGGCTGGCATTCTACAGGTCATAGTGTTGAATATTAGATCCCTTAATTTGGTAGGTAGGTTAGACAATGTAAAAAGTGAAATGTATAGTTCGAAGTTCAGTCAATATGGCGTCATTAGGGAAGTGAGTGACATTTTGCTCTTGCCGGAAACGCAAAAAACAAACAGCAAAAAGCGGGTGATGAAAGGTATATTGTGTATAAAATGCAACTACTGGCTACACGAAAAGTGTGTGAAGGTAAACCTGAAGTTCATCAGTGATGATATTTCGTGGACATGCCAAGTTTGTTTACGTGCTGAAACAGCCAAACTTTTAAATACAGTAGACTCAAAAAATGAAGTTATAAAATTGCTACAAGAGGCTATTGAGCCGTTAAAAACAGAAAATATGCACATAAAGAAAGAAAATAATAGGTTAATATGTGAAAAGCAGCTCTGCATGTGTGAAATCCATCAAATAGAATCATAAGCCTCAGAAATGAAACTATAAAGAGGGTACAAGACGACATTGACACTGTAAAAACTGAACTATTTGAGGCAAGGAAAGAAAATTATACACTAATACAAGTAAGGCAGTGCCGTGAGATTGAAAACCACTAAAAACAAATAGGAGACAGCAAAATTACACTTGAATATACGAACTCAAAAAACAATAACATATCCTCAACTGTGAAATCAACGTGCGACCAGGGATTAGAGTGCAATAACTTGGCAAACATTTCAAAAATATTGCAAAACAAATGGCTACAGAACAGGACATGCAACACAAACGAAATTACAAAGGTATTTTTATGCATGTTGGAACAAACTCACTTAAAAGCAGCAGTGAAGATGAATTAGTGAATGAAACAAGAAACATGATTCGTGCAGCAAGACGTCTTTATGAAGGATCCAGGCTCATACTTAGCAGAATCATAAAAAGGAGGTCAGTGAGTGACAAATACATATCCAAAATAAACAGCGCCATGAAACAAAAGTGTAATTGTCTTGGTGCTATCTTCATAGACCCAAACAAATTCCTGTGTGAAAATTGTCTGGGAAAGGATGGCACATATTTAAATAGATTAGGTTCGGTAACACTCAGCAGAATGTATGCAGATGTTTGTAAAATCATTAGAAACAAGGGAAATTAACATTGTATAGTGGGGGTGAAAAATCAGGAAATCTGATATCCACAAAAAACAGCGATAACAAAAAAGAATATAGGACAAAAACAAACATATAATCAGGATATTCAGTTATAAAAATAATGCACCACAATATACAATACACAACTAAATGAGCATGAAATTCTAAATCTTACTGTTGCAAATTACAGTGTAACAGCTAGTTCATGCAGCAGGAATAGTAAGGGTGGTGGAGCTGCTATACTAACCCATAACAATGTAAACAGTAATCACATAAGCAGTCTTGACTTATGTAAAACTAATATAACACTGAAAATGTAGTCAAAGTACCAGGCCAAAAAATAGTTTTATGTAGTTCCTCACTGTACATCTTAAACATCTACAGACTGCCAAATGGGTGCATAGAAAGGTTCATTGAAAACATAGGAGAGCTCTTACATATCATCCTGAGCAAGAACTGTGCAAACACATTGCAAGACATCAATGACAGTATGGAGCTCCTAAACACAATGAAAACATATGGCTTATACAATGCAATAACTACTCCAACACGTATAACTGCAAATTCCAGTACTCAAATAGATCACATCTTCACAAATTTCAGGGACTTTCAGTGCAAAAGTGAAGTTATA
Organism: Schistocerca americana; assembly: GCF_021461395.2. Taxonomy (NCBI): domain Eukaryota; kingdom Metazoa; phylum Arthropoda; class Insecta; order Orthoptera; family Acrididae; genus Schistocerca; species Schistocerca americana. The sequence goes on from NC_060119.1 coordinate 58,327,772, forward strand.
GAAACGGCCCTGTCAGACAATGATGCAATAAAAATATGCCTACATGATATCACCACAAATGAAAACACAGAAAAAATGTGGGGGAAAAGAAGCTTAAATGAACAAAACTTAACAGCCCTTAGTATAAAAGTTGAAAAAGAAGGATGGGAATGCTGGAAAAAGACTCTGTCAGTGGATTATAAAGTGACTCATTTTATTGACACACTATTCTACCATCTCAATATTACATGCCCAGTAATAAAAACTAAAGCCAAAAACGCAAATAAAAACAAAAAAATGGATAACAAAAGGCTTTTTGGTCTCTAGGAACAAGATAAAAATGATGCACAGAATATATAAAACTAGCATTGATGAAAACTTTAAGGAATACTACAGAAAATATAAAAGAAAGTATGCTTAAGTACTGCAAGCAGCTAAACGACTAGAATCAAAAAAAGTACATAAATAGTGCTGATAATAAAAGCAAGGCTTGTTGGTCTATTATAAATACAAATCACAAACGCTCCAACTCACAGGAACACAGCAAAGTACAGTTCATGATCAGCAGAAAAACTATAACTGAACAGAATAAAATCGTAAATCTCTTCAATGCCTATTTTGCCACAATATGCCAAAAACTAAAAGAAACAATAAATAATAAAAAAACACAATAACACCTGGAAAACATTTATTAATCCCCTAGGAAAACAATGGCACTTTTCCAAAGTGACAGAAGAAGGAACACTAAAGATAATAAAATACCTAACATAAACAAAGTTATGTGGAATTGACACAATGTCAAGTATAGAAATTAAACACTGTATGCAGTAACTCAAGAAACCTCTTACACAACTAATTAATTCATCATTCCTGGAAGGAACTTTTCCAAAGTGCTTAAAGACAGCACTGATAAAACCAATACATAAAAAGGGTAATGAATACAATCCAGTAAATTATAGGCCTATAGCTCTTTTACCAGTCATATAAAAAATATTTGAACGAGCTTATGCACAGAGACTCGTTGCTTTTCTGATGAAATATGAAATAATCAACAAGAATCAGTTTGGCTTCTAGAAAGATAAATGCACCATAGATGAAATAATAGATCTCATCGAAAATGTCATAACAAACTTGTACTCTAAATAAATTAGTACGAGTATTTATGGATCTAACAAAGGTATTTGACTGTGTAGACCACAAAACTTTGGTAGAAATATTAGGAGTATATGGCATAAGATTAAATGCAGGAGACTGGATTCCTCAACAGAGAGTGTTCGTCAGTGACAATGTTATCTTCAGGAGCACCCCAGGAAAGTGACACGGAACCATTATTATTTTCTATATACATATATGATTTGGCAGAGGGTAGATGGCAGTCTGTGGTTGTTTGCTTATGATGCTTTGGTGTACAGGAAGGTGTCAAAGTTTGAGTAAAGGTAGGAGGATACAAGATGACTTAGACAAAATTTCTAGTTTTTGTGAATCCATTGTGGACACTGGACAGCATCTGATCAAATATTTAACAATGAAATTTGCCAAACAGGCGTGCATTTGAGATGTTACTTTATTTTATTTTCGCTACCACATTTGGCAGTAAAGATGGCTTAATGAATTGCCAAAACTGGTAGCGAAAATAAAATAAAATAAGATTTCAATTGCATCGCTGTTTGGCAAATTTCATTGTTAAATAATAAATTTCTACTTGCTGTGATGAATGGCAGCTAGCTCTAAATGTAGAAAAATGTAACTTACTATTAATGAATAGGAAAAACAAACCCATAATGTTTGAATGCAGTCACCTCATTTAAATATCTGGGCAGAACATTACAAAGCGATATGAAATGGAATGAGCATGTGAGGAGTTTGGTATGGAAAGCAAATTGTTAACCCCAGTTTATTGGGTGGATTTTAGGAAAGAGAATTTCATCTGTAAAGGAGATTGCATATAAGGCACTAGTGCAAGCTATCCTGGAATACCAATCAAGTATTTGAGATGTGCACCACATCGTATTAAAGGAAGTTGTTGAAGTATTTCAGAGGCAGGCTGCTAGATTTGTTACTGGCAGGTTCAAACAACATGCAAGATACAATACTTCAGGAACTCAAATGGGAATCCCTGGAAGAAAGGTGGCATTCTTTTTGAGGAACAGTAATGAGAGAATTTAGAGAACTTGCATTTGAAGCTGATTGCAGAGCGATTCTACTGCTGCCAACATACGTTTCATGTAATGACCACAAAGATACAAGATATTAGGAATCCAAGAAGAAATTTGGAAAGAAGTGGAGGTTTGCTAATGACATTGTAATTAGGGAAGGACTTGGAAGACCCGTTGAATGGAATGGATAGGTTCTTGGGATAAGATTATAACATGAATTTCAGCAAAAATGAAACAAGGATAATGGAATGTGGTCAAATTAAATCATGCAATGCTGAGGAATTAGATTAGAAAATGAGACACTTATAGTAGTGGAGTAGTTTTGCTATTTGGGCAGTAAAATAACTGATAGTGTCCAAAGTAGAGAGGACATAAAATGCTAAGTGACAATAAGAAGATAAATATTTCTGATGCAAGTAAGTTATTTGTATGGCTTTCAGTCCCACTACTGACCTAAAGTCAACAAAGTTGTTATTTTTTGAGGGTGAGCATGAATTACCCCCTGCCCCCTCCTCGAAATACTCGTTACTGAATATGCTTTGGTATTGCTAGGGTTAAATAGGGAATTGTTCTTGTAGATTCATAGTAGACTGAAAGTATAGTAACAGGGGAGTAAATTATGGTTGAACCATTGTTACCACAAGAAAGTGCTAGTAGAATAATTACTACATTTATGTTCAGTACACATGCCTGTTCATATCATAAATTTTTCATTAATTACCCTTGCTGCTTTTTAGATCTTGGAATTATATTCCACGAGAGAAACTGATGGTACTAAAATGAGAATAACAGTTAGGCTTGTTGGTGTATTATCTACTGGAGATCCACAGTATCTCCAGGTTTTCAATATCTTGGTGCGCCGGTGCCTGCAAGGATTGAATCTACAGTTGGTAATGTATTACACAAAAAACATTGTATGCATAGTTAATCTAGTTCTGTTTGTTTGTTTAAGTTATTGAATGTACCTGCAGATTCAGTTCCAAATAGCATAAAGAATTTATTTAATAACAAGGCTAATGCATGAGATGCGTAACACCATACATTTCTTTATAAATGAGTACACCAGTGATGAGCCAAACGCAACTCCCCTATTGTTTTCTGCCCAGAAAGCAGTATGTTTGTTCTCACTGCAGAGCCATTTGCAAGGCTAAACAAATCTCTAGCATTTTATATGACCTTTTGGTGCAATGGATTGAGTAGTTCATAACTTTGTATTAAAATACGGATCAGTGAAATTGGTGGCTGGAGGAACAGGAATAGAAGGTACTTGTTCCACTGTAGATGCACACTTACCCTACTTACACTTCTGCCACAGGTGGTAATCATCAGAAATCAGAAGGATATATACCATACGGTGCCCATGTACATATTTAAAAACGCACATGTTTGAATGCATTGTTGTGTAAAACTTAACAAAGCAATTGATGAATGTACGTAGGTTTAAGTATTTGAACAAACATACATTTACATTTTTATTTATATAGATGTAAATGTTCGCATATTCAAAATCATAAATATTTGAAAGTTCACCAATTACTTTGAAATTTTGGCACTATGTTGTGTACAAATACATGCTTGTCTTTATGTATATACTGGATGTGTTACATAAATGTAGGTGTATACAATACATAAAGGAGATACTGTAACTCCATGTAAATGGAGCAGCACTGCAGCTGGTTGAAAACTTGAAGAAAATTGCTACCAACAGGCGTAATTTTATTTACCTACCAGTTTCAGTGCCTCATTAGCACAATATTCAGGACCCTGTACACAAAATTAGGTAAATCATTCAGGTGTTAGAGGTGTGAAGGGTCCACTACATTGACTGAGACGTTTTTAGAAGTCTACAGAAACTAGTTGGATATACTGACCCTGGATGATGTACCTACTTTTGTGTACAGGGACCAGAAAATGGTGCCAGAGAGGCCAAAAACTGGTAGATAAATAAAATAATTAATAAAATTATTGCTGTTGATAATCTGTTTTCTTCAAATCAAAATAAAGTAGATATGTTGTTAGCAAAAATCTCATGCTCGTTTGTTTAAAATATTCTATATCTGAAAGTTGTTCACAAGTTCCTTTGAAATTTTAACATCACGTTGCATTCGAATACGCCCTTGTTTTTTGTACTTGATCGCCATACCATATGGTGGTAAAATTGTGATATAAAAACATACATTTATTCAAATGCAACAATGCATTAAAATTTCAAAGCAGTTGGTGAAGATCTTTTGGAATTTACGATTTTGTGCAAACAAACATTTATATTTTTATTCACTTTCTATTCATCAAGTGGTGGCAGGAGAACACACACATAAAAAAAAGTTTTACTTATGCAAGCTTTTGAAGCCAGTAGCTCTTTCTTCTGGAAGAAGGGGTGATGAGGAAGGAAGAAGGGTAAAGGAAAAGGACTGGAAAAGTTTGGGAAAAATGCAAAGTTCAGAAAAGTCACCCAGAACCCCAGGTCAGGGGAGACTTACCAAACAGGATGAGAAGAAAAGACTCAAAAAATGGTTAAAAACTGATTATTTTTGTTATATATTTTTATTCATGTAGATGTACCATGTGTCATTGATTGTCCTGAATCTTCATAATACTGAGTCTACAACTTATCTTAGAAGATGGGTTAAAGAAAGGTAAACCAACATATTTTAGCATTTGCAGATTTAAAGAAAGCTTTGGACAGTGTTGACTGCAATACACTCTATGAAATTCTGAAAGTAGTGGGGATAATATACAGAGAGAAAAAAACTAAGCTACAACTTACACAGAAACCAGACTGCAGTTAAGAGTCAAAGGACAAGAAAGGGAAACTAACGTGTAGTTGAGAAAAGAGTCAGACTGGGCTATAGCCTCTTCCCTATGTTATTTGATGTCTATGTTTAGCAAGCAACAAAGGGAACCATGGAGAAATTTGGAAAGGGAATTATTGTTCAAGGAGAAGAAATAATAACTTTGAGGTTTACTAATGACATTATAAAATCGCTAAGTGGATCTAAGGCTTCCATTCAGTCCCTTGTTGACCAGTCTGGTGGGGCAATTGAAGGTAAGAAAACGAAAGCCAAAGTTTTAAATTTCATATTCAAGAAATTGTTCACACAGGAGAATCATACAAATATACCATCATTTGACTATCTGACAGACTCCTGTTTGGATGACATTGTAATAAGCATACCTGGTGTAGAGAATCAGCTGAAAGTTTTGAAAGGTCCAGATGGCATTCCATTTAAATTTTACAAAGAGTACTGTACGGCATTGGCACCTTATCTAGCTTGCATTTATCGTGAATCTCTCGCCCAGTGCAAAGTCCCAAATGACTGAAAAGAAGCACAGATGATTCCAGTATATAAGAAGGGTAAAAGAAGGGACCCACAAAATTACAGACCAATACCCTAACTTCTGTTTGCTGCAGAATCCTTGAATGTATTCTCAGTTCGAATATAATAAACTTTGTTGAGACTGAGAAGCTTATGCCAATGAATCAGCATTGTTTTAGGAAGCATCACTCATGCGAAAGACCGCTTGCCCTTTTATTACATGACATACTCAGAGCTATGGATGAATGACCATAGACAGACTCCATATTTCTAGATTTCTGGAAAGCATTTTATACAGTGCCCCATTGGAGGCAGTTAATGAAGGTACAAGTATATGGAATAACTTCACTGATATGTGAGTGGCTCGATGACTTCTTAAATAATAGCACCCAGTATGTTGCCCTCAATGGTGAGTGTTCATCAGAGAGAAGGGGGTCGTCAGGAGTGCCCCAGAGACGTGTGATAGAACCTCTGTTGTTCTCTGTATACATAAATGATTTGGCAGACAGAGTGGGCAGTAATCTGTGGTTGTTTGCTGATAATGCCAAGGTGTACAGTAAGGTGTCTGAAGTTGAGTCACTATGGGAAGTTTCCATACACTTAGACAAAATTTTTAGTTGGTGTGATGAATGGCAGCTAGCCCTAAATGTGGAAAAATGTAAGTTAATACGGATGAATAGGAAGATCAAACCTGTGATGTTTGGATACAATATTACTATTGTCCTTCTTGACAAAGACAATTGATTTAAATTTCTGGGCATAATGTTGCAGAGCAATAAGAGGTAGAATGAGCATGTGAGAACTATGGTAGGGAAGGCAAATGGTTGACTTTGGTCTACTGGGAGAATTTTAGGAGAGTGGTTCACTTATAAAGGAGACCACATGTGGGCCCCAGGTGTGACCTATTCGTGAGTACTGTTTGAATGTTAGTGATTCGTACCAGGCCAAATTGAAGAAAGACATCAAAGAATCTCAAAGGCGGAGTGCTGCATTTGTGACCGGTAGATTTGAACAACTCTTAAGTGTAACAGAGATGTTTCAGGAACTCAAATGGGAATCTCTGGAAGGAAAGCGAAACACTATAGAGAAAATTTAGAGAACCTGCATTTGAAACTGACTGCTGAATAATTCTGTTGCTGCCAACATACATTGCGCGTAAGGACCACAAAGATAAGGTACAAGAAATTATGGCTCATACGGAAGCATATGGACAGTCGTTTTTTCATCACTATTTGCTAGTGGAACAGGAAAGGAAATGACTATTAGTGGTACAGTGTACCCTCCACCACGCATCATACAATGACTTGCGGAGTATCTATGTAGATGGAATTTTGTCAGATTTGGCAAAGGGGTTGGAAGAGTAGTAGAATGGAAGGAATAGTGTCTTGAAATGACAAAACAGAAATGAAGGTAATGAAATGTAGTCGAAATAAGACACATGATGCTGAAATAGATTACAAAATTGAATACTAAGAGCATTGGATGAATTTTGTTATTTGAGCAACAAAATAACTGATAATGCCTGAGGTGGAGAGGATATAAAACACAGACTAGAAATAGCAAGAGAAACATTTCTGAAGAAGGGGAATTTGTTAACATATAAAATTTGATGTGTAGCGTTGTATGGAATTGAAACATAGATGATAAACTGTTCAGACAAGAAGAGAATAGATGCCTTGAAATCTGGTTACAGTACCACAGAAAAGTACTGAAGATTAGAATGGTAGATTGAATAACTAATGATGAAGTACTGAATTGACTTGGTGAAAAACGAAATGCTTGGCATAACTTAACTCAAAGAAGGCACCAGGTGATAGTAAAAATTATTGAGGAAACCTTAGGCATGAATACAATATGCAGATTCAGGCAGATGTAGAGTGCAGAGTTATTTAGAGAAGAAGGGGCTGGTACCGGATAGACTAGTGTAGAGAGCTGCATCAAATCAGTCTCTGGTCTGAAGACCACAAGAACATATTCCCTTCGCTTGCTTCATTTTATGCATTTTCATATTTTCTACTTTCATCAGATGTTCATGGCTTTCTACTGTCCCTATGTTTTTGGCTATTTAATTCTCTGTTCCCTTCATTATATCATCTCTTACGGCTACAAATCCACTTTTTTCTGTGTACCCTAGCCTTGTTTTAGTCAATCATAGTCTAATGCTCCCTTTGCAACTTTCAGCAGCCTCTAGTTCTGTCAACTTAGCCAAGTTGCATTATGTTAATTCCATGTGTCTGATTCAAATCATTGTCCACAGAAAAATGGGAAAGATCATGGTTCATGATTTGCATTACATGTTGTTGTTGTTGTGGTCTTCAGTCCTGAGACTGGTTTGATGCAGCTCTCCATGCTACTCTATCCTGTGCAAGCTTCTTCATCTCCCAGTACCTACTGCAACCTACATCCTTCTGAATCTGCTTAGTGTATTCATCTCTTGGTCTCCCTCTACGATTTTTACCCTCCACGCTGCCCTCCAACACTAAATTGGTGATCCTTGATGCCTCAGAACATGTCCTACCAACCAATCCCTTCTTCTGGTCAAGTTGTGCCACAAACTTCTCTTCTCCCCAATCCTATTCAATACTTCCTCATTAGTTATGTGATCTACCCATCTAATCTTCAGCATTCTTCTGTAGCACCACATTTCGAAAGCTTCTATTCTCTTCTTGTCCAAACTATTTATCATCCATGTTTCACTTCCATACATGGCTACACTCCATACAAATACTTTCAGAAACGACTTCCTGACACTTAAATCTATACTCGATGTTAACAAATTTCTCTTCTTCAGAAACGCTTTCCTTGCCATTGCAAGTCTACATTTTATATCCTCTCTACTTTGACCATCCTCAGTTATTTTGCTCCCCAAATAGCAAAACTCCTTTACTACTTTAAGTGTCTCATTTCCTAATCTAATTCCCTCAACATCACCCGACTTAATTCGACTACATTCCATTATCCTCGTTTTGCTTTTGTTGATGTTCATCTTATATCCTCCTTTCAAGACACTGTCCGTTCCATTCAACTGCTCTTCCAAGTCCTTTGCTGTCTCTGACAGAATTACAATATCATCGGCAAACCTCAAAGTTTTTATTTCTTCTCCATGGATTTTAATACCTACTCCGAATTTTTCTTTTGTTTCCTTTACTGCTTGCTCAATATACAGATTGAACAACATCGGGGAGAGGCTACAACCCTGTCTTACTCCCTTCCCAACCACTGCTTCCCTTTCATGTCCCTTGACTCTTATAACTGCCATCTGGTTTCTGTACAAATTGTAAATAGCCTTTCGCTCCCTGTATTTTACCCCTGCCACCTTTAGAATTTGAAAGAGAGTATTCCAGTCAACATTGTCAAAAGCTTTCTCTAAGTCTACAAATGCTAAAAACGTAGGTTTGCCTTTCCTTAATCTTTCTTCTAAGATAAGTCGTGAGGTCGGTATTGCCTCACGTGTTCCAGTGTTTCTACGGAATCCAAACTGATCTTCCCCGAGGTTGGCTTCTACTAGTTTTTCCATTCGTCTGTAAAGAATTCGTGTTAGTATTTTGCAGCTGTGACTTATTAAACTGATAGTTTGGTAATTTTCACATCTGTCAACACCTGTTTTCTTTGGGATTGGAATTATTATATTCTTCTTGAAGTCTGAGGGTATTTCACCTGTTTCATACATCTTGCTCACCAGATGGTAAAGTTTTGTCAGGACTGGCTCTCCCAAGGCCGTCAGTAGTTCCAATGGAATGTTGTCTACTCCGGGGGCCTTGTTTCGACTCAGGTCTTTCAGTGCTCTGTCAAACTCTTCACGCAGTATCGTATCTCCCATTTCATCTTCACCTACATCCTCTTCCATTTCCATAATATTGTCCTCAAGTACTTCGCCCTTGTATAGACCCTCTATATACTCCTTCCACCTCTCTGCTTTCCTTCTTTGCTTAGAACTGGGTTTCCATCTGAGCTCTTGATATTCATACAAGTCGTTCTCTTATCTCCAAAGCTCTCTTTAATTTTCCTGTAGGCAGTATCTATCTTACCCCTAGTGAGATAAGCGTCCACATCCTTACATTTGTCCTCTAGCCATCCCTGCTTAGCCATTTTGCACTTCCTGTCGATCTCATTTTTGAGATGTTTGTATTCCTTTTTGCCTGATTCATCTACTGCATTTTTATATTTTCTCCTTTCATCAATTAAATTCAATATTTCTTCTGTTACCCAAGGATTTTTACTAGCCCTCGTCTTTTTACCTACTTGATCCTCTGCTGCCTTCACTACTTCATCCCTCAGAGCTACCCATTCTTTTTCTACTGTATTTCTTTCCCCCATTCCTGTCAATTGTTCCCTTATGCTCTCCCTGAAACTCTGTACAACCACTGGTTTAGTCAGTTTATCCAGGTCCCATCTCCTTAAATTCCCACTTTTTTGCAATTTCTTCAGTTTTAATCTACAGGTCATAACCAATAGATTGTGGTCAGAGTCCACATCTGCCACTGGAAATGTCTTAAATTTAAAACCTGGTTCCTAAATCTCTGTCTTACCATTATATAATCTATCTGATACCTTTTAGTATGTCCAGGGTTCTTCCATGTATACAACCTTCTTTCATGATTCTTAACCCAAGTGTTAGCCATGATTATGTTGTGCTTTGTGCAAAATTCTACCAGGCGGCTTCCTCTTTCATTTCTTAGCCCCAATCCATATTCACCTATTACGTTTCCTTCTCTCCCTTTTCCTACACTCGAATTCCAGTCACCCATGACTATTAAATTTTCGTCTCCCTTCACTATCTGAATAATTTCTTTTATTTCATCATACATTTCTTCAATTTCTTCATCATCTGCAGAGCTAGTTGGCATATAAACTTATACTACTGTAGTAGGTGTGGGCTTTGTATCTATCTTGGCCACAATAATGCGTTGAGTATGCTGTTTGTAGTAGCTTACCCGCATTCCTATTTTCCTATTCATTATTAAACCTACTCCTGCATTACCCCTATTTGATTTTGTGTTTATAACCCTGTAGTCACCTGGCCAGAAGTCTTGTTCCTCCTGCCACCGAACTTCACTAATTCCCACGATATCTAACTTTAACCTATCCATTTCCCTTTTTAAATTTTCTAACCTACCTGCCCGATTAAGGGATCTGACATTCCACGCTCCGATCCGTAGAACGCCAGTTTTCTTTCTCCTGATAACGACGTCCTCTTGAGTAGTCCCCGCCCGGAGATCCGAATGGGGGACTATTTTACCTCCGGAATATTTTACCCAAGAGGACGCCATCATCATTTAATCATACAGTAAAGCTGCATGCCCTCGGGAAAAATTACGACTGTAGTTTCCCCTTGCTTTCAGCCGTTCGCAGTACCAGCACAGCAAGGCCGTTTTGGTTATTGTTACAAGGCCAGATCAGTCAATCATCGAGACTGTTGCCCTTGCAACTACTGAAAAGGCTGCTGCCCCTCTTCAGGAACCACACGTTTGTCTGGCCTCTCACAGATACCCCTCCATTGTGGTTGCACCTACGGTACGGCTATCTGTATCGCTGGGGCACGCAAGCCTCCCCACCAATGGCAAGGTCCGTGGTTCATGGGGGGGGGGTTGCATTACATATATGAGACATAATTTTGCTTGTGATTAATTTGCAAATTTTACTTTAATGATGCACTTATCTCTTGCATATCTGCCTTTACAGGTTGGCCGTCACTACTTTGATGCCCAGTCAAGTGTGCCTATTAGGAATTACTCTCTTGAGCTCTGGCCCGGATACATAACGTCGATCCGACAGCACGAAGATGAAATACTCATGTGTACAGAAATTACTCACAAAGTCATGCGCATGGAAACTGTACACGACATTCTTAAAAGAGTAGTACAAAACAATCCACAAAATTTCAAGGTAATAATAATTGTTGTAATTAGTAAATGATTGGTCTCTTGTTCATAGCATATTATGATTTCTTTACCACTGAAGGAATTGTAAGAATGAATTAATGAATGGAGAATGAATTCTTTTAAAGAGTGAATGCCAATACATTTTTAGGGAATAATTGCGAGAATGGAACAATATATCATGTTAACTAACTTGAGTGTTGGTTCTTGGTGAAATGTTGTGAATAAGTTAACATTGTGAACATGTGATATATGAGCAAAAAACAGTTGTTTGTTTTTCTTTTTTACTCATATTTAAGGTAAAGAAGAAAAAGCAAAAAAAGGGAAAAAATGTGATTTACTCAAGCTGCACCCTCTCCAAAAACATTTTCTTTTCTTTTTTTTTTATTTTTTTTATTAAGCAAACATGGACAGAAGAGCCTCAATCTCAAAAGATTAGATATTTTATTGTTTGTACTATTTCAAACTGCATATGTGCTCACATTACCTAAAACTGTTACAGAAAAATTAAGATGGTCGTAAAACTGCAAGGATGTACAATTACTGCCTAGAACTTACGTTCAACAGGCAAAATTACTGGAATTTTGCCCACTGAAGATGATACAATCTGTTTGCTTGTAGTTTTACATTTTTCTCTAGTGATTTCTCATTTTGATATATCTTAAGGTAAGCGAAAAAATATAATATTTTTACAGGAGGAGTTTAAGAAGAAGGTGATAGGATCAATTGTTTTAACAGACTACTCAAACAAAACATACAGAGTGGATGATGTTGATTTTACTGTCTCACCAAGAAATACCTTCAAGAGACCATCTGGAGAAATTGGTTATATGGATTATTATAAAAATGTAAGTATCAAAATATTCAATAGTAAATTGTTATGTGTGCAAAAGTTGACAGTTTAGTGGCTTTTCACTTTAATTAAATGAAACAACAAGTTTACTGTTACCAGTCACCGTTTTATTTTTTCCACGACGCGTTTCGAAGGTTTAAACCTCCATCATCGGGTGGATTTACATTAGTTAGTATTACATATGTGTGTATGTTGTGTTACGACATTTGGAGGAACTTGTGGCACTGCCTCCAGTGGTCACAGGTTCCTTTTTCTGTCGTAACACTTCACGTGTATACTGCCACATTTGTAAACAAATATGGCGTCTGGAATCAGACCTAAAAATGTTCGCATTTAAAGGCTTTTCACTTGTTTGATAATATGTAGGATACCTTTTAAACTTAGTGCTGTAAACACTGACAGAAAAAAGTGTAAATATAAACTTATATAAAATAAGAATTGTGTCAAAAGGAAAAAAAAAATCAGTGGAGACAGTTTCCTCAATTGAATTTTCCTTTGATACAATTAACTGTGTTTCTGGCATTTTCCTCTGTTCTTTCAAGGCATTTTCTACTATTCTTGCCTTCCTTTGACATAATTGACTGTCTTTTTGGAGCTTCTTTTGTTGTATCTGTGTGTTATCTACAATTGTTGCCTACCATCCTTTTCATCATTTAGTGGTCATTTTACTTCTTCTGTGATCTTTCTTTTGTGTTCAAAGACAATCCCTCCTTTTTTCCATGTCCAGATACTTTTTTATGTTTAGTGCCTTTTTCGCATTTAGTAATAATTTATTGATTGATTTATTATTTGTTTATTTAGTGAGATTTTTCATATTTTCCATGGAATCTGTCTGTGTCCAGTTCCTTATCTGACAGATTTTTTCATTGATTATTGTCCTTTCTCAGTATCTTGCGATCTACCTTTTTGTGTGGTTTTCCAAACAACTTTCATTGTTGAAGATTTCCTCTCTATTCTGCTATAGCATCTTCCTCATTCATTGGGCAATGTCTCTTGCGCGACTACTGTTATTCTGCTTTTAATGACATTCTCCCATTTCCTTGCAGTCTTTATTCGTTTTTCAGTGAGATTGACAGAATATTAAGTGACTATTTCTTGTTTCAGTTTTACTGTCTTCAGCAGCTTTTTACAGAAGTCAGTGAATCTTTCACCTTATTTCATCATTTGCCAATCTTTTTTATTTATTCAGTGATTTTTCCAAGTTTATTGACTTTTTCATGTACTTAGAGCTGTATTTATTACCTGTTTAGAGCTCCCCTCCTTTTTGCTGACATTTTTCTTTGTTTGGTTGCTTTTTTTATTTTGTGACTTCATTTTTTTAGCAGTCCATTTCTTTTTTTGACCATTTTTGGCACTTATTTTTCCTTGAGAACAATAGTTTATCTTATTTGGTTATTGCTTTTTTGTTTATCTGTTTCCTCCCATTCCTCACAGTCTTCTATGCCTTTTAGCAATCCATGCAATATAGTTGAGTATCTCTTTTCTGTTACTTTCTGAATATTCTTTCAGTCACCTATTTATCCCAATAAAGTAATCCTAAACCTTGCTCCTGACTCTGTACTTCAATATGTGGGCAAACAAGAATCCCATGTACTATTCTTCTAATCTTCATTAATCTTTGGTATTGCTCCCAGAGATCTTACATTGAAAGTCTCCGATCACTTACAGCGACTGACCCAAAAAATTCCAGACCAAAAAATCTTTAGTCCTTACCCAATTTATCCTTGACCAGTACCATTGCCTGTACCAATTTCCAACAGTGGCTATCTGTCTGAAAAGTATTCTACCATTCAAACCCTGGATGTGCTACCCCTCCCAGCACAATTCCCATTTAAGCCAGGCTAAACTTAAAAAAAATCCTCCAACCACAGAAAAAAAACTGCGCAGCCTGTTAGTCAAATACAGCAGAGGTAAAATGCATCTCCCCTATCCCCCAGCTGTCATCCACAATACTGCCACCAACCACCACCTCACGACCTCCTTCCTAAGCTTATTGGCTAAACTTATTGTTTACTTAATCGCCCAGTTCTAGCACATCTCCCACCCAAGCCCAACCATAGCTCTAATGAAACTCCAACACTTCGCTTCCCTGGCCCTCGTCAAGCTGTGTGACAAGATTCAAATAGTCCTTTTCTTTTCATTTATCCAGCTATTAATTTGACCTCAGAAAACTATTCCAATAGTTAAAAGGGGCAAGCACCATCTCAGGAGCAAACTTCAGAAATAATTCTCAGAACACTACATGCAGAACTGAGTTTCTGGTGGGGGTTAGTTACATGGTCTTTACAGTTTAAGTCTTGATCAACGTACATTCTACATGTTCTACATTGTATCCTTTCTAACTCATTTCTACCCAGTCTCAGATGGAAATCTTGGTTTTCACTCATTTTTCCAAACTGTATATAGTTCATTTGTTTGTTCTCTTCCCATTCATGGTCAGCCTGTTGACACTGAACCATGAATGCAAGGACTTAACTTTATAAGTTGTAATGAAAAATAAGTCCTCACCATCACTCAGTATTATACTCATATCCTCTGCAAACAACATGATCTTGGCAGCAGTATCTGAGATGTGTATATCATTTATGTAAATAAGGAACACAAGGGGCCTACCACACTGCTCTGTGTACACCTATTTCGACTTTCCTTGCATCAGATGCTAACCTGGTTTTAGGATTAGCATGAGGTGATGTAAGCTCCACAACCTGTAATCTCTTTTGCAAATATGATTGAACCCAACTGTTTTCTATGTCTTTTATCCCCATTGCATCCAACTTACCTAAAATGATTTCATGACTAACCCTTATCAAAAGCTTTAGAAAGCTTTAAATTAACTCCTACAGTACTAATGTTGTCATTCAAATTACTATTTTGTTGATGTAATCATTTACCTGTTTGAAAGCCATGCTGATTATTACTTAGTAGGCTGTGGTCGTCTAAGTAGTTGGTGATTCATTGTTTCATTAATATCTCATTTACTTGAGAGAATGCTGAGAGATGTGAAATTGGTTGCAAATTTTCAGTTTTGTGCCTATTTCCACAGTTAATTGATGGTATCGTTTTCAATATTTTTAATCTTTCAGGGAACACACCCTCAGTGAATGATAAATTAACTATGTGAGCTGAGGGCTTTGCAGTTTGTGAAGCAGTACGAATTATAAGTGACAGAAGTACATCATCTACACCAGTTGACATTTTGCACTTTAGGCTTTTAATCACCTCTACTACTTCATGCTCATTGGTTGGAACAAACCGCATGCTGTATGCTGGTGCGCAAAACCTTAGTTTATCCTGATTTGTGAAATTCGAGCTGACTGTTTAGAAGCATTTATAAAGTAATCATTTGTGTAAATTGGCAGGTCTTTTTTGCCAATATTGATATCATCAACATTTTCAAGAGTAATTTCCTGCTGTTCATGTGTCTTCCCATTTGAATTTTTACAATATCCCACAGAGATTTTGGCTTGTTGCCTGATTTTATTATTACGTTATCATTTCTAAGAAGTTTTGCCTTTGGACTTACCTGTTGATATATTTTCCTATAAGTGTGTATGTATTCTACAAACTGGGGATCTGTGGATATTTTCATTTGGGAAATGAACATTTTTAAAGTTGTACAGGAAATGTTAATGCCTGATACAGCCCAGGCACTAGATTTAGTGATCCAACGTAATGGACTCTAGACAGTTTCTTAGGAAACCACATTTAAAAATTGGATATGAATATTGAAGAGAATGCATCATAAGCATTGTTATTACTTTTTGACTGTAAAAGCATTTCTTACCATAGTGAAATTTTCACTCTGCAGCAGAGTGTGTGCTGATATGAAATTTCCTGGCAGATTAACAATGTGTGCCGGACCGAGACTTGAACTTGGAACATTTGCCTTTCAGAGGCAAGTGCTCTACCATCTGAGCTACCCAAGCACAACTCACACCCTGTCCTCGCAGCTCCACTTCTACCAATACGTCATCTCCTACCTTCACAACATCACAGAAGCTCTCCTGCAAACCTTGCAAGACTAGCAGTTCTGGAAGAGCACTTGCGCGTGAACGGAAAATGTCCCAAATTTGAGTCTCGATCTGGCACACAGTTTTAATCTTCCAGGAATTTTCACTTATTACCATGAGTCATTACTTAGACCACCAACAAAACTAACATCATTTTGCATAGAAGAGTTTTTTTTTTGTAAGAAAGAAGTACATTCCTTTCTTTTGCAGTTAGGGCTGGAATTGTAAAGATGAGGATATTATGAACAGATAGCCCTAAGTTAGTATTAACAATTTCTATTTCTCTAGTGTCAAAATTTGAAGGGACGTTGTCTATAAGCCTCCCCATTCTATTTGTTATTTTTGTGGGGATATTTATAAGAGGAAACGTGTTGAAGCTGTGCAATATATTAAGAAGCAGCTTCTTAGATGCAGATTCATGCATAAGGTCTGTATTGAAGTCCTCACAGACAATTATAGTGGCTTTTTCTGTAAACAAAATGTCCAACAGAGACTCCAATTTATTAGTGAATGTGTCTATGCTTCCCTATAAACTGTTATAATAATTACGTTACCCAGCTCCCCATACAGTCGAACAGTATCAGCTTCAGAATGCTCCTTTTATATTCTGCATTAGATTTAAGGAAAATATGAACTCCACCACTTTTGGCATCCTTTCTATGAAACTGACTAGCTAACATGTAATAGTTAATATTTACAAACCCAGTACTCCATGATACACACACACACACTGCTATATCTCCCATGAGAAGATGCTTGATAAGAAATAATAAGACACAGGTAAACAAGAAGAAGTGTTTATTACAACCACAGTAAAGAGATCAAATAACAAAAGAAAAGTCTTCTCAGTAAGTTATACAACTTCTCAGACACTGACAGGGATATGACTGGAACACACTGTGAATAAACATAGTGGGACGTGAAGACTATGACACTGATAGTCCATAACAACAGAGGTTGAGCATTCGGCATAGTTAGCCAACAAGTACATATCGGGATATCACTGGCAATTTATTTGTGGGTCTTGCTGCAGTGGCTTCCAACCAGACTCTGATTAGCCACTAAGAGCCAGTGCATGAATTGTCCCAGAGCTCCGGTGGAATGAACTGCAGACTTGTTGACTTTCACCGCCATATATAGCAAGGGTGCTGAGGAATCCATGCCGATCCAGTTCTGCACACGCGCATGGTGAAGGAAATAGGCCCCTTACATGATGGCGCTTGTCCTGGTGTCTGTCATCCTTAGTGTGATCTACACAGTACGGGAGGCAACACCTTGTACATATGCAAACCCATGATGCTTCAGTGTCTGAGGGGTTGCCGATCTCTTTGGGTGAACTGTAAGTACATGGCATCCCTCCCCACAAGACAACGAGAGAGATGGTAGTTATTTTGCCACCAGGGTGAATTTCCCTGGCATCAACAGCTTTCCCTGCAGAGTGTAGATCCTGAGCACTCTGGTCAAGGTCCATTGGTGTTGCCCAGGGGTGGGCGCTGGAAGCTCACCCTCCACAGGGAAGCCAAAGAGGGCACCTGAGGTGGTGCCTGGGCAATGGTGTCCCACTGTGTAGCAGATTAACTTGGAACAAGTAAAGCCCCTGAGTCTGTATTGGTTTCCCATGACAGTTTCCTGGGACAGACTTGGTTCAGATGATTGTAACAGGCAAACCATCAGGGACAGTCACCTCTTCCAGTAACTGCATCACTATTGCCAGAGTCCAACAACGGTTTGTCGAGAGAATGTCAGGCCCAGACATCATCACACATGGAAAAGAGGTGCAGATGACCTCATGATGATCATTCCTTCAGCTGCCATGGATGGAAGAAGGAGAGAAGTGATCGCTGTGGCCGTCCAAGGAGTAGCCCAGTTGGATTGTGATGTCAATCGATAGGAGGCCAAAAAGGTGGAGAGTGCATTGCCTATAGAGTGGTTATCTTGAAACTTCAATAGCTGATTCTTAAATGTTCAAACAAATTCCTACAGCAGACCGTAGAATGCCAGGTGGGAAGGTGCTGTGCAGAGGAGAGCAATTCTATTGGATATCCAGAAAGATGAGAATTTGGCAGATGTAAACTGAGGCCCATTGTCTCTTGAGTATGGTTTCTGGTAGACCTTCAATTGCAAAGATGCAGGGCAAGGCTTGAACTACATGTGGAGGTGATGTAGAAGACATCCAGGAAATGTATGGAGAACCAGATCCTGCATTGGCCACAATGAACCATCAATGGCTGAGAAAAGGGGCTGCAAAATCCAAGTGGAGTCACAACCATGATGCCAAAGCGTCCGGCCACAGAAAATAGCATCTTGGTGAGGCTGCTCGTTTGCTTTGGTAAGATGTACAGGTAGTCGCCAAGATAGCAGTGTCACTGTGTAAATCTTTCCAGTATAAATGTTACCATGACAGGCATTTTGTCAGTACGACGTCCCAGTGACCTGAGTGAAGCAGGTGAACAACTTGGTGTTGAAGAGATGATGGGATGACTACTTGAGGCTGGCTATTTTCCCCCTGAATTGAAAAGTGCCACTGAGGGCAGAGAATTGATGCCAGCAGTGCCAATAACCTTAAACATCTGGGTTGACTATCTGCCAGTAGTCCGATGGTCATCCCTCCATTTTGGGATTGCGAACACTCCAGCGATATTTCAGTGATATTTGGAACACCTTACATGGGAAGTGCTGGGTACAGCCAGCAACCTAGATGACATCATCATTGCAGGATGGTCTGCAGAATACCTGGCTGATAACCTAGATGCTCTTTTCTCTATCCTCCATGGTACAAATTTTCATTGTAACGTTGAATGGTCCCAATTTTTTGTTCCTTTGGTGGAATATCTGGGACATATTCTCAGTGCCTCAGGATTCTGGCTGATGTCACAGTATGTTCAGACTGTGCAGGTCAATAAAGTAACGACCATAGACATAGTCATGGAATGCTTCTAAAGCAAAGACGACATCTACAGCTCATTTTTCTGTTTGTTCATAGTTGCATTGGGCCGAAGTCAGTGTCTTTGAGATGAAGGTGACTGGTTGTTCCACCCCATCATCCATATGCTACGGGGTAGCTCCTGCTCCATAATCACCACTGACAAATGTCAAGCAACTTCAATCTGTATTGGGGCATTTCAATTACTATCTTAAGTTTGTTCCTCGTGCTGCAACTATTGCCGCTGCGCTGCACTGTCTCTTAGAGAAGAATACGGCATGGAATTGGGACGTGACTTATGACTGCACTTTCCAGACCTTAAGCAGCCATTGCTTCAGCCCAGCTGTCTGATGGCTTAAGCTCTGCCACTTATTGTGGTCATCACAGTGGACACCTGTGATTATGGTGCGGGAGCTATCCTCTGGCATATGGATGATGGGATGGAACGAATAGTCACCTCATCTCGAAGACACTGACGTCAACTCAATGCAACTGTGAACAAACAGAAAAATGAACTCTGGACATTGTCTTTGCTTTAAAAATTTCCATGACTGTGTCTATGGTCATTACTTTACCCTACTGACCTGCATAGTCAACATATTGTGGCATCAGCCAGATACCTGAGGCCCTGAGAATATGTCCCAGATATTCCACCAAAGGAACAAAAAATTGGGACCTCTCCACGTTACAATGAAAATTTGCGCCATGGAGGATAGAGAAAAGAGCCAGGTATTCTGCAGACCATCCTGCAATGATGATGTCATCTAGGTTGTTGGCTGTGCCTAGCACATCCCATGTAAGGTGTTCCAAATATTACTGAAATATCACTGGGGTGTTCGGAATCCCAAAATGGAGGTGGTTGTAGCAGAAGAGACTGAAAGGTGTGTTGATTACCAGCAAATCATGTGAAGCCTATGTGCATCCTTCAGATAGATCAATTTTTGTGAATATCTTGCCGCCACTCAGTTGACGAAGAATCTCGTCCATCTTTGGGATAAGGTAAGCATCCACAAAGGATTGTGTGTTAGTTTTGTACTTGAAATTGCCACATATGCAGACAGAGCTCTCAGGTTTGTCAACCAGCATTATAGGTGTCGCCCACTGACTACTGCACACAGCTGTCAAGACGGCGGCGTCTTGCGAATGAATGCAGCTCCCCCTGTAACTTATCCCTCAGAGCAAATGGGATGTTATGAGCTTTGAAAAAGTGGGTCATAGCCATTGGGAGGAGGGTGATATATACTTCAAATTGCACTACATCTGAAGTAGCAGGCTCAAATAGTGAATGATACTTCTCGTGAAGAGTGCGGAACTAAGGATTGACAGTGCCTATCTGGACGCTACTGGTCAAATCATGCACTTTCAGTCCAAAATGGTGAAGATGTAAAATCCTAATATATCCATTGCCCCTGAGTTATCACCGACAAGGAGGATCACATTACAGGTCATAGTCCCACATTGGAAGATGGATGTGAACTGTCCTTTACCCACCACTATGTCAGTGCTGTAACTATGGAGGTGCTGGGAGAATGGTTGCAGTGGAGGAGAGCACAACCGCCAGTAGGTGTTGCACACAATGATCAAGACGGTAGAACCAGTGCCCACCTGGAAGTCAATAGGGGAAGCATTGTTAACATCAGAAGGGCTAGTAGTCAACCCTGGACAGGAAGAATGGGATGGACGTGAAGCACCTCTGGGGCCACCATGTCCGATCCCTCCGTCAGGAAAGTGTCCACTTGAGCTAAGTACATGTGCATCTCGGTAGAGGCACAGCAGACCTCTGCTTTGTGACCCACCTTGCCACAGAAGGGACATTTTGTATGGCAAAGCTGGCACTGGTGCTGAGTATGTGTGATGAAACAGTTAATGCAGGAGGGCAACTGTTGGGGGCGGCAGGCAAGGAATGCCTGTTTACCAATAGGTGGAAAGTCCGTAGGCAGCAGGGGCCACCAGGGTAGCAGGTGGCGGGTAAAGTGGCCCGCATAAGACAGCTAAACTTGTATGGAAGCTGCACAGATGGACTGCCCAAATGCTCCCCACCCTGAAGACAAGCATAGTAAATGGATAAGTGATGGAAAAGGTCCACCATGGTTTAAAGATGAAATTCGAAAGATGCTTATGAAGCAGAGGCTGTTGCACTCTTGGTCCAAAAGAGAATGCACAAATAACGGCAAGTAAAGGCTAGTAGAGATTTGTGCCTCTGTGAAAATATCTATGTGCGAAGCACACGACTACTACCACTGTCACACCTTAACAAAAGATCTGGTGGAAAACCAGAGAAAATTCTGGTCCTATGTAAGGTCACTAAGCGGGTCTAAGGTTCCCACTTGTTGACCAGTCTGAAGTGGCAGTTGAAGATAGCAAAACAAAAGTTGAAGTTTTAAATTTCACTTTCAAGAAATCATTTACATAGAAGAATCGTACAAACATGCCATCATTTGACCATTGAACTCCTGTATGGACAACATTGTAATAAGCATCCCTGGCGCAGAGAAACAACTGAAAGATTTGAAAGCAAATAAATCACCATGTCTGGATGGAATCCCAAATCAGTTTTACAAAGAGGACTCTATGGCATCGACCCCATACCTAGCCTGCATTTAACGTGAATCTCTCCCACAGCACCAAGTCCCAAGTGACTGGAAAAAAGTGCAGATGACTACAGTATGCAAAAAGGGTAAAAGAATGGACCTTCAAAATTAAGGCCAATATCCATAACTTTGATTTGGTGCAGAATCCTAGAACATATTCCCAGTTCAAGTATAATAATCTTTCGTGAGACTGAGAAGCATATGTCCATGAATCAGCATGATTTTAGGAGGCCTCACTCGTGCAAAACTCAGGTTGCCTTTTTCTCACGTGACATACTGGGAACTATGGATGAAGGATCAACAGACAGATTTCACATTTCTAGATATCTGGAAGGCATTTGACATGGTTCCCCATGCCAGGCTATTAACAAAGGTATGAGCATATGAAATAAGTTCACAGATATTGAGTGGCTCGAAGACTTCTAAACTAATAGAACCCAGTATGCTGTTCTCAGTGGCGAGTTTTCATCAGAGACAAAAGTCTCATCAGCAGTGCTTCAGGCAAGTGTGATAGGACATCTGTTGTTCTCTATATGCATAAATGATATGGGGGACAGAGTGGACAGCAAACCACGGTTCTTTGGTGTTGATGCTGAGGTGTATCGTAAGGTGTTGCAGCTGAGTGACTGTAGGAAGATAGAAGACGATTTAGATAAACTTTCAAGTTGGTGTGATGAAAGGCAGCTATCTCTAAAGGTGGAAAAAAGAAAGGTATTGGGGATTAGTAGGAAGAACAAACCTATGTCGTTCAGATTGGGGATTAGTAGGAAGAACAAACCTATGTCGTTCAGATAGAGTATTGCTGGTGTTCTGCTTGACACAGTCAAATCATTTAAATATCTGGGCATAATATGGCAAAGCAATATGAAATGGAATGAGCCTGTGAGGACTGTGCTAGGGAAGGCGAATGATCAACTTCAGTTTATTGGGAGAACTTTACGAAAGAGTGGTTCACTGGAGACAGCATGTAGGACACTGGTGCAACATGTACTTGAGTACGGCTTGAGTGTTAGGGTTCCATACCAAGTTAGACTGAAGGAAGACATCGAGTTAGACTGAAGGAAGACATCGAAGCAATTCGGAGGTGGTCTGTGTGGTGTGTTGCCCACACACTGCTAATAGGGTGCCTGTGGAATGCAGCGCTCTCGGAGTGCTAGACAATAATTCAGTCGAATAACATTATTAGTTTTTTTCTCAGAAAGCAAATTGACAATAATTAACTCGACTACAGAAAATGTCGCTAGCAAGAGGTGACATGAAAACAGTAGAGTCTGATAGTGAAGCACTAAGCACGTTGTGTATATATTCAGTTACTGCAGGGGGCCCACCTGGTGTGGGGTGGTCAGATTCCACCCACCATTGGTCGCCCTTCCTTCACAGCCTTCTATGCTCTTGCATGCCACCTCTTCGTTCTGGCATTTGTGGTTACACCAGAACAGTCCACTAGATTTGTTGCCAGTGGGTTCAAACAACACATGTTATGGAGATGCTATGGGAACTGAAATGGGAATCACCAGACGGAAGACGACATTCTTTACGAGAAACACTGTTGAGAAAATTTAGAGAACTGGTATTTGAAGCTGACTGCAGAATGATTGTGTTACCTCCATCATACATTTGCATAAGTACCACATAGATGAGGTATGAGAAATTAGGGCTCGTGCAGAGGCATATAGACAGTCGATTTCCCTCACTCTATTTGTGAGTGGAACAGGAAGGGAAATGACTAGTAGTGGTACAGGGTGGCCTCTGCCATGCTCCATACAGTGGCTTGCAGAATATCTATGCAGATTTAGATGGAGATGTAGCCCCTTACCAGGTGTGTGTACCAGGATAATGTCCGGAATAAGTGACATAGTGTAAGACTGTTTACTTGTTTCATTGTAACACCAAAATTGGCATTCCCAAGAAAGACCGTGGAGTATTGTGATCCATTCCCAGTAGGACTGGCCTTGTTGTTTATGGCAGCTTCTTTGGAACACTGAAATTGGCATTCCAGAGAAAAACCTTGGAGCACCATGATCCATGTTTGAGTCTGTTGCTTATGGCAGCCGAAAAATTTTGCCACACCGCAGCAACATGTCAAAATATTCTTGCAAGCAAAATTTTGCTTCCTTGTATGATAAGGGCATTTGGTTCTAATTCAGGTTTCAGTTGCTGAAGAAGGCAGTAAATTTCTGGTCCAACATAGGTAGGAGAAACGCCCTATGATGGGTGTCATCTGAGATACCATAAGCCTGAAGACACTGCTTGAGGTGCACCACATATTTTACCTAGTGTTTGATTTTCTTGTCAAGAGGGGGAAGGGGCAGAGCTGCACTGCAAAAACCTTCAGCCATGAAGTCTGGTCAAGAAGGGCGCTGGGAGCCATCAGCAGACACTGTTATGGAGCTCACTACTGTGGCAACAAAACCTTACATGACCTGCTGTATGTTCTGCAGAAAGAGCAACATATGTTGTTTGGATACTAGCTGTTTGACTGTAGAGAAACAAGAAAAGGGAGCAGAATGTCAGGCGACATGGGAGATTTAGGAAGAGAAAAAGAAACACACACATGGCCACCTGGATTCAGATATCTCATTACCACTGCAGCATCTCCCGTGGGTAGAAGCTTCATAAGAAATAATCAGGTGAAGGTAAAAAAGAAATGGGTTTATTACAACCACAGTAGAGAAATTCAATAACAAAGGAAAATCCTCTCGGTAAAAAATAATACAACTTCTCAGTCACTGACAGGCATGCACCTGGAGCACCCAGTGAATAAATGTAGCGGGATGTGAAGACAATGCCCCCTATTGACTGAGGTTGAGTGGTTGGCATAGTTGGCCCCCAGGTACATCTCAGGATATCGTTGGAAAGTCATAGGTCCCGCTTTGTGGGCTTCCGAATGGATTGCTTAGACCCAGTGCATGAACTGGTCCAGAACTCCGGTTGAGTGGACTGCCGAAGTGTTGGCTTGTGCCACCCTGTATAGCCGGGGTGCAGAGGAATTAGTGTCAATCCAGTTCCACACATGTGGCACGGTAGAGAAAATAGGTCCCTGGCACAGAGGATTTCTGGTGGCCTTTGTCCTACTGGCTGTCATCCTTGTGATCGAGGCAGTCCAGGGAGACTACACCTTGTGCGTATGCAAACCTGTGATGCTTCATCGTCTGAGGGGTTGCCAGTCCCATTAGGTGAAGGGCAGGTACAGCCGTCAATACTGGCATCCTTAACAGAAACTCAAAAGATTTATTTCTCAGTGTCTGGATATTGTCTCTTAAAATATGAAAAACACTTGGATAGACTGGCAACAGATATACTCACACGTTGCTGTGTCATAGCTGGTGCTCTTTTACAGAAGGGTACCACCTTGCAGATCTTCCTTTTGGCTGCAGTGTAGTGCTCTCCACAGCAGCTACTGGTGAGGCTGAATCAACAGCTACCAGCAGACAATCTCCTGCTACTGCTGCTGTCTCATCTCGCAACTGCCAGATCAAGGTCCTCTGCTATCAGTGAAGGAAGGGTTTCCCACCACCAATGATCTGTTGACCACCGCTGGTGAGGTGTCCCCTGCTGCTGGTGAGCTGTTCCCTGTTGCCAGTGAGGTGTCCCCCACTGCCAGTGTAAAGTCTTCTGCTGTAGGTGTCCCAGTCTGAGCTGCAGGTGACCTTACCCTTACTGTAGGTGCTTGGCCTCAACTATGAGTAACCAGACCTCAGTTGCAACGTTACCTGATTTTTATATTCTTAGGATTTGAGCTGTCATATCATATTTCCACTTTCTATTCTGGCAGATGCCATGCCTCGTGCAGTGGCCTCTTAACAGTACTGCTTGCCTAATCAAAAGGTGCATTTTCAGACTCCCAGCAGGTATTTTGGAGATATTTGTTCAGGTCTTTATTGTACAGTTGACACATAAGGTCATGTGTATGAGATACACTAACAATGATGAAATTCACTTGTGATGATTTTTGTAGTTTCCATAACAACAGACTCAGCAATTTTGCACTAGTTTTTATAAATATCATTTGCAACTCCAGTTAATATGCAGTTACTGCCAGGTTTAACTATCTTCTCACGCCCTTTCAGGATGTTCTTTGAGGGGCCACTGGGCTTGGTGATGCCCACAGTACTGATATCAGGTTAATTACTAGCCATATTAGCTGCTACAACCCCTGTGACACAATATGGTAACGGGCAATTTTTTTCCCCCCTGCTGCACTCGTTAGCATTTTATCAGCTTAGGCGTACATGCACAAATCATTGCATCTCCCATTGAGATTGACAAATGTGAGGTTATGAAAGATTCATCAGAATCCTGGATTTATAATTCATTACCTAGACCTGACCAACGATTGTGCTGTACCGCTATGCTGTAGCCGAGACAATCTCCTTGGCCTCCAGTAACATGTTAGTGTGCAAAGTTCTCTTGCAAAGAATAATTTACAGCTGCCTCACTCTGTTATTGAAAGTGTTCCCCAAGGCATGTGGAAGAATTTAGCGAGTCACATGCAGCAATTTGAAAACAGATATAAATAAGAACCCATGGTCTTGACATAGAAATAGAACTGTTGCTGGTGCAAATAGATGACTGAAATAGCAGCAGTGAAAGCCATTAAGGTAGGTTTTGTTCCATTCATTATTCTTTTCTGCAAAATTAATTTGGGCTAACAGACTTTTCATTTACTGTTGAAATGAACAGTACATTTCAGTGTTCATCTATTGAGAGCTGTTTGTATATTGTATATTGAGTGTTAAATTGTAACTTGCCATTCTTTGCTGGTGAGCAGACAGTAACGTTGCATTACAGCTGTGGCAGCATGTTGGTGTGAAAAATGTGCTCCACCACAGTCCTGTCTGGATTGCAGCTACAGACAAACTCTTAGTGACTGACATGGAGAGTATTCTATAGTAATAACATATGGTGTAACCGTCAAAAGTTCAAGCTTCACACCCCCACTTTATACACTGCAGTAACTACAGTGATAAGCTCAGTCACAGTGTCTTACATTTGACATGATAGTGATAAAATGGCCAATCAGACATTAATGAAAATTTACAAATGAAGAAGGTGGGTATCTTTAAACTTCGTCAACAAAATTTTTCTTGTAACTATGGTTTGGCTTATGTGTTTCAACTATGGTTTGGCTTCTGTGACTCTGAGGCAATCCCTTCTGTTCGCATCTACTTGTAGCAGCAGATGATGTGCTGTGCTGACCAAAAACCAGCGACTGACAAAGCTTCTACTGGCCAGGGCATCAGCACATCTCCCCAGCACCCTCACTGGTCACTGAGATAGACCTTAGACAATGTGAGCTGAGCCATCACTCTCCAGCCTCCATTTCCGTTTCTACAAGGCAAAGTCTCCCAGCCATGCTCTCGACAGCTTGACCTGCGCAACACAACATGATTCACATCATCAATTGCCACGCCCTACCGATATTCATGCTGGGAGCAGGATTTCATATCTGTGTCCAATTTCTGTGCCCAGTTAACAAGTGAAGTGCTACCACATCTTCTCCACCACCTACTTGAGCTGCGTTCCCTTGAGGGTCGTCTCTCGACTGTGGCCGTGCAGAGTCTGATGCCGGGCACACTGTGTTGTGTCCCAGGTGCAAACTACCAAATGGAAAGCCAGAAATACTTACAATTTAGCAGATTTATTCTGAAAACAAGGTATAACATAATTAGCATAATCACTCGTGTCCAGGCCCACAGCCAAAGTGCATCTCCTGTAAGTACTATCACAGTAACAGTGCCGTGGCTGAGAGGAGACGTGCTCTGTACTCCAGAGGTCTACTAGATGACTACCCTTCCAGGCTGCGACTTAATTATGTGGGGCTGCATCCTGATCAACTCTGTTGACTCCAGAGGTATGACTGCCGCATTTCTTGTGGTGCCCCCACTGTGAGCACTTTGAAGTATGCCGCGCTGCTGCCACTGCAGCATTGGCCCACAGTGCTCGAGAAGGTGGTGGCTGCATCTTACATGCGGGTGACTGGGCTGTATGAATGCAGGGCATAACACCACTCCTCCCCGAATCTTCTCAACACCATTGAAAAAGGACATTCATGGATGTGGCGGGAGGAAGAAGCCATACGAAAACGATGTTCAGGGTCCCTACCAGAAGGAATGACAACATCGGCGGTGGTACCTTTGGAGACATCCGTCGGCTCCATAGATGGCAGACACAGGATCCCCGCCGGTGGGTGCGACTTGTCCACCAGAAGGGATGGTGCGTGGTGCACCACTACTGGAACGGCATTGTCCGTACTGTTGACTAGGTCTGGGATGGAAGGTCAGGCCACCTGGATGGACTGCAGAGGTGGAGGGCGCACTACGGCTCTGCATGATCCGGACTGCGGTGATTCTCCGGGAAAAGAGCCGACAGCAGAATATTGACAGAAGTGGGGACAGAGCTGATGAACATGACAGCGGAAGTCACTGTTGGCTCAGCAAATGATGTACTGTGCACAGCCATCTGCACATAACTACAGTACTGGGAAGTCATGCTAGACAAGGACCATGGAAGGAAGAAAAGAAGACTGGATCTCCAAGGCTGTAGTGCTAGAAAAGGTTCCCTGAAACATACTGTGGGGAATGTGGTGACAGCAAATGAAGCAGCGTGGGGTGAGGCCATGCACAGAGTAACTTGGTTGGAGATTTCCCAGTAGCATGAAGGGAACGGTAGGAGCCAAGGAAGGGTGAGGAATGCATGCTCTCTGAACATCATGAAACTAAGCTTATTCATCTGAGACTTTAAAGTTCAAACAAATCTTTCGGCCTCGATGTCTGACTGTGGATAAAAAGGTGCAGTCATGTGTGTTAAAACTGAATAAACTGCAAAAAGGTAGGAATTTGAGATGGGACCTGGATAAGCTGAAAGAACCAGAGTTTGTAGAGAACTTCAGGGAGAGCATTAGGGAATGATTAACTAGAATGGGGGAAAGAAATACAGTAGAAGAAGAATAGGTAGCTTTAAGAGATGAAATAATGAAGGTAGCAGAGGATCAAGTAGGTAAAAAGACAAGGACTAATAGAAATCCTTGGGTAACAGAAGAGATATTGAATTTAATTGATGAAAGGAGAAAATATAAAAATGCAGTAAATGAAGTGGGCAAAACGGAATACAAACGTCTCAAAAATGAGATCGACAGGAAGTGCAAAATCGCTAAGCAGGGATGGCTAGAAGACAAATGTAAGGATGTAGAGGCACATATCACTAGGGGTAAGATAGATACTGCCTACAGGAAAATTAAAGAGACCCTTGGAGAAAAGAGAACCACTTGCATGAATATCAAGAGCTCACATGGAAACCCAGTTCTAAGCAAAGAAGGGAAAGCAGAAAGGTGGAAGGAGTATATAGAGGGCAATGTTCTTGAGGACAATGTTATAGAAATGGAAGAGAATGTAGATGAAGATGAAATAGGAGATATGATACTGCGTGAAGAGTTTGACAGAACACTGAAAGAAGTGAGTCGGAACAAGACCCCAGAAGTAGATAACATTCCATTATAACTACTGACGGCCTTGGGGGAGTCAGTCCTTACAAAACTCTACCATCTGGTGAGCAAGATGTATGAGACAGGTGAAATACCCTCAGACTTCAAGAAGAATATAATAATTCCAATCCCAAAGAAAGCAGGTGTTGTCAGATGTGAAAATTACCGAACTATCAGTTTAAAAAGCCACGGCTGCAAAATACTAACACGAATTCTTTACAGATGAATGGAAAAACTGGTAGAAGCCGACCTCGGGGAAGATCAATTTGGATTCCGCAGAAATGTTGGAACACGTGAGGCAGTACTGACCCTATGACTTGTCTCACATTTGTAGACTTAGAGAAAGCTTTTGACAATGTTGACAGGATTCTCTCTTTCAAATTCTGAAGGTGGCAGGTGTAAAATAGTGGGAGCGAAAGGCTATTTACAATTTGTACAGAAACCAGATGGCAGTTTATAAGAGTGGAGGGGCATGTAAGGGAAGCAGTGGTTGGGAAGGGAGTGAGACAGGGTTGTAGCCTATCCCTGATGTTATTCAATCTGTCTATTGAGCAAGCAGTAAAGGAAACAAAAATTTGAAGGAGGAATTAAAATCCATGGAGAAGAAATAAAAACTTTGAGGTTCGCCGATGACATTGTAATTCTGTCAGCGACATCAACAAAAGCAAAACGAGGATAATGGACTGTAGTCTAATTAAATCAGATGATGCTGCGGGAATTAGATTAGGAAATGAGACACTTAAAGTAGTAAAGGAGTTCTGCTATTTGGAGAGCAAAATAACTGAGGATGGTCGAAGTAGAGAGGATATAAAATGTAGACTGGCAATAGCAAGGAAAGTGTTTCTGAAGAAGAGAAATTTGTTAACATCGAGTATAGA
Source organism: Schistocerca americana (assembly GCF_021461395.2). Classification (NCBI taxonomy): domain Eukaryota; kingdom Metazoa; phylum Arthropoda; class Insecta; order Orthoptera; family Acrididae; genus Schistocerca; species Schistocerca americana. Next base: position 58,357,841 of record NC_060119.1, read on the forward strand.
TTTAAGTGTCAGGAAGTCGTTTCTGAAAGTATTTGTATGGAGTGTAGCCATGTATGGAAGTGAAACGTGGATGATAAATAGTTTAGACAAGAAGAGAATAGAAGCTGTTGAAGTGTGGTGCTACAGAAGAATGCTGAAGATTAGATGGGTAGATCACATAACTAATGAGGAGGTATTGAATAGAATTGAAGAGAAGAGAAATATGTGGCGCATCTTGACTAGAAGAAGGGATCAGTTGGTAGGGCATATTCTGAGGCATCAAGGGATCACCAATTTAGTATTAGAGGGCAGCATGGAGGGTAAAAGTCATAGAGGGAGACCAAGAGATGAATACACTGAACAGATTCAGAAGAATGTAGGTTACAGTAAGTACTGGGAGATGAAGAAGCTTGCACAGGATAGAGCAGCATGGAGAGCTGCATCAAACCAGTCTCTGGACTGAAGACCACAACAACAACATTATGTGCATAACCCCATTGGCTTGGCATAAGTGGCAAAACTAAAATGACATTGGAAGGACGAGGGGAAATCAACTGAAGGTGTGGATGAGCAGAAGCCATTGGGTGTTCCAGAAGGAACAAAGAAAATTGACGTGAACGTATTGCCATGCTGCTGAAGGTTTCGGGCAGCTGAAGAAGTGCTGCTCAAGTGCTGTCTCGTTCTCAGCACAGGGGTGAGTCTGTCCAGTCATGCATTCAATGCCTCGATCTATGCCACTCGAAGGGCTGTACTGACAGGCGAGATGTTTGGTTCTCACTACACCCCAATGTTCTTGATGAAGCAACTGCAAATCTCTTTGGTGCTAAGACTGACGGACAATGACAGGCATATGACCATTCTCAGTGTGCAGGAGGAGGACCCCACATGATCTGACAAGAAGTGACGGATGCTGAAGAGGCAGGAATGCCAGCCTGACAAATTGAAGATCTTGAAGATGGCCATCCGTCACAAACATAATGGAGAGTCGTGGTGAGGTTGGAGTTCTTGGCTGACTCTTGAGGACTATGTTTGGTGTCCAGTGGAAATGCCTGAACGGCTGAAAATGGTTCAAATGGCTCTAAGCACTATGGGACTTAACATCTGAGGTCATCAGTCCCCTAGACTTAGAACTACTTAAACCTAAATAACCTAAGGACATCACATACATCTGTGTCCGATGCAGGATTCGAACCTGTGACCGTAACAGCAGTGCAGTTCCGGACTGAAGCTCCTACTGTTTGGCTACAGTGGCTGGCTTGAAGGGCTGGCTGTTCTGCATCTTCAACTTGGAAATATGTGGCATCCGAGGAATTAAAGGTTGCATCTTGTCCTACTGGGAGCTGGGAGAGGGTGTTCGCATGGGCATGTTTTGTGGTAGCCCGAAACATAATGTCATATTGATAGTTGAACAAAATGAGAGCCTATCACTGTAACTTTGATGCCATCCAATCATGCACCCATTTTGTTGCATTGAAGGCTTCTTGTCGGTGACTAAGTAACTTTTGACCGTACAGGTATTGATGGAATTTAGACACTATATATGATTGCGAAGGCCTCGTTCTCTGTCTGAGAATAGTTTTGTTGGGTAGGTGTGCAGACCTTGCGATGAAGGGTTCTATACCATCAACTCAGTGAGACGAGACCGCACCTATGCTATAAGAACTTGCATCAGTTGCCAAAAAACACAGCTTGTCCGGGTCGTAATGCATAAGGCACCAATCGGAGAGAAGAGCTCATTGAAGGTGCTGAAATGCCTGGTCGCACTCGGTATCGCACTGGAACAGTACTGCTTTTCAGTGAAGCCTGTGGAGCAAAGCGGCAATTTGGGCAGCGTCCAGGAGAAACTTGACGTAGTAAGACAGTTTGTCCACAACTGCCTGCAGTTCAGAAACATTCATAGGTGCGGGAAGATACTGGATGGCTTCCAATTGATGATGACTGAGATGGTTATCCTGTCCATTTACTACATGTCCGACATACTCAACTTCATTTGCAAAGAACATACACTTCCCTCTGTTGGTACACAAACCAGAGTTTGACAAGGCCTGAAATAACTGTTCTTGGATTGATAAAGGTTCTGCAGGAGTTCTACTAGATACAACCATGTCATCCAAATAGTGTGAGTAGGATGGAACCTTCATCACCAGCTGTTCGAGAAACCATTGGAACAGAGCCGGCGCAGATGCCGATCCATATGGAAGATGTTGATGCTGAGAGAGTGCCACATACATATTGATAACTATGAACTGTTGGAAGCATCATCCAGAGGCAGCTGAGATCAACTTCGGTGAGATCAGTTTGGACAAATCTTCAGGTCGAGGGAGTGGGAAGAAATCAACAACTGTCTGTGGATTAACCATTGCCTTGAAGTCAGTCGCAACTTGCCAGACTGTTTTTTTATCACCGCCATTGGTGATACCCACTGAGATGTTGAAATATGCCAAACTATGTCAATATCCTATAGCCTACCCAATTCAGCTGCGACGGCGTCTCTGAGCACATGCAATAGTGCCCGGGCTCTCTGAAACTTAGACTGCACACCCTGTTTTAAGAGTGATATGGAGTTTCAATCCCTTAGCTATACCGAGTCCCTCTTGAAAAACGTTGGAATATTTGTCACAAAGTTTTGCAATTTGGTCCTGAAATTGCTGTGGGGGTATGTGAGAAGCTACTTGAAGCACATTGTCCACAAGAGAAAAACCATGTAGTTTGAATGTATCCATACCAAAAATGTTAGGTGAGTCAAAAGATTCCAGCACTATAAAACAAACCATGTGTGTCTGACTTTTGTAGTGCACAGACAAACTACAAGTCCTTAAGAGGGATCAATGCACCATTGTATGCAGACAAAACTTTGGTACAGGGAGACAACTGTGGGAAACGGAGGAGCTGATATGTATTCTGGTTCAACAAGGTGATAGTAGTTCCTGTATCCAATTGCAATTGCACGATGTTTAACCCTTTGATGAACACATCAATAAACAATTTCTTTGCAAACTTACTAGACTGTAGAGAAACTGGTGTCAGCTGTGATGGATCTTTGTTCCGAAAGTCAGTGGAATGTACCCGTTGACGTTGTGTACGTGAATTGATGTGTAAAAGTCCGTTATGTTGCTGTCCACACTTACAGCTTACCACATTAACTGCAAAATTGATGGACTTATCTGAAACACTGCTACCCAACATCGACACAAATTCACAATTCAAAGCATTGTGTTGAGAAACACCATTAGAGCCTACACAACCACAACCAAGTGGGTCAAAGGCAGAGAGTCGTAGTCCAGGACCTACCACATCACTTGTGGTGGAAGGTAGGAGTTCCGATATTACTTTTGGTGTAACTACTGACTGATGAGTGGCAGTTTGTGACACAATAGGGGTATACTCGGCAATCAAATCTGATTGTGGAGGTTCCAGCCCTGTTACTGAAAACGCATAGACATAGTTAGGGCTGAGAACCACTGTATTCACCTGAGCATTACTGGAAGAGACAATACCAATGTCCATAGGCTGCTGTGTATTTAGGTTTACTGGAGTGACAAACAATTGAAACATGACTCCTTTTTCTGCACGTAAAACATGTGGCATTACGGAATTGTCTCCTTTTGTTTATGTTGAATGCCGTACTGTGTACAAGATTTATTACTGTCAGTACTGGACTTACAGGAAAACCCAGACACAGTTTGAACTTGTTTACATGAGCTGCAAGTATCACAATGTTGGCACAGAGTGTTTACTGCATTGACACTTGTTTTGCGTGCACTAAAACCGCACGCTGTACTATCATCAGACACATGACACATAAATTTTGAAGACATGTCCTGTTATGCATTGAAACTAACTTCATGATTGTCAGTACTGTTTAGCACATTCTGGAGGGAAGGATTCTGATGTCATAAGATAGCTGCACGTATTCTAGAGTCTGACAAATTCTCCACTAATGCATACGCAATATTTGATCATTAAAATTTGTATCGCAGTCACAAGCAAATCGACACTGTCATAACAGCCCTTCTAGTTCCGTGACTCACTGATGATGATGGCTGGATCATCTGTGTAGACAAAAATATTTGAACTGTGCACCTGCTACTAACACTTGTTCAAAATAACTGTCTAGCAATGAGAGGATACGGTCCATCGACAACTGTTCAGGACAGTAGGCAGAACTGAGTTTCAGGCAAAGGTTATAGTTATAGGCACCTATAACAGATAAGACAAATTTTTTCTGTATTTCTTGTGATGCATTATAGATTGTGAGATGTGCCTCCAGCTGGTGTTTATATATGTCACATTCCTCTTGCTGTGGGTGAAGCTGACGGAATGGAGGTATGACTGGAAATAGTAGTGTAGGCTATGTTTACTGTTGCTGCTGCTGAGTATTCAGAGTGACATTTGCTGTTGCTGCTGCTGAGTATTCAGGGCAACAGATCGTTTTAATGCTGCAATCAACTCATTGATTTCCTGAGCCTGCAAATTACAAACTTCAGAGACTGGAATGACATAAACAGGTTCTTGTTGTTGTGATATTTTAACAAATCTTATGAAATGACTGTCACTAAATATTCTAGGATGAAACTAAGAATAGGAGGGCAAAATACACAAGTGACAGCAGAGAACCACAAAATAGTACCTGCATGCAGTGCACTGTACTGAAAACGGAATATCTAAATACCACACAAGAAAAGAAAACCACCAACTCAATTATCAGACACAGGAACACTATCAAATCATTGACAGATGAAAAAAAATGTTTCCAAAACCCTTAACTTCTTGCAGAGGACTGACTAGAAGCATGGGGAATTTGTTGTGTCCAGATACAAAATACCAAATGGAAAACCAGAATTAATTACAACTTAGAAAATTTATTCTGAAAACAACATAAAACATAACTCAGTGTAATCACTCATGTCCAGGTCCGAAGCAAAAGTATATCTCCCATAAACACTATATAATAACAGTGTCGCAACTGAGAGGAGACCTGCTCCGTACTCCAGGAGGCTTATCAGATGAGTCCCCTTCTGGGCTGTTATGACATTACTTAATCACATGGGGCTGCATCCTGATTGGCTCTGTCGACTCCAGGAGTATGACTGCTGCATCTCTTGTCGTGCCCCCACTGTGAGCACTTTGAAGTATGCTGCACTGCTGCCACTGGAGCACTGGCACACAGTGCTCAAGAAGGCAGTGGCCATGTCTTACATGCAGTGACCGTGCTGTATGAACGCACAGCACAACACCCAGTTTCCCCCTTGTATCAGCACGTGGGTTCTGTGTGCGGTGTAGTGTACTTCAGTGAGTGCCAGGTGTACCAGGCAAGTTTATTACTATTTCATTCCTGTCTGGCTTGGCACACCTTCACTGACGCTTATTCCAGCAAAACCCTTTGGTGATGTCCCCCTTCTCAGCACTTGTCATCTTAAGCCACCAGACAACGACAAACAAAGTACTGCAAACTGTTCATAGATTGTGACACAAGCAAGGACCCTTCTTGATTATGATGCTGTATCCCATTAAATTTTTTGTAGTAGTTATCTTTTAGAAATAAATACTCTCACAGGCCAGCTTGTATATCTCTTTCAGTACACCTCTTCATTTGCTGTTGTGTTTATTAATTAGCATGTCTCTATAAACTTGTCTGCCCCTTAGGAGCATAGAAGGGACTCTCTAAATCGCTCCTTCACTGATGACCCCCTCTAAACCAAAGTGCCAAATCTCAGTACTGGAACCTGCTGGTTTTTCTTTTGTATTATTACAATTAGCACATCTTATGTGGTTGTGAAATCTGTCTTCATTAGGTAGGCTGAACGCATCACAATCACACCCTCACTCATCTCTTGCCTTCCCCACACCATGCCCTCCTGCACCTTTCCATGCACACCCTTCCTGCACCCTCCATGTGTGCCCTCCCTCCTCATGCACCACCACGTCCCTCTCACACTGCTCCATGCATGCCCTTCCCACACACGCCACTTACCCCCTTTCGCACCCTCCATGCATGTGCTCCATCTGCATGCACCACCATGGAGGGGTGCCTCCATGCCCCACCCACAACTGACAGCACAATTTCCCACCCGCCCTTGCCGCACACCCTGACAAGTCACAGTTTTACCGTGCACGTACTGAACCCTCCTTTCCGCAGCAACTCCTGGTGGAGATTGCATTGCCTGGTTCATACTGTGCACATCCTGCTTACCTTTTCGTCTACAATGTTGTTTGCCAGCACCATCCCACATACTGTGACATGCTGTACCCACTGTTAAGTCACAGCATCACTGCAACACTTTCCTACTTTTGCAGTAGTCGTGCCCCACAGGCTCCCCAACCAGTGGCCTCCCATTATCACTCCTGCCTCAGCACCTGCAAGCACTTCTGAGGTGTCAGGATTTCACACACAATTGTCAACAAGCTAGCTCTGGCAGACCCTTACCGCAGTTATGTGGTCTCCTATTTGCCCTCCTTCAACTCATGTGACCAACCTTTGTTTTCGTAGGGTGTGCTGTCATGAGTGATGTAGCAAAATTTGGGATGGTAGTCAACCATCTTGACCTGACTACCGCCACCCAAGTAAAGGATATTATTTCACACCTACATCCTCTCCAGCAGCTACAATAAAATAAAAGAGTGCATCATATTCACCTTCATGCCTTCAGACCCGTAATTTGTTGCCATCCAAGCAGTGTGGCAACATGTGCCCATCTCAGTTGCTGGACCAAATCCAGGCTCTCGCAGAATCATACATCCTCCACACAGGCCTGCTCCTAAATTGCTGGCCCGTGCACCTTCCCACCCCATGCAGGCTTCCCTGGCCTCACACACCCATTTATCATTAGGTGACACAATAGTCTTGGACATTTAACACTCTATCAGCTGAAGGACGGATGCTGGCTATTGCCCTGCGGCGCAGGCTGGCTATTGACCAACCCCTCACGCCCCACGTGCACAATGTCATTCACACCACGTGCTGCTAATGACCCTCCACCAAGCTCACAGGCTCCTGCCCACCACCAGACTCTGACATGCTTGAGCTGTGAGATGGTAGCACCGGCCTGCACATCATGCACCCAGTGCCAGGTGCTGACCAGCTCCACTCGTGAGATGCCGTTCCAATTGAAAACAGCCACCCCTGCCGGCACAGTTCTAGCCAGCCCTCTGATAACCACCACAAACTAGGTGCAATTTGCTGGTACCCCCAGAGGTTTGGCGAGCACACCACCACTTTCATACCCATGTTCTCCTGGTCCCCAAAGCCCGGCAGCATCCGAAAGTAGGCACACATCTGTATGACGGATGTTCTGATCCCATTCTAGGATCCTACTTCCTCGGTCATTACTATCTACTTGCTAACATAATGAAGTGTTGTTTAGTCAACAGCATCTCCAGTAGGTTCTTCCATTGCAGCTCCTGTTCTGGCATGTGTTTCACCTTTAAACAGCTGGCCCGTATGTTCAGCTCCTTGCAGAATTCCCCCTCCTCATCCAGCAATGCGTGGAAATTGTCAGGCAACCACTCACCCTCTTTTCATTCAAACTTTGACATTTAATGCCACTGGGGCACAAATGACAATGAGCTGCTCACAGCCCATGAATCTGTCTGCTATTTTGCACTTCAGTTGAGGGACTCGTCTTTATGATCATTACAGATCACAGCCCCCTCGTTCTCAGTTTTTGCAGGAAAGACATAGATCAGATCTCCTCCTGACTGTTTAGGCTACACTACCGACATCCGGCATGGTGCCAGCATTGATAAAAATTGTGGCAGATAGTCTCAGCTGCTCTCGTGCCGTCACGCAACCCTTAGACTACCATGCCCTGGCCACTGCTTGAAATGGTGACCTGGCCCTGACCCACTTCCTTCAGAACACTGGCTCTGGCCTGAAACTCCAGCTTAGATCCACCCGGTGCTGACAATAAGACCTTATGTGATGTCCTCATGGATCCTTCTCAACCAGACAATTCCAACAATTTCTTTCAGCCCTTTCTCCCTCCAGCCTTCTGAAAATTGGCATTTGACGCCATACACAGCCTACCACACTCACACATTCACACTTCTGCCACGCTTATGAAACAATGTTTTGTATGGCCGACTGTTCAACATGACTACAGCAACCAGGCCTGGTCCTGTATTCTGTGCCAGCATGACACTGTCGGATGACACATTCGCTCCACTGCAAAAGCCTTTCCTCCCATACAGTACCCGTTCATGCACTTACACCTGAAACTGTGAAATTGTTGGTCCACTATCATCCTCAAATGACTGTCAATATCTGCTGACAATTATTGACTGACCCCATCCCCAACATTTCAGCTGAAACTGTGGCTGCAGCCTTTGTTCAAACCTGGGTTTCCCACTTTGAATGCCCCTGCAATATCAGGTGCCAGTTCACTTCTGCCCTTTTATGATCTCTGACAGCCACCAGTGGCTCCAGTTTCCACCATATCACCAGCTCACAGCATAGTGGAACAGTCCCACTGCACATCTACATATGTATCTACAAAGATCCTCCAAAAGCCACCATACGGTGCATGGCGGAGAGTATCCTGTTCCACTATTAGTCATTGCCTTTCCTGTTCACTCTACTGACTGAGGGAAAAACCAGTTCTCTTAATTACCTCAATAGTGTTTCTCAAAAAGAACATTGCCTTCCCTCCAGGGATTCTCATTTGAATTCCCAGAGCATCTCCATAACACTTGCGTGCCATTCTAACCAACTGGTAACAACTCTAGCAGCCCACCTCTGAATTGCTTTGATGTCTTCCTTCAATATGACTTGGTACAAATCCCAAACCCTTGAGTAGTATTCAAGAATAGGTTGCACCAGCACCCTATATGTGGTCTCCTTTACAGGTGAGCCACTCTTTCCTAAATTTCTTCCAAGAAACCAATCTTGACTATTCGCCTTCCCTACCACAGTTCTCACATGCTCGTTCCACCTCATATCGCTCTGCAATGTTACACTCAGATATTTATATGACTTGATTGTGTCAAGTTGGACACTAGTAATACTGTATCTGAATATCATAGGTTTGATCTTCCTACTCATCCTCATTAGCTTACATTTTTCCACATTTAGGGCTAGTTGCCATTCATCTCACCAACTGGAAATGTTGTGTATGTCATCTTGTATCTTCCTACAGTCACTCAACTTGTACATCTTACCGTACACCATGGCATCATCAGCAGACAGCTGCAGATTGCTGCCCGCACTGTCTGCTAAATCACTTATGCATATAGAATACAACAGCAGTCCTATCACACTTCTCTGAGACACTCCTGATGATACCCCTGTCTCTGATGAACACTCACTATCAGGACAACATACTGGGTTCCATTATTTAAGAAGTCTTAAAGTCAATCACATATTTGTGAACTTATTCCGTATGCTCATATCTTTGTCAACAACCTGCAAGGGGTCACACGCATCAAATGCTTTTGAGAAATCAAGAAATATGGAATCTGTCTGTTGCCCTTCATCCATAGTTTGTAGCACACCACGTGAGAAAGAACAAGCTGAGTGTCACATGAGCGATGCTTTCTAAAGCCCCGATTTGTGAAGTGCTGCTTCTCAGTCTCATTCTTCTGAATGGTCTGCTGCTCTATCCCAGGTGATTCTAGGCCTGCAGATCACAACGAGAACCAACATGGGACTTCTACAATTGAGCTGATATGTGGACAACCACTTTCCATTCTTGACAGTTTTTTGGGAGCAATCTCTTTTCCTCCCAACAGCATTATCCCAGGTTTCATTCAGCAACTCCAAGGCTTCACGGTCCATCTGTGACCAATACCTCCACAACATCATGGTGAGAAACATATCCTTATACACTGTGACCTCACAGCATACACACGCTTCATGGTTCAGTTGGACACATACCAGCCGTCACTCTGCCCACATACATGGGCCTGCACTTGGTGTTGCAATGTGGGAGCGACACATTCTCCATTTTACCTGTCTCCATAAATAGGCTCAAAATGTCCTATAGGCACATCCAGACAATCAGCACAACACCGTTGAGGTGGAGTTCCCCCTGCCTAGCATCAGCCCCAGTCGCAGCACCACCAACAGCGCCTCCAATATGAAGCAGGCCAACACTAACCCCTTCACTTTCACAACATGCCACCGGGCACCACCGCTCCTCATGGCAAGTCTGACACACTGCCAGCTGATACCAACCCCTCAACCCTGCCACCAACCTATGCTGCCCCTGGTATCGCCTTTGCCCGCCACCATCTGAGTACACTTCTAACACACCACCCAGTGCCTGGGACCCTGATATTGCAACCGCACTGCCCTTTCTGCAGTCTCTGGCTGTTGTAGATGCTGCCCTGTTCTACAGACATCTGTCACTCCTGACATATTACTGCCACCACCGCTGCCAGCAACCTCTGTTGGAGCAATGACACTGTTTCACAAGCTACCAACACTGTGCACAGGAGCTGCCCATGCCCCTCCTCTCACCGGAAACTACAGTACTTGCATGAGCATAGCAGTGGAAAGCCATGCATGCCCCAACCGTCCCCCCCCCCCCTTCCCCGAGCAAGCATCCTTAGTCAGAACCAAACACCCCTCGCCCTTTGTGCAGTTGGTACCAATGTGTTCCTCTCAGATGTGTTCCTCTCAAAAGGGGGGAACTGTGTAGTGACTCCTTCCGTTTGCCTCCACTTTTCGCAGAAGACAACATGCTGTGCTGACTGGAAACAAGCGACCAGCAAAGCTTCTGCCATTCAAGGTATCACCACATCTCCACAGCATGCTTGCTAGTCATTTCCACCACAGGTAGTCTTGCACTATCATGCTTTATGGTGACACATGTTGAGCCATCACTCAGCAGTCTCCATTCCGGTTTTGATGAGGCCCAGGCTCTCGGAAGCTCATCCTGCACACTGTCCTGTAGGTCACGTCGTCAGATGCTGTACTGTGCCAGAGTTGATGCTGACACAGGATTTCATACAATTGTCCATTTTCTGCATTCATTTAATGAGAGAAGTGCTACAGCATCTTCCACACCAGCTTTCCGAGCCGTGTTCCTTCATGGGGCTCCCCTTGACTGCAACTGAACAAAGTCTGATGCCGGACACCAGGTTCATTCCTCTGGTATCAGCACATGGATAACTGTGTGTAGTGTGGTGAGGTTCAGTGAGTTTATTACCATTTCATCCATGGCCATTTTGGCATCCCTTTACCACACATGCATGCCACTGAACCAAGTTTTCTCTCTGACCGTGCTGGCTCCCTTGACTACCAGGTGATTGTCTCATTCTCAAACTTACCATTATCTTTTTCATGTGGGTTCAGTAGACTTGCCTATGGACATAATTCCAGCAAAACCCTGTGTTGATGTCCCCCTTCTTGGCACTTGTTTTCTTGTCTTGCAAGGAGACGTTCAAGAAAGTACTGTAAACAGTTCATACTTTGCTCTGTTCAAGGATCAAGGATGCCACAATGAACAAGGAACCCCCCCTCTTGATTATGAGGTTATAAAACATTAAATTATATTATAATACTTAGCTTCTAGATATAAATATTCTCACGGACCAGCTTGCAAACGTTTTTCAGTACATCTCGTTATTCCTTTATTAATTTGCATGTCTCTATAAACATGTATGCCCCGTAGGAGCAAGAAAGGGAATATTTAAATCATTCTTTCAACTCCTCAGAACTGGCACTCACAAAAGAAGATTAAAAAGCATGCTTCGTCCTAAATATTACAATATGTTGGCCCCTTTTCAACTAAAATGTAGTATTTTAGTCCTGAAGGCAGACTGCTCTGTCATTGTCCATCTTGCAACAAAGTGCTCGACTACTGAAGCACTTGACCATTAGGAGTATCTGCCAGTAAGACATCATCAGCTCTCAGACTTTCCAATGTAAAAAATTGTTCCTAATCACTCAATCCCTTCCATCCATACTGAGCTGCAAAAGTCCCTGAAAATCCTAGGCTCCTCACAATGATTCACAACAGCTTCCCTTTAACTTTGTACCACTCACGGTCCACACACCACCAGTTCCTGCGTACTATGCAAAATACACAAATAGAACCCTTTTTCTCACCATCAGTGTTACTTCAGTTTACACAGACATCGCATATACACATGACCTCTCAGCCCTACAGTCAATACAGTATAAGAAGATCCTGGACAGCTCGCAGCACTGTTGCCAGCTTTCAGCTGTGAAGTACTAACAGCTGCAGGCGAGAACAGTAGCTACCAACAGAGATGTGAGAACACTGAGGCACTGTGATATAGATGTTTACCAAATTGTGATATGATGTTGGTTGAGGTAGAACTGCAAAGCTTCTGTGTCAAGCCTACTGCAACTGTTGGGGATCAACTTACACCAATTCAGCTGTGAAACACTACTAAATGCTATGGGACGCAGGATGGCCTATTTTCTGCCAATCCTTTCCTGGGCTGTATAGAAGAGATACTTTCTGGACCTCCTGGATTGATACAGGTATACTGATGACATTTTTGTTGTCAGCGCTTAGGTACAGCTTAACTGCTTTTTCACCTGGTTCTTTTCCAAACCAAAAACCCCCTTCATTGATATCAACCTCCACCCCACAGGAAGCCCACATCCAAACCTCAGTCCACATAAAATCAACTAGTAAGCAACAATCTCTACACTTTGACAGCTGTCACCCCTTTCAAGTCACTCACTTCCGTACTGTCTTGGCATCTGTAGAAAATGTATTTGCTCTACCACTGAGTCCCTCAACACCTGTAGAAACAACCTCTCCCAAGCTTCCTTTCCTGTAGCTACCCCACAGATCCTATTCACAAGCAAATCTTCCAGACAGACTTGTCTTCTCAAGCTCTGACTAATGGAGTTCACACTTCCGAAAAACTCTAAAGCACCCTCTGCCCCTCCCTATGTCACTCAGAACCACGCAGGCCCTGAGTGCTTCAGAACTTTATTCCACCAATGATATGACTTTCTCAAGTCCCAAAATGAGATAGTCTATCCCTGGTGTTCTCTCCACACTGCCCTTTACCTTTTGTCACTGTCCTAACCTCGGAATTGCATAGGCGACAACTCCTCCTTACAACATATCCTATGTTCCTGTAACACGCTGTCCTCAACCTTTGGTATTCTGTCCCCGCATGCTTCCATCCCCTTCCTTGCCCTCACTGCTACCTCACACAGACCTGCCATCTCTCTTCCTCCCTCCTTCCTCTTTCCCTCAAGTGCACTTGCATAGCCCTTTCCCTTTCTCCAATTCTCTCCTCTTCTCCACCACAAGCACAGTCTCTGATGCTGTACCTAGCAGCTCGTGACCTTGCCCCCACACACATCTGCACAGTCCCACAGGCACAACTACACCATCTTCTCCCTGCTGTCCCTCCTCCTACCTGCCTCATGCCACTTCTGTAGTCTCACTACCTATCCCAAACAAGATCATTACGCATGGCAATTGGAGCTCAGGACTGAATATGACAAGTGGGTATGTGTGTGTCAAGTGTGCACATATGAAAGTGTGTGTGTGTGTTATGTGCAGGTGGGTGTGTATTTTTCTACATCTGAAGAGGTACTTTCATCTGATAGCCAATAATATCTAACAATCTTTGTTCAGTGTGCCCATCTGTTGCCCAGTGCATCTTCTGTGTGGTGATTAGCTATCTCTACATTTCATATTCACTCTTTTTGCAGTCCTAGTTTATAACTGTGCACTATTCTTCTCGCTTCCTCCTAATATATCTTTATTTTTGACTCTATATCTGGAATGAATCTGTCACAGTGCTCATCAGTTTACCATTTCTGACCTATTCTCTCTGAAGCCTCTCCTTTCATCTTTGTCTATGCTTGTGCTCACTACAGGTAGGTCCTCCTCATCCTGGGTCTGAGTAACCTGCCCCCCCCCCCCTTTTTACTGTACACAACATATTTCTCTTCCCTCCCTAAGGAAGAAACTAATGGCTCCAAAAGCTAGGTAGTGTCACATTTGTGTATGCCTACTGGCAGTACTGCATACTTCCACCTCCTAAAGGCAAGTATTGGTTTCCAGCTCTGTCTCAGATTTGTTATAACATAATAATTAAACATCCACTGCATTGTCTATTTAAAAACATACTGACACACTCAGAGCATAGCAAAATCAGGATGAAATCCTTCCCCTCACTGATGAATTTATTTGCAATTAATGGCCATCCAATGAATATATTATGCCGATTCCATTACATTCCCATCTCTTTCTCTTCTAGTTTCAGATCATGATTGACTGAACATTGATCCAAAGACTTCTTTTCACTTTATAAAAAAAAATTAAATTAAAGAAAAGAATTAGAATTACTAATCTAAGCTTTCAGAAATAACATGTTAGGTTTTAAGGAAATAAAGTGGAATTGGTTGGTGAAGGCTGGAAAGGGGGGAGGGGCAGCATGTAATTTCTGCAAGTTATGACTTGCGTTTTTCTACTTTTAAGTGTTTCCACCCCAAAAATGTAAGTAGTTTTTATTTTTGCACGTACTTTTCAAACACCCCCCCCCCCCCCCCCCCCCCCCCCCCCCCCCCCCCCCCCCCCCCCCCCCCCCCCGTATGTCCTTGCACAGTTGCAAGGGCACAGGAAGTAAACAGTAGTTTATTACACAGTGGTTAAAAATGCGTAACATCTGGAATTACAGTATTGAAGGCTCTTCCAGATCTGACCTGGAACCACTGTGGCATGAGCATAACTGGCACGCAGTAATGAATGGCAAGTGCCTGTTGATTAACGCTGTGGCAAGAGGAGCATGATGGCACCTGGCGACACTGGTGGTATTGATAGCCTCTTGAGCCAGTGGCAGCATTGACTGGCATCAGTGGGCTTTGGCAGCTGTTGGTGAGACAGTGCTCCATCTGCAGCAACCATCCAGACCACGCTAGGCAGACAGTCTAGTAAAGGCCATGTTGCTGTGGGCCAAGGCAATGTTGCTTTGGGCAAAAGGAGCATTGGCAGATATCCAGCAAGTGCCAATGCTTTGAGAGGGGCACAGCTAGTGCTGGGTGAGAATGACAGCATCAGTAGCCCAACGAGACAGCAGTGACGGTAGCAGACGTCGACAGCTGCTGGCGAGGCAGCGCATGGTCAGCGGCAATCACCTGGAGTGTGGCAAGGCCGACAGGCCAGAGATAGCATTAGTGATAGCTGGGAGGCAGCACTCAACAGCAGGGCCACCCAGGACATTGAGGATGCTAAAGTAGTGTGCAGGTGTAGAGCTGGAGATGACATTGGCAAGTGTCGAGGGCAGATGGGAGAAATGGCTCGACCAATGGCAGCCCTCCGAGGATGTGTGTGTACATACAGGTTGGTGATACAGACAGTGAGGCTCTAACTGGTGGGCTGCAAGTGTCCAGTGTAACTACCCAGAGCGGGAGGACCGTTTTCAGCTGGTGGCCTCATCATAGCAGGTAGACTGATATGTGCTTAACTATGTAACTGATTGCAGTTCCCCTATGGATGGTGCATGCACAGATGTTTTAGCCATTTGATTGCAGCTGAAGAAAAGAGTTCCACAATCACAGCGCCACTATAGATGTCCACATACAATGTTGTGGCAAACTTGCACATCTGACAAGGAAATGCCTGCTGCCCAGGCACTAGTCAGTCAGCAGGTTGAACAACAGGAGTGGGGCATAGAAGTGCCAAAGATATGCAGCATCTACAGAAGAGCACCAGAAGGATCAATGGGTTTCCTGTGACTGTGGGAATCGGCAAGGCAGCAAGCCAGCAAGCAAGCTCGTCCAGATGCCAACGAGCTGATGGGACATGGGCTGGGGCTCCAGTTGGCTTGGTTGAAAGTAGATGGGCTGGTGGGACACAAGTGAGTCTCATCATCAGCCAATGGGAGGCAAGCTTCACTGTTGCTGGGTGCTGGAGATGCCATTTCATTGATGGACTCCGAGAGGTGATCTTGGCAGTGTCTGTGTCCAGATTTGTTGTCACCTTTCAAAGATCTGGGATTGCTGGAACATTCCTGTCAACAGCTCATGCATCCTTGCAGCAACACAGGGGCACAGGACAGTGGCAATGAATGGGGTGATATACATGGGCAGACAGATTTGTCGTCAGCTTTTCTCCACAGGTGGACATGTTGCCAAGAATGACCTAGAGGATGGTGACACTGCCAGTACATTGGACAGCAGCAGCTGATGGGAGCGTGACTTGACCAGTAGGTGATGCAACAAGGAGGACACAGCTTCCAGGACGGTGGGCGTTGCCATATGATTGAAGCATGGCAGGACTAAAAGCCACCAGTGGGGTGACTGGATCTCCAGAAAATTCCGGGTGTCAGCAGCTGGCGAGAGCTGGGCACAGCTGGAACATCTCGTCTCCAGCTTCTGTGTATCTGCACAGTTACTAGGTCACATGAAGTAAACAGCACTTCCCATTAACATCTGCAAGAGTTTCTTGCACGATGGTTAACAACACACCATATTGTATTACAATATTGAAGGCCCTCCTGGATCTGGTATGGACCCAGTGCAGTGTTGTAGCATCGGAGCATCTGGTGCCTGGTGATGCTTGACATGGCACGGCAGGTGCCTGGTGATTCTGCGGTGAGAGGGGTGTGGTGGCACCCAGCAAGACTGGCTGCATTGGTAACCTAATGAGCCATGGCCCCTTTGATGGACATTGGAGGCCACTGGTGAGTTAGCACTCTTGTCAGTGGTGACCATCTGGGATGTGCTAGGCCAGTGGTCGGCAAACTCATTCGCCAGACGAGCCCAATTCCAGTAGTATAGTGATTAAAAAATTTTCTGAGGACCACACTTATTTCCTACAACTATGGTTTTAGGAGTCGGTTAATAGCACCAACAGCAAATAAATATAAAAATCACAATTAATGATAACTCTATTTATTGACAAATAAAATACAATAAACAGTACATGACAATGCATATTTAATTGTAACAGTGGCCTTGCATTTCTTTGGAAAGTTTGACTAGTCCACTTGTATGTTGTTGTTTTTAATTTTAGGCAGGATTCCTGGTTTTCGACAATAAGGGGATTTCTCCAGTTTTTTTAAAATTAGGTTTGTGCTTGAAAAAGATTGTTCACATGTACAAGTGGAGCTGAAAAGTGCCAAAATTGTAAATGGTAGTTTTTTTTTTATCTGATGGAATACTTTTCCAGATGTTAAAAATTACCATGTCTTCCCTTTCTAGGTCTTTCAAAGCAGAACATTTGTACCTTGAACTGAGATCACATTTTTTGCTGTCTGATTGTTCCAAATCAGCATTAAGATGCTCAGATTTAGAGATCCATAGTTCCATAGTTCGGACAGGAGGAGAATAGAAGCTTTCGAAATGTGGTGCTACAGAAGAATGCTGAAGATTAGATGGGTAGATCACATAACTAATGACGAGGTATTGAATAGAATTGGGGAGAAGAGGAGTTTGTGGCACAACTTGACGAGAAGAAGGGACCGGTTGGTAGGACATGTTCTGAGGCATCAAGGGATCACAAATTTAGCGTTGGAGGGCAGCGTGGAGGGTACAAATCGTAGAGGGAGACCAAGAGATGAATACACTAAGCAGATTCAGAAGGATGTAGGTTGCAGTAGGTACTGGGAGATGAAGAAGCTTGCACAGGATAGAGTAGCATGGAGAGCTGCATCAAACCAGTCTCAGGACTGAAGACCACAACAACAACAACAACAACAACAACAACAACAGTTCCTTGTTTTTAGCCCTATCAGTTGTATTTCAAAAGTGCCAATTTCAGTATTATCAAAGAGAGAGTTATCATTAATTGTGATTTTTAACAAAGGCAAATGGCTCTTTGCTTGTTCTGAACTCCTCAAACCTCTGCAGGAGAGCTTCCCTCAAGTTTAAAATTGTTCTCTGGAAAGAGGACATGTCAATTACCAAGTAATTTTCTTGCCAATATTGCAACAGACTTGGGAAATGAATTAATGGTCATCTCTCTCAATCTTGTGCCAAAGGAGCCAATTTATTTTCAAACAAAGCTATGTTTCTAACATCAAAAATACTTCCATTCCCTTGTAGTTTATGATACAGCTCATTTAATGTCTACCGTAAAATAGGATTTTTGGACCCAGTGTTCTTGTGTCAATTTAGGATAATTGATTCCCTTTTCTAGGAGAAATACTTTAATTTCTGGTAACAAAGCGAAATGCTGTGGAACATATCATCTTGTAAGCCAACGTACCTTGTTATAAAGGAGAAGATATGCATATTCACTCTCCATTTCAATCAAAAATTTCTTAAATTGCTGATTATAAAGAGCTTTAGACATTAATGTGTTGACTAGGTCCATAACAATACCAATTTCTTCTGGGAATGTCTGGGCACAGAGTGCTTCTTGATGAACGGTGCAATAATAAACAAGTACCTCATGGCTGATTTTTTTTTTCCTTAAAAAGAGAAGGAGATTCCTTTCTCTCTCCAGTCATACTTTTTGCCTTGTCTGTTGCAACTGAAACAATTTTATCAACTGGAATGTGGTATTTGTTCTAGTATTCAGTGATACTATTTGCAATATCCTCGCCACGTGTTTGACTATTGAGTGGCATTAATCCTAAAAGTTCTTCTTTAAGACCCATGAGTGAAACAAACCACACTAAAAGTAAAACTTGTGCTGTGCCATTTATGTCACAAGAGTTGTCTGCAGCTACAGATAAGGATGAAACCAATTAAAGGTCTTCAATTAGTTGATAAGCATTATTTGAAGTTTGTTAAGAATCTCTTCCTTGTTCTTAAAATCATGGAGTAACACTTCAGATGCAGTTACAAACAACTTTTTATGTATTTTCCATATGTGTACAGTTTTTCTATCTTACCAGTTTCTTGACTTACAACAAAGCTTGCAAGATGTGTTGTTGGAAGATTAAATATCAAATTTGATTGTTCCTTATTCATTTGAAATTCCTGAACAGCTTTTTTTCCTGCATCACTGGTGGTATACATACTTCCAAATTATGCTCTTTGGTTGTAAAGTGCCTCTCCAAATTTTATTTCATATTATGTGCCAGTTTTTCTCGACAAATGAGGTAGGTTGTAACACCATTTGAGTTTCGTATGAAGGCAAATTTCTCAGTCCATTTAACTTTAAATTCACCAATTCCATCTTCCATTTTTCATTGATTCTTCTTCTTTGTAGCCATGGCTAGGAGGTGGCACCTAAAAAGTTTATCATTTTAATAAAACCAGAAACACTAAGCTTTAAAAATTTCTTAAAATGTTGTGGAAAATGGCCTGAGAGATTTGTGGTATATACTCCTGCATACCAGTTATTAGATCGTAAAGCAACATTTTATTTCTCTATACTTTCCCGTGGAAACTCATGTTAATGGCTCATATAGTTTAATGTTTTATTTGCTGTTCATCATCTTGTATAGAGCAGGGATCCATTTTCACTATGCATGAGTATACTGTTCATGATTACTTACAAACAAGCAACTGGGAACGTTAACGATCAATAGTGTCCTCAGGCAAAATACTGATTGGTGAATAGACAAAGCATAAAACTTGTCGTCACCTCAACAACTGCCAATTCAGGTGGGATCACTGTGAATTGTTGACTTACTGTGGCATTGTTTTGAAAGATGCAAGAGCAATACATGCTGAAAAATGGAGCACTATGTATGAGCTGGACATATTTGTTAACAGATGGACTGCGTCATTAAACATACACTATGTGATCAACAGTATCCGGACACCCCCAGAAACATACTTTTTCATATTAGGTGCATTTGTGCTGCCACCTACTGCCAGGTACTCCATACAGTGACCTCTGCACTCATTAGACATCATGAGAGAGCAGAATGCGGCTTTCTGCGGAACTCACAGACTTCGAACGTGGTGAGGTCATTGGGTATCACTTGTGTCATACGTCTGTACGTGAAATTTCCACACTCCTAAACATCCCTAGGTCCACTGTTTCCGATGAGATAGTGAAGTGGAAACATGAAGAGACATGTACAGTACAGAAGCGTACGGATCAATCTGGTCTGTTGACTGACAGAGACTGCCAACAGTTGAAGAGGGTCGTAATGTGTAATAGGTGGACATCTATACAGACAATCATACAGGAATTCCTAACTGCATCAGGATCCACTGCAAGTGCTATGACAGTTAGGTGGGAGGTGAGAAAACTTGGATTTCATGGTGAAGCAGCTGCTCATAAGCCACACGTCATGCCGGTAAATGTCAAATGACGCTTTGCTTGGTGTAAGGAGCGTTAACATTGGACGATTGAACAGTGGAAAAATGTTGTGTGGAGTGACAAATCACGGTACACAAGGTGGCGACCTGATGGCAAGGTGTGGGTATGGCGAATGCCTGGTAAACGTCATCTGCCAGTGTGTGTAGTTTCACCAGTAAAATTCGGAGGTGGTGCTGTTATGGTGTGGTTGTGTTTTTCATGGAGGGGGCTAGCACTGCTTGTTGTTTTGCATGGCACTATCACAGCACAGGCCTACTGTGATGTTTTAATCACGTTCTTGCTTCGCACTGTTGAAGATCAATTTGGGGATGGCGATTGCATTCTGTGGCAGGGTGGTTACACAACAATAACATCCCTGTAATGGACTGGCTTGTACAGAATACTGACCTGAATCCTATAGAATACCTTTGGGATGTTTTGGAATGCCAACTTCATGCCAGCCCTCACTGACCAATATTGATACCTCTTCTCAGTGCAGCACTCGGTGAGAAATGGGCTGCCATTCCCCAAGAAACCCTACAGCACATGATTGAATGTATGCCTGGCTAAGGGCTAAGGGTGGGCCAACATCATATTGAATTCCAGCATTACCAATGGAAGGCACCATGAACTTGTAAGTCATTTTCAGCCAGGTGTCTGGATACTTTTGATCACATAATGTAGCATCGACCGTTCGTTAAATTTAAGATGAACGTGGTAATTTTCATAATGCCCTCTATGATAGAAAATGTGAGAATGAAGAAAAATTATACTTTTTCTTTCTTTTTTACCTTGACTTTTTTACCTTTTTGGAGTCACCTTGTTTACTGATATCGGGCATGTGAATATAAAATGTGGACTTCTGACCACTGAACTCACTACCACATAGTAACTGGCTAATTGGGACCATATGCTAGTCGGGCGCGACAGGTAGTGTGCCATTATAGTTTTGTTTTGCCTGTCAAGATATATTTTCCAGCTTGCAAACACATGCATTACTATGTGTAGCCGGAGAGTTTTATATCATGCTCTGTAGTAGGGAAGGCAATGGTTGCACAAATCTTTGCCGAAAAGTTGTGATGTGGAAGACTTTGTCATCTTTTGGGTTTATTACTGTATGAGAGGCTTTTATTATAAAAGTGGTTGTTTTGCTTGGATAAATTTGAATACCATAAAAGAAAACTAGCTTTCTAGAACATACATGCAGGTTGGTGATTAAGACAATGAGGCTCTAATTGGTGGGCTGCAAGCGGCCAGTGTAATAGCCAGAGTGGAAGAACTGTCTAATGCTGTTAGACTCATCATAACAGATAGACTGATATGTCTGTAACCATGTGACAGACCACATTGCCAGTGTGGATGATGCATGCATAGATCTACATCTACATCTTCTAGCCACAGGGGAAGAAAACAGTTCTGGATTACAGAGCTATATGTTGTTCGCACCCTGAATAGTGGGAAACTGGCACCTATGATGAGGAAATGCTTGTGGCCCAGCCACAAAATAACTTGCAGGATGCTGGTTAAATGTTGGTGGTTTTTGTGGTCTGGTTAGGGGCCAGCTACTAGACTGATCAGTGACTGACTACTGCAGGCACCATTCAGTTTCTTGAAACAAATTGAAAAGAATAGATTGCTGCTCACCATATAGATAAGATGTGGAGTCACAGACTGACATGACAAAAGGACTACTAAACAAGTAAGCTTTCGCCCAAAAGACCTTCTTCTGAATTAGACAACACACACACACATACACAAATTCAACTCATACAGGCATGACCCCTGTCTGTGGTTGCTGAGGCCAGACTGTGAGCAACAGTGCATGATGAGAGAAGCAATCTGCATTAGGGGAGTAAGGAGGAGGTTGGGGTGGGGAGGGATAGCAGGACAGAGGGTGGGGGATGGTAAAATGCTGCCTGTGGGAGCATACAGGGATGAGGTGGGTGAAAGGTAGGGCAGCAAGGCAAGGCGTAGTCGGGATGTTAGACGGAGAGGCAGCACGAGAGGGGGTGGGGTGGAAAAGGGGGAAGTAAAGAGACTGTGGGCGCAGGGCGAATTGGTGAATAGAAGGCTATGTTGTTCTGGAGTGGGAATGGAAAGGGGATAGGTGGGTGAACGACAGTGACTAGTAATAGTTGAGTCCATGAGGGTTATGGGAATGTAAGATATATTACAGGGTGAGTTCCCACTTGCGCAGTTCAGAGAGTGTTGTTTTGACAGGAAGAATCCAGATGGCACAGGCTGTCAAGCAGCCACTGAAATTAACTTGTGTTGGGCCGCATGCTCAGCAACTGGTTGGTCCAGCTGTTTCTCGGCCACAGCTTGTCAGTGGCCTTTCATGCAGACAGACAGCTTGTTGGTTGCCACGCCCGTGTAGAATGCAGCATGTAGATTGCAGCATAGCTTGTAGATCACATGACTGGTTTCACAGGTAGCTCTGGATTCAATGGGATAGGTGATGCTGGTGACTGGACTGGAGTAGGTGGTCGTGGGAGAATCAGTGGGACAGCTCATGTATCTAAGTCTATTACAGGTATATGCATCATGAGACAAAGGGTTGGGAGCAGGGTTTGTGTTGGGATCAATCCCTACATAACCCTGCTCCCAACCCCTTGCATCATGGGTCATATCCCTGTAATATACCTAGATGCAAGACCTGTCCCATACGTACAACCCGTACATCCTCCCCCACCATCACCTACTTCGTTCCATTCACAAGCAACACCTATACCATCAAAGGTAGGACTACCTGTGAAACCATTCATGTGATCTACAAGCTAAGGTACAACCTCTGTGCTGTGTTGTATGTGGACATGACAACTTGTAAGTTGTGTGTCCTCATGAATGGCCACTGACAAAATGTGGCCAAGAAACAGCTGGACCACCCAGTTGCTGAGTATACTGCCCAAAACAAGTCCTTCATTTCAGTGACTGCTTCACAGTCTGTGCCATCTGGATCCTTCCGGCCAACACCAGCTTTCCTGAGTTGTGTAGATGGGAACTCTCCCCACAGTACATTTATGTTCCTGTAACTTTCGTGGCCTCAACCTATGTTAGTCACTTTCCTTTGCCCATCTCTTCCCTTCTCCTTTCCCACTCCAGTGCTACATAGTCTTCTATTCCATCAACATACCCAGTCTTTTTTACTTACTCCATTTCCACCCCCTCCCCTGCACTGCCCTCCCCTCCGTCTAACCTCCCGATTATGCCTTGCTGCTCTATCCTCTCCCTACCTCATCCCTGTATGCTCCCACAAGCAGCACTTTACCATCTGCCACCCCTACCCTGCTATCCCTCCCCACCACAGCCTTCTCCTTATTCCCACCACCCAGTTTGCTTCTCCCATCGTGCACTGTTGCTCATGGTATGGCCTCAGCAGTCAGAGACAGTGGTAGAGTGTGTGTGAGTTGTGTGAATGTATGCGTGTATGTTGCCTAATTCAGAAGAAGACCTTTTGTCCAAAAACTTAGTTGTTTAGTAATTTTTTCACCGTGCCTGTCTGTGACTCAATATCTCAACTATACGGTGAGTACTACTCCATCCTTTTCATATTCATCCATATTCCATCCTGGATTTTCCATTGGTTGATTCAGTTTCTTGTCTTTCTCTACGAATCTTGCCCATTTTTCTTTTTGTTCAAATTTGTTCAGGCAGTGACATTGTTTACAAGATGTGTCTCGTTTGCAGGAGCATCTAGTGTAATTCTTGGTAGCACAGCAGAACTTCTTTACATGTTTCTTATTTTTTAACTACATTATCACAAGTGAATAAAAACTGTAGTATGAATATTAACAATGTGACAGTCACTTACCATTGTATTTTCATTTTTCGATTGCCATGATATTTACAGCCTAATTTTACTTCTAAATATTCTTATCCTTTAATGATTTTATCGGCAATATTTTCTGCTATTTTTTCAAGAAAAAAGGCAAATGGAAGCATATTCATTAACTGTACAATGCCTTATATAACATTAGACTTCTTGCTTTCATACCCAAGTTACTTAACTTTGGTCATGAAAATATACATAGCTGCTCTGACTTATCTTCTGAAGTTATGTAGCTAGGATTCATAATCACATAATAGCTCTGGTGGAGACTGAGAAATCTGTTACATGTTCTCATCTATCTTAATCCCAGTTGGTCTCTCAACCACAGTGTCTCCAAAAGACACACTCATAAGGATTGGTGGCAATGTCTATGTCACTATCATCTTTCATTAAAGTGCATTGTTCTGATGTCACAAGTGCATCTAGTGAAAGAGGTCTCACTTATTGAAAACATTTCACAAGAAATGAATACACTACAAACACTCTTCCAGAGAAATGGTTTCATCCATCAAAATCATTAATTACTGACTACCTCATTGTGACCATGCAAGCAAGCACCTATGACTAAAGTTTTCATTTTACCACTCTATGATTCAGTGATGGATATAATTACTTTGCTTTTGTAGAGATACACACTAATTTGTAGGGTTTCAGTAATACTACTGCAATGTATTGCACTGGTTATGATGTTTAATTGTATAATTCAGTTCACCCATTTTGTATAAAAGTTCACATGAGAGTGTAATTTACTATAACGGGCAAACTGTACAAACTGTAAAGTTATTCCAGATCGAACAGGAGATGTGTTTGCACATATACTATCCTAACAAGTCAAATGTGGCAGAATATATTCTAGGAAGTGGACATCAAATTGTATTCAGTGTCATTGCTGTTATCATACAGATTAATAGTTTTGTGAACACTGTAATAAAAAAAGCAGTTGAAAATGCCTTCAACAGGTGCCTTAGTATCTATATATCTCAGTGGAACTTTGGTTCCAACTACCATGAGAGTTCCAACATAAGAAATATGGTGTCTCTTCAGAAAATTCCAGAACTTTCTCTACAACATTTTTCAAAGCTTACCTTTTACTTATTGTGTTTGGTTTCCATTGAAATACTCTCTTCCACAGCTGATACACCACTCCAAATGCCATTTCCGCTTGTGGAAGCAGCCTTGGTACACATCTTGCTGGATTGCACAAAGTGCTGTCTGCGAATTTTCTTTTATCTCATCTGTCGTTGCAAACCTGCATCCTTTCAATGAGGTTTTCAACTTTGGAAATAAAAAAAAAAAGTCCACAGGGTCCACAACTGGAGAGCACGGACGATGAGGCATGCTGCCTTATTTTATTTTTTGCTCTTTTCGTTTTTTTGTGCAATAGTTGCGCACCAACAGGGGTGAATATGCAGGTGCGTTATTGCAATGCAGGAGCCATGAATTGTATCGCCACATTTCAGGCTGTTTCCTTCTCATATTTTCTTGCAGGCATCGCAACACATCCCAATGGTACCATCGATTAACAATTAGTCCCTGTGGCATGAATTCATGATGAACTAATCCTTCTAAGTCAAAGGAAACTATCAGCATGGCTTTGACATTTGACATGACCAGCTTTTTTTGGTCTTGGAGAAGCTTTCCCGACCCACTGTGAAAATTGAAAATTAGTCTTAGGCCCATGTCTGATCACCAGCTATGATCCTCTTAAGGAACATCCCATTCTCATTTGTGCCATCCGAAAGCCCTTCACAGATTGAGAGGCGAAGGTGTTTCTGGTCTTGACTCATGAGCCATGGGACGAACTTGGCGTCAACATGATGCATTCCAAAATGTTAACATGATGCATTCCAAGATGTGTCAGGATTTCTTGATATGATCCAACTGAAATGTTACATTCTCTTGCAATCTCGTTGGCAGTCAGTCTTCAATTGGCGCTCACAATTTCGTTGATGTTCTTGACATAAGCATCATCAGCAGGCATTGAAGGATGTTCTTGAATGATGGTGTTCTCTAACTTCTTTCCATCATTTTTAAACTGTGTGTATAATTTGTAACACTGAGTACGTCTTAAGAACTCATCATCACAGGCTATCTGCATCATTCAGTGTGTCTCTGTAAAATTGTTCCTGAGTTTCATGCAAAATTTAGTGCAGACACATTGCTCCTCTAACTCTGCTATCGTAGACTATGCGACACAAAATTCTAATCAGTACAGCACTGAACAACAATTAAACTGCCAGAAGTTACACATTAAACACTGCCGTGTTCAGGGATGCCAACTATAGTTTGCTCCAACACATGACTGGTGCAAAATTACGAATGTTCTGGAATCTTATTAACAGACCTTGTAATTACAAAAGCTAGAATGCCCTTGTAATGCTTCTCAAACAAAAAAACCTCAGTAATGTGGTGTTGTGGTTTATATCTATTTCTTAACACTACTCTGTCCTGTGTAAGTTTCTGCATAACTTCTGCAAGATCTATCCATTTTAATCAGGCTGCTGTAGTCAAGATTGGTGTCCCTTTACAGTTTTATCCCACATAAATCTCTGCATTACTAAATTGACAATTCCTTGATGCTTCACGATACGCCATATCAAATAATCCTTTATTTTAGTCAATTTCTTCCATAAATTTATTTTCTTCTGAAATTTGATTCAGTACCTGTTTATTAGTTATGCAGTTTACCCATGTAACCTTCAGCACACTTTTGTAGAACCATGTTTTGAAACTTCTTTTCTCTGCCTGTCTGGACTGTTAATTGTCCATGTTTCACTTACTTCAGGGTATAGTCCAGACAAATCCCTGCAGAAAAGACATCCTAACACTTGAATGTTTTTTCTATATTAATGAATTCCTCTTTTTGAGAAACATGTTTCCTGCTATTGCTATCTTGCATTTTATATCCTCTTTAGTTTGGCCATCATCAGTTATTTTGTTACTGAAATAGTAAATCTGTGTCTCATTTCCTAATCTATTTCCATCAGCATTTTGTGATTCATTTAGAATACATTCTATTGCCCTTGTTTTACTTTTGTTGACACTGATAAACTCTTTCCAAGACACTGTCCATATTGTTTCACGGATCTTCCAGGTCTTTCACCATTTCTCACTGGAAAAGCTTAAGGCTTTTATCACCCTGAACTGTAATTTCCTTTTGAAATTTCTCCTTAGTGTCCTTTACTGTTTGCGTAATGTAAAGAATGAATAGCATTGGGGATAGGCTACAACCCTGTTTTATTCCGTTCTCAGTTATTGCTTCCCTCTCATGTCCACCAGCTCTTATGACTGTAAACTTGTCTTTTGTAGACATTTTTCTAACATAATAAGTTCAAAGAGTGTATTCCATAAAAATTAAAAAAAAAGTTTTCCCTTAAATTATAAATGTAAGTTTACCTTTCTTCAGTCTTATCTTCTAGGGTAAGTTGTAGGGTCAGTATGGCCTAATGTTCGTATGTGTCTCCTAAATCTTAACTCGTTTTATCTGAGGTCAGCATCCACTAGTCTTTTCCACTCCTCTGTAAATAAGTTGTCAATAGTTTGCAACCATGACGTAGTATTAAATTGATGGTCCTGTAATATTCACGTGTCAGCAGTTCTTTGGATCTGGAATTTTATATTCTTCTTGAAGTGAGGGTATTTAATTTGTCTCATGTATCTTACGAAGTGGAATATTTCTCCCTTCATGGGTGTTCCTGAGGATTTCAGTAATTTTCAGGAAATTTTGTCAACTACAGCTGACTTGTGTTGACTTAGGCCTCTCAGTGCCCATCTCAAATTGTTCTTGCAGTAGCTTATTTACTGTTTGATCTTCATTTACATTCTCCATGGTTTCCATGATAATCTCTTCAGGTTACCGTCCCTTGTGTAGCCCTTCCATGTATTCATTCCATCTGGCAACCTTCCCTTTTTTGCTTATTATTGGCTTTCTTTCTGAGTTCTTTATATTCACACAAGTGTTGCTCTTTTCTCCAAAATTTTGCCATTGGTGGCATCTGTCTTTTTCATAGTTGTAGTTGCTTCCACAGCTTTGCATCTATTTTTGAGCAACCCCTACTTTACCATTTTGCATCTTCTGTCAGTCCTAAGTTTTATATATCTGTATTCCCTTTTACTTGCTTCATTTTCCACATTTTTTACATCTCTTCTTTCACCAGTCAGATTCAGTATGTAGTTTGTTATCAAAGGATTTCTTCTGTCTTTGGTTGTTTTCCTATTTAATCCTCTGCTGGTTACACTTCATCTGTCAAAGCTGCATGGTTTTCTTCTATTGCATTTGTTTCTCAGTTTCAGTCAATCATTGCATAGTGCACTGTTTTAAGCTCTCAAAAACCATTGTTTCTTTCAGTTTCTCCAGTTTCCATTGCCTTATGTCTTAATTTCCTACTTTTCTTCACTTTCTCAGTTTTAATCTGCAGTTCATAAACAATAAAATGCGGCAAGAGATCACATCTGCTCCTGGAAAAGACTTCCTATTTAAAATCTATTTTCCAAACCTCCCAATTTCCATCACATAATCTGTTAGAAACCTTCTTGTGTCTTCAAATCCTTTCCACATGACTTTCTATTATACATTAGGAAAGTTCTGATAGACTGTAATACTGTAGGAGTAAAGGAGGCCACTCATTGAAAAGCAGAAATGGTGAGTCACTGATAAGACACACACAAAAAAAGAAAGAAAACTTGCTAGCTCTTGGAATGACTCTGTTGTTGAGATAGAGTACAAAACACACACACACACACACACACACACACACACACACACACACACACACACACACACACAAACACACCTGTGTTCTTACATGGTGCCAGTTGGACACACAATCTAGATTGAGAAAGGATTGATTTCCAAAGCTAGAAAGTTTTTATTCTTTTATGTGCGTGCCTGATGATATCTCAACACTTCTGCTTTTCAGTGAGTGGTCTCCTCTATTGGTAAAATATTAACCTTGTGTCATGATTCTTAAACTAACTGTTTACAATAGCTCTACTTTCTGAAAATTGTATCATTCCTACAAACCATGTTCCCTCTTATATTTCCTTCCTTTTTGAGCCTGTTGAATTTCATTCCCCCATTACTATTTTATTTTAATCTCCCTCTGTTATCGGAATTATCTCATTTATACCATCATACATTATTTCAATCTCTTTATTGTCTTTGATATAAATTTTTAATATGTGATGCTAGTTAGCTTTGTATCTATCTTGGCTACGAAATGCATTCATTATGCTGTTCATAGTAGCTCACCTATAGTTATATTTTATTACTATAGCGACTAGTTTACCTCTGAAATATTTTCTCCAAGGGAATAGCATCATCATTAAGAGTGATATACACTCCTGGAAATTGAAATAAGAACACCGTGAATTCATTGTCCCAGGAAGGGGAAACTTTATTGACACATTCCTGGGGTCAGATACATCACATGATCACACTGACAGAACCACAGGCACATAGACACAGGCAACAGAGCATGCACAATGTCGGCACTAGTACAGTGTATATCCACCTTTCGCAGCAATGCAGGCTGCTATTCTCCCAGGGAGACGATCGTAGAGATGCTGGATGTAGTCCTGTGGAATGGCTTGCCATGCCATTTCCACCTGGCGCCTCAGTTGGACCAGCGTTCGTGCTGGACGTGCAGACTGTGTGAGACGACGCTTCATCCAGTCCGAAACATGCTCAATGGAGGACAGATCCGGAGATCTTGCTGGCCAGGGTAGTTGACTTACACCTTCTAGAGCACGTTGGGTGGCACGGGATACATGCGGATGTGCATTGTCCTGTTGGAACAGCAAGTTCCCTTGCTGGTCTAGGAATGGTAGAACGATGGGTTCGATGACGGTTTGGATGTACCGTGCACTATTCAGTGTTCCCTCGACGATCGCCAGTGGTGTACGGCCAGTGTAGGAGATCGCTCCCCACACCATGATGCCGGGTGTTGGCCCTGTGTGCCTCGGTCGTATGCAGTCCTGATTGTGGCGCTCACCTGCACGGCGCCAAACACGCATACGACCATCATTGGCACCAAGGCAGAAGCGACTCTCATCGCTGAAGACGACACGTCTCCATTCGTCCCTCCATTCACGCCTGTCGCGACACCACTGGAGGCGGGCTGCACGATGTTGGGGCGTGAGCGGAAGACGGCCTAACGGTGTGCGGGACCGTAGCCCAGCTTCATGGAGACAGTTGCGAATGGTCCTCGCCGATACCCCAGGAGCAACAGTGTCCCTAATTTGCTGGGAAGTGGCGGTGCGGTCCCCTACGGCACTGCGTAGGATCCTACGGTCTTGGCGTGCATCTGTGCGCCGCTGCGGTCCGGTCCCAGGTCGACGGGCACGTGCACCTTCCGCCGACCACTGGCGACAACATCAATGTACTGTGGAGACCTCACGCCCCACGTGTTGAGTAATTCGGCAGTACGTCCACCCGGCCTCCCGCATGCCCACTATACGCCCTCGCTCAAAGTCCGTCAACTGCACATACGGTTCACGTCCACGCTGTCGTGGCATGCTACCAGTGTTAAAGACTGCGATGGAGCTCCATATGCCACGGCAAACTGGTTGACACTGACGGCGGCGGTGCACAAATGCACCTATACTTGAGTATTGCTCATCAGTGTGGGATCCGTACCAGGTCGGGTTGACGGAGGAGATAGAAAAGATCCAAAGAAGAGCGGCGCGTTTCGTCACCGGGTTATTTGGTAACCGTGATAGCGTTACGGAGATGTTTAATAAACTCAAGTGGCAGACTCTGCAAGAGAGGCGCTCTGCATCGTGGTGTAGCTTGCTGTCCAGGTTTCGAGAGGGTGCGTTTCTGGATGAGGTATCGAATATATTGCTTCCCCCTACTTATACCTCCCGAGGAGATCACGAATGTAAAATCAGAGAGATTAGAGCGCGCATGGAGGCTTTCAGACAGTCGTTCTTCCCGCGAACCATACGCGACTGGAACAGGAAAGGGAGGTAATGACAGTGGCACGTAAAGTGCCCTCCGCCACACACCGTTGGGTGGCTTGTGGAGTATCAATGTAGATGTAGATGTAGATGCTGCGCAGCTAGCGCCATTCCACGGCCAACACCGCGGTTCCTGGTGTGTCCGCTGTGCCGTGCGTGTGATCATTGCTTGTACAGCCCTCTCGCAGTGTCCGGAGCAAGTATGGTGGGTCTGACACACTGGTGTCAATGTGTTCTTTTTTCCATTTCCAGGAGTGTAGATTGTAACCACTAAATGGAGAATTACTAATAACAAGTTCACATGTTATCATATTTGCGAACGACATGGCAGAGGTTACTTCCTATTGTACCACAGATTCATCGCTTAATACCAGTTCTTGAAGCATTGTAAGTAGGCATTCATGGTACAGTTGGTGTGTGTTTTCAAGCATCGGGCATTTCAGGTTTTTATGCATTTCCATGATGTGCATCAATTGTTACTGTCTGAGCTGCTCATCTTTGTATATGTTCCATATCCCTGGTTAGTCCTGTTTGTTATGGGACCTACACAATTGATCAATCTTCCACGATGAGATTCCTGAGTGTTTTATAAGCCTGTAGGTATGACAGGCCTGATGTAATCATTTCACTTCAAATCCCCACAAATTGTTACATTTAGGCATTTGTGTGAGGTGAGTTAGCTGATGACACGTTGATGTTTTATTACAGAAGTCTAAATTTTTTTTCGTTTTGTGAAGTGCACAATTTTGGATTTCTGAACATTTCAAGCAATGACAATCACTGGACCACTTCATAATATTATTAAGATCTGACAGTATTTATGCAGATTCTTTTTCAGATTGTACTTCTTTGTTGAGAACTATGTCATCTTCAGAAACTCTGAAGTTATTATTAGCGTTATCAACCAGATCAGTAACCCTTCAGGCCAGTAGTTTCTGTTCACACACCTAGCCCACTGGTGGTAGTTAATATGGCTGGATCTTTATGATTGAAACATACATTAGCACTTAAAATGAATTTTCAGTGTAGTGTACCTTGAAAGACTTACGTCACAGTCTCTGTATCTAGAACTATGTTTCGTGTTATTCCCGCTTCTGTCTTAAAGCAGAATACTGTACATCTCTATGGGGGCTTGCTCTTCTTCTCTGTGGATTAGGATCTTTGCAATGAGCCACTTAGGGACTGCAGTATTTGAAAGTCAGCCACACTGAGGTGAAGCTACACGCTTTGCATGAATTTTCAGCAGTTCTGATTTGAGAAGTTTACATGTTTTACTTCCTTTATCTTTTCATTGGCTTCATAAACATTAAAAACATTGTGCACTTCAGTATTAATCAGCCCTCTAAACATTTTCATGTGACACTTCATACCTTTTTTTCCTTCCAAGCGAAAAGGTTTTAGTATCTTTCAGATATACACCACCCCTAAGAGAATTGTGTTCTTTAATGCATTGAGCCTTTCTTACTTCTTTGCCTCCTTTGGTTCCTGTAGCAACTACTTCATTATGGAATACTGAAATAAAGGTCACCTGTTTTTTATTCATCCATTTCAGTGCCATAAAGCCCTGTGAGTGCCGTGTCGTAAGTTCACGTTTCTTGAGTCTTGCATGAGCGACATGCTTCTTATTGAGTTGTAGTGTAACCAACAACATTCATACCTGTTACCAAGCTTGACAAGTTTTACTAGGCTCTGACTCGTTTTCAGTGTATGTGGATGAGTCTCAGGTTTCATAGGACTCTACTCTAAATTTTGCTACTTTTAGCGGTAGGTAGGTCTTTACTACCAGCCTCTCTTTCCGTTATGGAAGATATTCATCAACATAATTGTTAAATGTATTATTCAAGTGCTAAATGACAAACTTGAACAATCTTTTAATTTCAGCAGTTCCTCATGGTTTACAAAATGAAGGAATCAACAAACTATCTCAAAACTGTCTTGATGCACAGTCTAGTAAAAAAGATGTGTGTTCAAAAGCAGTTGTATACTGAAATAAGATTTTATGAGTGGCTTGTGAATAATGCCCATCAACATCTGCAGTGGAGAAAAAAAGACAAATCTCATCTGTGTCAACATGTACCCAGTTACAGAACTTAAATGTGATTGTATATCAGTCTGTCTCTGAACAAAATCTGCAGCGTAATAGTTTCACACATGAGAGTTTCTACGATTGTGTCACCAAAATACAACTTGAATGTTATCTGCTTCTTCCCACTTCCAGTGTTCTTCATATTGTGCTCATTTCACCAATACAGCTCATTCAATCTAATTATCATTCTCTGCTGTTACTTTTTCATTTTTAAGTTGTTTGTTCCACACAGACAGTAACATTGTGATAATCAACAACAGTATCATCAATAAGCATTATTGTGGTGCAGAGTAAAAAGGTACTTTGGAAATCAAAATTACTTCATCCACCAGATTGTCTTGGTTCTTTGCTTCCGGGGTGTCTAGTGAAAAAAGCTAGAGTTCAACATTGTGCAACCAATGATTTTTCCTCTTTACTGGTGGACAAGAGAGAGGTCTCTCTGTTTGACATACTCCATTATGTGTTAGCTGAAAGATTTAATGACAGATGTCAGTATGGTAATTTTGTGGTTAACCTCTGCTACCATTCCTGTAGATAGTTGTGATTTGGCCTGGTTTTTTCTGAGGAACCTATGCTATAATGTGGTTACAATAAGGGGTATCTAGGCTGCAGATTGTGTCAGGAATCTGAAGGGCCTAGGACCTTCTTAAAGTTTAAAAACTTCAGCTGTTTCCAAAAACCACTGACAGTAATATGTATATCACCTATGTTTACAGTGGCATGATAAACTGAGGCATCACTGGTATCATTGTAAATATCAGCAATAATAAATACTACAAGATATTCTTCAGTTTGGTTAACATAAAGTGCTTTCTCTTATGTAATATTTGAGGTTGAGATATGCTTTTGATTTAGTAGAACATGGTTTTTACAATGTAAATTAGTTATGATTAGTTATGGGAACAGCTGAATGAGAACAATTGATTCAATCACTTGGACTATTCAGTCATTCTTCTAAGTGAAACCAGTCCTTGGGCCAGCCAAACGATAACAGTCAAGTCATTCAGTTGTCATTTTACATATTGGATGGATTATTATTTGTTCATTTCTTTTGAGTGTATCCAATCCATATGGGCAACTGTATGAAAACAGTCAATACAATCTGTTGTAATTTTGCATGCTGACCAAATTATTCATTCTTTCTTTTCAAGTGAAACCAATGTGTAATTTTTCTCATTAGTATTCAATCTTTAATCTGAACCTGCTCTTTAATGTTTTAGTTGACTGACAAAGGGAGGGCACGGGACGGGGCTTATCAATTTGGCTCAAATTGTGTGAGCAGAAGTAGATGACCCTTCCAAGCTTCTAGAATATCTCGCCTGAATGGACCATAAGAAAAGAATAAATGCTCTCTAAAGATTTTGAAGTAGTGTGTGAGGAAATTTTGAGCAACAAGAAACAAATCAGTGCCATAGAACAGTGGTCTAGTACACCACCTATAAGTTTGTCAGCACAGATTTGAGTGTTACTGCTCCCATAATATATTTAGTTGCTTTTTTTTTATTTCTCACAATGTTAAACCATTAATTATAAAATTTAAATATATTTAATTAGTTCAATTTATATACATAAAATTAACATATCCAATTTAGTTACAATCAAACCATTAGAACAACTGTTTCTTCCATGCCATGTTCTTTCTCATCTATACTAAAAATAAGACCACAAAACTGTCATATCTGTCTGTCTATTTAAACATGCTAATCTCCAAAACTACCAAACAAATTTTCATAGGGTTTTCATAGGTAACTTGAGCATAGCTTGGGGTGGCATTTAGGATTTGTTTCATCACAATGAGCGCATTTGAAAAATATCATGATTTCAACTTTAGATAGAATTGTTGTCACCGTCTGTTTGCCAATTTGAACACACTAACCTCCAGAAGTAACAGACAAATTTTCATGAAGTTTTTACAGGTAACTTGATTGTAGCATGGTGCAACATATAGACTTTATTTCATAAAAATCAGAAAATGTAAAAAAAGATTTATTAATTTAAAGTTTCATTTGAAACCATTGTGTTTGTTAGTTTGCCAGTTTGAACATACTGATCTCCAAAACTGCAGTGTCATGGGGTTTTAACAGAATACTCAGGCGTAACTTGGAACAACATATAGTCTTAATTTCATCAAAATCAAAACAAAATGTGGAGAAAAAAAATTGTGATTAGTTTGATCTAAAATCGTCTACTCAGCTTAGTAGTTTGGATGTTTACCTCAGTGGTACAATCATAATGGCATAGTACACCAACTGAATAGTAGATAGTGTTGTTAGATTTGCAGTACACCAAAGAACCAATAGAGGGCAGTGTTATTTGCTTTAACTTAGTGACATATATATTTTCACAAGTTTATGTCAGTGACAGAATGAAGCACTGCAGTCTTCGCTTTACAAATACAAACTGACATCAACTTCTCATGGCTAGGATATACAGATTTATGGATTTCACATTGTTTGTGAAAAACTTGCTCTGCTCCTTTCAAGAAGTTTTATTTATATTTTTTGCCACATAAAACGAACTTATTGAGTTTTCTTTTTGATTTGGGTGTCTACTAAATACATTTAATTTTGTTTAGTTTGTGAATAAAAATTACTACAAAATAGTGCCAAGTGTTTCTGAATACAACAGCACAGCTAATAGACAGAGGACTACGTGCTCTCCAGAATCCAAGGAAGATTGTGAGGCAAAATTTGTTGCAGCTCAAGAACATCAGGCTTTAACTAGATCTTTGGAGACACTTTCCAAAAGCAAGGCATGAAATAACTCTGATGGAGAGCGTCACACATTGTCTCACACCTCTCCTTCATTTACAGAGTAAACTGCCAAAGTTCTCATGATGTTTGCACAGCTGCTTCACGGCTGCTCCCTGCTCCCATTTTAGTGAAGCAAACAAATTCTTCGTTCATGTCCCCAATCATACTGCTTCACACACTGTACACGAAAAAACTTTATAAGTCAAAAATAAATTCCAATACTCAGTTAATGCCAGGTTTCTTATTGCACTGTATTGTTTTCTTCGTCACAGTCAGTTTTCACAGAAAAGTTGTATTTATGGCTTATCAGCTTAGTAACAATAAACAACGCTCAAGATCAGAGAGAGGGGAAGGAGTAAATGGACAGAGAAGGAAGGGAGGAAATGGACATAGAGGGAGGGAGGAGAAGATGGACACAGAAAGACAGAGGGGGGGGGGGGGGGGGAGAAGGACATTAAGAGATATATCTAACTCCCATACTTATTTAGCAATTGTGAAGCATTGCTGGATTTGCTAATTAATTATTATATGTGAGACAGAAAGCAAAAAGGGACCTACTGTTGAAAATTTTTGATTTTGAGTTATTGTAATTTTTAAGTTTAGCGCTAAATTCTGACCATATTGGAAAAAAATTCATATATGTACTACCCTTAAAATGTTCTTTGTGAAATGGTGTAGAGTTTTTTAAGTTAACAGTACACAACATGTGGTTAAGCCCTCCAGACTTACAGCACATTACAGTGTACATAAATTTAAAGCAAGTTAATTAGCTACAAATTGAGAGAAATTAGTAAAGCTTGTGTTGACTTTTTTTTGAAAGAATATTGGTATTTTTATTCTATGTTATTCCCAACTGCAAATTGGCAATGTATGTAGGCATTTATAAATCCCGTATAAAAAGGGATCACTTGTCTTGTCTTGCATTTATGTTCTGAGAAAATGTTCTTTTTTTTATACAAAGCTACACTGAGCTCCTTAAAATGCCTTTAAACTTTAACACATACTATTCTGCAAAACACTAGATACACTTCTGCACGATTTTGAAAGGGGGACCTTGCAGGCCAATGTTATTTCCCCGTAACGACAAGAGGTCCATTTTCAGAAGACTAATGTCACTTTTAGTGATATTACTGACTCCTGTTGAAGTCAAACAACTTTCAAATTAATATGAGGATGTATAAATGCAGTAAATTATTATAATGCACAAGAAAATGAAAAGGGATATTATAGACATTATCGAACAGTTTTTCTTCTACTGAGAATTTTACTTCTTTGACAAGAGGCCCCATTTCTGTTTCTGTTTCCCATATTGAAGTAGGAATTGTTGTAAATTAAACATTCAGACTGTTTGGAATTTCAGCTTTCCTTCAATAGCAAAGTTCTGGTGTTGTCATATCCTCACCCAATCACATTAACAGCTGCAATCGAACCCAACCAGCAAACTGATATTCAGTATGGTTGACTATTGTTCTATGCCACTTACTTGATGGTTGTTGCTCAATAATCCCTCACACTATACTCGAAAATCTTAAGAGTGTTTTCTCTTTCACTATGGCTCAACTCATGCAAGGTACTTAAAAGGGGCATATAACTGTTTCTATTCACACAGCTTGGACCTCCCCTGAAGGGTACCCCTGCTCCTGGGTGTACACTAAGATATCTCAAGGGTACCTGTATGCCAAAGTTATACATACTTATTTAATTATATACTGAATAAACTAATATTTCTTTTCATGACTTAAAACTGATTAATGTGCTGCTGTGGATTAAGTAGTTCCAGATGGAAATTAATATATAACTAATCGAGCTTATGTATTGTTGGGGTACAAAGGTGATCATATAAGGTCCCTTAGGGATGCATGAAGAAGAAAGAGACTTTAATAAATCTTAGTGTCTGTCTGCATTCCATTTTTACTGAAAAGATGTAATGTACATTAATTAAAAACTAAACCAAGCCCTCTCAGACTGTGTTTGCATGCCATGCACTCTACTTCAGCCTCCTGCTGCTGCCAGGAGCACAGATAGCATGAGGAATTGGCTTGGCCTCCAGCAGTCTCCTGCCACCACAGGTCCCTGATGTGCTGGCAGCCAGGTCAGCTCCTCGCACAAGTGGAGTACAGAACTATAGCAGTCCGAGGCTACCAGTGGCCAAACCACCTCCTTGCTCCAGCTTCACTCCTGGCAGCAGTGGGCAGGCCGCTCGCACTGGTGCCACGTATCTGGGCCAAACTCAGGGACAGTGAAAACATTCACATAATTGTCAGAGGTTTGAGTCAGTCAATTGTCTCACATTAAGTTAAAACAGTCAGTTCCCAGTGGTGAGTCAGAAATGTACTTATAGCAAAGACTAGTTTCATTAGGTAATTTACACTGAAGAGCCAAAGAAACTGGTACACCTGCCTAATATCATGTAAGGCCTCTGCGAGCATGCAGAAGTGCCACTACACAACATGGCATGGACTCAGACTAATGTATGAAGTAGTGCTGGAGGGAATTGACACCAAAAATCATGCAGGGCTGTCTGTAAATCTATAAGAGTATGAGGGGATGGAGATCTCTTCTGAAGAGTATGTTGCAAGGCATCCCAGATATGCTCAATAATGTTCATGTGTGGGGTTTCGGTGGCCAGCGGAAGTGTTTAAACTTAGAAGAGTGTTCCTGAAGCCAATCTGTAGCAATTTCGGATGTGTGGAGTGTCATTTTGTCCTGCTGGAATTGCCCGAGTCTGTCAGAATGCACAATGGGCATGAACGGATGCAGATGACCAGACAGGATGCTTATGTATGTGTCACCTGTCAGTCATATCTAGACGTATCAGGGGTCCCATATCACTCCAACTGCACATGCCCCACACAATTACAGAACCTTCGCCAGGTTCTGTGTTGACATGCAGGGTCCATGGCTTCATGAAGTTGTCTCTGTATCCGTACATGTGCTTTCACACAATACAGTTTGAAATGAGACTTGTCCAACAAGACAACATGTTTCCAGTCATCAACAGTCCAATATCGGTGTTGATGGGCCCAGGCAAGGCATAAAGCTTTGTGTCGTGCATTCCTCAAGGGTACATGAATGGGCCCTGAGCTCCGAAAGCCCACATCTATGATGTTTCGTTGAATGGTTCACCTGTTGACACTTGTTGATGGCCCCACATTGAAATCTACAACAATTTGCCGAAGGGTTTCACTTCTGTCACGTGAAACGGTTCTCTTCAATCATCATTGGTCCCGTTCTTGCAGGATCTTTTTCCAACCACAGTGATGTCCGAGATTTAATGTTTTGCTAGATTCCTGATACTGAATGTGCACCTGTGAAATGGTTGCACAGGAAAATCCCCATTTCATCACTACCTTGGAGATGCTGTGTCCCATCGCTTGTGCGCCGACTATAACACCATGTTCAATTCACTTAAATCTTGATAACCTGCCATTGTAGCAGCAGTAACTGATATAACAATTGTGCCAGACACTTGTTGTCTGATATAGGTATTGCTGAATGCAACACTGTATTCTGCCTGTTTACATCTCTCTGTATTTGAATATGCGGGCCTATACCAGTTTCTTTGGTGCTTCAGTATAATTTGACTGAAGAAACTGACAGAAAAAAATGTGTACATCAGTTGTTGAAACCAGCTAGTTGCCCCACCAATAGTTTTAGTACATCATATCACAACTGTCTAACTGAGCTGATTTAATTGTTTTTAGGCTTATGGGATAATCATAAAAGACCAACAACAACCACTACTTGTCTCTCAACCAAAACAAAGGGATCGGAGGAGAGGAATTAACAACCTGATTTATCTGATTCCTGAATTGTGCCGCACAACAGGTATCACTGATGAAATGAGGTCAAATTTCAGCCTCATGCGAGCATTAGCTGAACATACCCGCCTCGGACCAGCTACTCGCCAGGAAAGGCTACGTAAATTTCAAGACCGTTTAAGAACAAATCCACAGGTAATGTAGCTGTGACTAATTCTATTTTTGTAATAAATCCTTCAGTGAATAAAAAATGGAAAAGTAACAATTCAGTATAGACAGACATACAAGCGCACAACCCTGCAATGAATCTAATGTGTCAGACAGAAAATTCAATCAATAAAGATGATATTTCACAGAGAGACAAGAAAGGATTACCAGTAGTTACTTCAAGGATATCGAACTCCCAGTGCTGCTGAAAGAAACACTTAAAATAGGAAATAGTACCTGTCTTCCACAACTATGAATTTCCAGTCATTCTTCAAGGACTGAGGAAGTGAGGCAAAGACTAAAGTTATGGAGAATAAATGTAGCATCTCTGACAACATACTCTCTACACTACTAGTGTGTAACATGCCTCATCTTGTTAAAAGTGGCAGCTTGTTGCAATGTGGGGTGCACTGGACACCATAAATACTGGGGAGCAATTCTGAATCATGCCTTACAGCAAGCACACACAACAACTGTAGATAGGTCAGAACAGGATTCAAAATGTGTGTATCCCTCATGAATATGTCCAAGATGTTCTCAATAGGTTTGTGAGATGACCGCTAACAAACAAGGAAGTACTTGCATCAAGCACTGTTCTCATTTCCCTATAAACAAAATGTTGAATTTTGAATTTTTGCTTTTTTTAACATGTTTGCATACAGTACTTAGATTCAGATTATTTATTAGTCTTTTGGCAGGAGTACATGCACTTGACTTACTATTAATACCACTCTGAAACTATATGCTAAAGCTATTATTTTCCTGTAGTACAGAAGAAGAATAGAGTCTTTAGGGTATGGTTTATGAATAGGGTAGTGGGCACAAGAGAAGAGTACCAGACAAGAGAGAGAGAGAGAGAAGGAGAAAGGGAGGGGGGGGGGGGGGGGGGGGGGGGGGAACGAGTGATGGTAGAGAAGAAGGTGTATGAAAAATTGCACTAGAATCATGATGAGGGTATCAAAGGTTCAAAAAAAGTCTTAAATGGGATGATTAAAAGTAAGAGCAGAGTGATATGGTGGACTCTGTTCGAATGCAGAACGAAAGTGACAAATAGGTAGAAAATAAGGAGGAACTCAAGATGTTGTGGAGTGACAATTTCCAATTTTAAAGAATTCACAAATCCAAATGGAGACCTGGTTGAGGAGGAAGAAATAAGGAGGTGGGAGAGGAACAGTACCAGAAAAGGACTTAACATGAAGAGAAAGATAAAAGGAGGGAAGGCACCCAGTTTGGACTACCTGAATGTAGAGATGGAGAGA
Organism: Schistocerca americana; assembly: GCF_021461395.2. NCBI lineage: Eukaryota > Metazoa > Arthropoda > Insecta > Orthoptera > Acrididae > Schistocerca > Schistocerca americana. Next base: position 58,398,819 of record NC_060119.1, read on the forward strand.
GCAGCAGGTGAGGTGAGGATACAATCACTATTGAGTGAAGAAAATTGTGTTGAAAGAGAGGAGGATGGTAGAAGATTAGAATCTTCAAGAAAAGTAATAAGAAAAGAGTGCAAAGACTACCAGGGAATCACATTTACTATGAGGAGTTGTGCAAAGATTTTGAGAAATTGGAAGGATGAGAAAACAACAACAATAACATGGGTTCAAGGCAGAAGGTCCACAGTAGATATAACTTTCACTGTAAGACAGCTACAGGCGCACCAGTAAGAATATGGGATTGATCCACTGTTGACCCTCCTGGACAATGAAAAAATGTATGATAGTCTATGTGAAAACAAGGTGTGGATGTCCCTGGAACACAGAGGAGCAGAAAATCGGACTACCTGAATGATAAGAGAAATGTACAAAGGGAGTATGGGCTCTGTGAAAGTGCGATGAGAGAAATGAGATTGTCTCGAAGAGTAGAATGGCTTGAAACAGGGACATGCACTTTCACCATTGTGCTTCATTGTGGTGATGGACCAGAGTGACACAATTAATTGGTGAAGGAAAGATGAAAGCAGTGGTGGTTGCTGACAAATTGGTTATTTGATGAAACAAGGAAGGGGAAGTGCACGAGCAGTTGACATATGGCAACAAATAGTACAAGACTATGGAATGAAATTTAGCATAAGTGCAAGGAAGAAAGAGAGAATCACAGCTGCAGTAGCAATTGGTGGAGAATGACTGAGAGTAGTGGAGTGTGACAGGCACCTAGGATGCTTAATACAGGAGAATGGAAGAAATGACAGAGAAGTAAATGAGTGGGGAGTCAACCAGAAGTACACTAGAAGATTGTTAGAAATCTAATAAGCAAGGATGCCCCTCCAAACAGCAAGAGGATTATATACACTACTGGCCATTAAAATTGCTACACCAAGAGGAAATGCAGATGATAAACGGGTATTCATTGAACAAATATATTATACTAGAACTGACATGTGATTACATTTTCACGCCATTTGGGTGCATAGATCCTGAGAAATCAGTACCCAGAACAACCATCTCTGGCCATAATAACGGCCTTGATACGCCTGGGCATTGAGTCAAACAGAGCTTGGATGGCTTGTACAGGTACAGCTGCCCATGCAGCTTCAACACGATACCACAGTTCATCAAGAGTAGTGACTGGCGTATTGTGACAAGCCAGTTGCTTGGCCACCATTGGCCAGATGTTTTCAATTGGTGAGAGATCTGGAGAATGTGCTGGCCAGGGCAGCAGTCGAAGATTTTCTGTATCCCGTACAGGACCTGCAACATGCAGTCGTGCATTATCCTGCTGAAATGTAGGGTTTCTCAGGGATCGAATGAAATGACCACTGCTCAAAGTGCCGTCAATGCGAACAAGAGGTGACCGAGACATGTAACCAATGGCACCCCATACCATCACGCTGGGTGAGACGCCAGTATGGTGATGATGAATACACGCTTCCAATGTGTGTTCACTGCGATATTGCCAAACACTGATGTGACCATCATGATGCTGTAAACAAAACCTGGATTCATCCGAAAAAATGACGTTTTGCCATTCGTGCACCCGGGTTGTCATTGAGTACACCGTCGCAGTCGCTCCAGTCTGTGATGCAGCATGAAGGGTAACCGCAGCCATGGTCTCCAAGCTGATAGTCCATGCTGCTGCAAACATCGTCAAACTGTTCATGCAGATAGTTGTTGTCTTGCAAACGTCCCCATCTGTTGAGTCAGGAATCGAGACGTGGCTGCACGATCCGTTACAGCCATGTGGATAAGATGCCTGTCATCTCGACTGCTAGTGATACGAGGCTATTGGGATCCAGCATGGCATTCCGTATTACCCTCCTGAACCCACCGATTCCATATTCTGCTAACGGTCATTGGATCTCGACCAACGCAAGCAGCAATGTCGCGGTATGGTAAACCACAATCACGATAGGCTACAATCCCACCTTTATCAAAGTCGGAAACATGATAGTACGCATTTCTCCTCCTTACACGAGGCATCACAACAACATTTCACTAGGCAACACTGGTCAACTGCTGTTTGTGTATGAGAAATAAGTTGGAAACTTTCCGCATGTCAGCACGTTGTAGGTGTCACCATCTGCGCCAACCTTGTGTGAATGCTCTGAAAAGCTAATCATTTGCAAATCACAGCATCATCTTCCTGTTGGTTAAATTTCGCGTCTGTAGCACGTCATCTTCATGGTATAGCAATTTTAATGGCCAGTAGTGTATTTGGCATATTGTGTTCCAATCCTGGTGTATACCTCAGAGATCTGGTGGAAGATAGAGATGCAAAATACAAGCTAGTGAGATCAGAGACTTGAGAAATAGTATCAAAGATGGACAGGTTAATAGGAATGAGAGAGGCAGGGAATTAGTGAAGGAGGAACTATTAGAGTATAGAATAGAGTAATAAAGGCTTAGATGGTTTGGACTTGTTAAGTGAATGGAGGAGAAGAGATTATACAAAAAGATTCACAGGATGAGAAGGAAGGGGATATTCCTTGATATGAAATTTTACATTAACACTTTATTACACAATTATACTCATGTTGCAACATGAACATCATGTTGCACATTAATATTGCAGCCAATCTTTATCTGAGAATTGCCGCTTACTGTAGCACAACTGCCAACAAACATAATTTTCTCCCAATTATCTAGGAACTTCTAATGATGGCTTCATTGTTAGATAAATGTTAACAACTGCAGCTCCTAAATTCTCACATACTGATTTTTGAATACACATTGTGTGACTTTGCTAAGTCATGAATACCCCAATAAATCAGAATATCTCTTAGAGTGATTATACTGAAGATTTACATACCCAAAAAGGCCACTTCCTCTCATTAGATCATTGAATACTAACAGGTGCAGTACAATATATCTCATATATGGATAACCATAGCCAACACTAAGTAGTTCATTCTAAAGTATTGACAGGCATGTTGCTGCAGGGACCATATTTCTCTTCTCCAACAATCCACATGATCCGCCTTTAGGTGCCTGTATGACCTAACTGTAGGGAACAGGTGCCCACCTTTAACCTACATAAAACTTTCCCTTCATGAGGATGCCACTACCATCAGTGTAACCCATAGAAACGATGAACTTGCCATCCATTGTGCTTTTCATAGTACTTCTATCCTGACATCTTCTTATATAAATGAGTTTTATGAATGAAAAAAGAGAGCATCTCTGCAGAAGATTCTCAGAGCTAAAGAAAATTCTCCGTGTTATGTGCCACATATGGCACAGACCACATACTTAACCTTACATTTCATGCAGCTTACTCAGACAGACAAAGTATGCAATGTACAAATATAGAACTGGTATGAATGTGTTCTGGAAGAGTTGAACTATGTTTTATTTTTAGTTTCATCTATGTTACTGAACTTTCAACATGGGAAACTTTTTTCTTATTGAAGTTAGGTGAATGCCTTATGCGAACAAAATCTTCAGAGCACATTACCTTTGTGCCTACTCCAAACCAGAACACTATCAGAGTTTTCTAACAGAAGATAATTTTGATTAAAGTTAATGTGATTCACACTAGCACACTTATGCATCAAATACTAAGTGGTCACCTGTGCAGTTTCATTAGGAGAAACAGACTGCTGGGTTTGTAATTAACCAGTTACAGTGAAAACCCACTTTTTCACTTTTCAAGGGACTTAAAAAAAATTGTGTAAAATGCGGGAAAATGTAAAATATTGGAAATAACATTTAAACTGTAGAAGTTACACATAGGATACCCCTTGCATTTTCACATTTTATGTATGATATATGTACATAACAGGCATCAAAAGACTTGTATATTATCCAATAAAAACCACTGATGTAAATGGAATTGAAAACTGTCTGGGAAGTAGGAACATTTGACTCAGTTTCATACTCTGTTTTTGAAAGACTGCAGCTGTCATTCATTATTTAAATAATGAAATACTGCACTGGTTATGTATTTTTTCATGCTTAGCACAACACATTTTGAGAATTTTTTTCTCATTATCAAGTGCTAATCTATACATAAGTTTTTTGTGTGGTGCTTGAATATGTGTTATTCTCCACCTCTTGCACTGTAGTCATCTTTTTGAGGCTATCAGGTACAGTGCCTCCTCAGTTATGTGGAAAACCACACACCACTATCACTCACGTTGTTTGTTTGTGTAAAATCACAAAAAATGGATACTAAATACTGCACTTGCCAATGAGAATAAATTCACAGAACACCTTTTGCTCACCATGAAAAAAAATACATAACCAGCACTGTGTTTAAACTACAAACATTTGAGTAACGCAAAGCGAATGATGGTGTCAGCTAGTGCTACAAGTGGCCAAACACCAAAACATACTAAATGTGGTTCAACAAAAGTGTCACAATGATCACAACAATCACAAAACTGCATTTGTGCAGTGGAGACATTTTGGAAATGGTTGTGATTGGTCATAATATCTTTATTCAGATGAACCTAGTTATATATCATCAGCCACTACGCCAAGTATAGCTGCCAGCAGCAGGAGATATGGCATGAATTGTTCCAACTTTTACACACTTACCAGTTCAGATCCACTGAGTAGAGTGCCCTGGTGTCAAGAAACTTACCACGTAATATTTGTAAATGCTACTGGACCGCCAACATCATGTCAGCATCATATTTTTGTTCCACAAACATTTTTTTGTAATGCATAAATTGAGGGGGAAATTATAAATTTGTTGACACAAAGTCAGGTGTAAATTAACATTGTGGACATAGGAAATTTGACGGGAATTATAAAAAAATGTCGTAAACAGCATGAAAACAGTAATTCCAGGAACGTAAAAGTGTATTATTTTTTCTGATCCACGTACTTATTTCTAAGGTAACAAAAAACAAGATTTATGCTGTGAGAAAACATACCGGAAATATGCCAGCTGATACTGGGAGAAAGAACAGGAGGGCCTGCTCATGTGTCAAATACTAAGCACTACTTTTAGAGTTTCATTAGGAGAAACAGATTGTAGGTTTGTAATTAACAGGTTATTAATTTTGTGATCCACCTAGTTATTTCTAACATGACAAAAAAATAAGATTTATACTCTAATAAAACATATCTTAAATAGGAAAACAGTTACTGGGAGAAAGAATGAGCGGTATGGGAGAAAGAACAAGAGCAATACAAAACACAGTACCTCAGTATTGCAGCAATATTTATTTTGTGTAATACAGACTGAATTCGAGATTAACTTGATTTGGAATTATTTACTGGTAAGGCCTTGTTATTAAAATTTCAAAACCTATGACAATATAATTTTGTTATATAGGTGCATACAATGATAAACTGTGCTTACAACACGCCATTGAATCTGCCTGTGCTTTATTTCTGTGGCAATTGTGGAGAAACTCTACTGACATCACACTCATCATTATGACAGATTCTTGAAGCTGTCACTACAACTAAATAATTCTCCCCTCAACTGAATTTTCCTAAGCAGCTTCATTCTGCCCTACCGAAGTCTGTTGTAGGCCCTCTTATCAGATGTTTGCGGATTCTGGAATTGTGTCATTAACCATGATTCAATGTCATTCCTTTATTTCCAAAAATTAAAGCATTATGCTAGTTTTCTCTTGGCACGTAGCATGCAACAGCATTTCCCTATATCCTAGCATTATCTACAGACCCAGGTCATGAAGCATCAACATTATTAAACATTTCACTATAATGACTGTTGCCTGCACATTGATACTAGGAGAGCCCTTTTGGTAATATATTCATCTTCATGTTCAGTGGGTTCCAAGATTGGTATATACATGCAATTGAGGCCCTCACCATACATGGAAACCGATACCTTGATTGCCATGTAAGTTTACTATCTCTAGCTCTCCTATGTTTCTGGGACTGGAGCCACAAAGGTGCTTTTTGGGTAACATGTCAAAGAAAATCTGAAAATTACAGTGATACAGTTCCCTGGTGTGTGCCTAAGTCTTCTCCTACACCATCCTGAGAACCTCGGTTTTGTAAATAGTGTAAAAATATTTTCATTTGGTTTGGAAGAGCACCCCCTTTTCTTTCATTATTTTTGGGAAGAAAATGATTCACTGCCAGAATAATGTTTTCATCAATAAACCTGTATGACCTTCTACAGTTTTCTCTTCAGTATTTCTTCAGGCTATGTATATCATTGCCTGCCTTCTGAGACACTCAGATCAGTACCAGACACTGTATGTAGATAGAGTATCAACTAAAACACCAGTTTAGTTTGTGGTATGTGCTGTTGTCCAGTAGAACATGTGTAAATGGTAATTAAAAGTAATAACACAACTATGGAGCACAGGAAATACATTTCAGAGAGTGATAATTTTTTTAGATCTTATGTGGTTGAGTTAGTTGAATGTCAGGTCGTCGTGTCAGAGGTCCCGTGATCAAACCCCACTGATGACAATTTGTTTTAATTGTTTATACGTGAAATTGTTATGTGGGAGAACTTTTCCCTGACATGTAAAAGGACTTTTCAGAGTTTGTAGCAATGTTCTTTTGGCAGTCTGCTTTCGCTTCATTAGTTGAAAGTCTGGTGCCAAGCGCCACGGTTTTCGAATCTGCGCCAGATGGCATGGACCTTGATTACCACTAGAGGTCTCTGCAACTAGCATGCTGTAAGCTGTGGCTGCGCGCGCTCTTTGCCCACGTATAATGTGAGGGCACCACCCTGGGGCATGTGGTCCCAGTTGCCAATAACGATGTACCCTGTTGTGTATTTAAGCGCCTGCCTCTCACTCAGCGAAGCAGTCCGATATTCACGTGAGTCTCTCGATATCTCACTTACAGGCATCGTGTTTACTTTGCTTACTTCTGTGTATGAGTGGACGTTGTTGATTTTGTGAGGTTTTTGCTTGTGACCCCGTTGCTTATTGCTGGTTGTTCTTGGTGTCTTGCTTGGTCGTCTGTTGCCGTGCATGTCCTTCCTGTCCTGTTTGTCCATCTTGTGTGTTTGCAGGCCACTCCCATTCAGTCCCGCTGTACTTTCATTCACGGCAACCACGTGACCAGAATGGTCATGGTTACAACAAAGTAGCATACCTATAAAATACATTTGTATAAATAGTTGTGCTGTTCTGTGGGACATGTGCAACAGAATATACGTCACTCATGATGAAGCATCTAGTGCATTTGTAGTTTCACAGAATAAACATAAACAATCAGAACAGTAGAATAAAGATACAATTGCATTGCATCTGTAGGAGTATTAATAGTCCCATGTAACATTTTCATGCCAAATACAGTAAAAAATTGTCATAATTGGGGTATGGACCAAGGACCATTGGTATGACTAACACTCTACCAACTTCCCCACAGAAGCTATAGGTATTAATTACTCAGAGTTACATGTTTACTGTTCTCTGTAGTTCTGACATTACTTTTAATTAACCCTTACGCCCATTCTCCCTTAAATCTGTATTTAGTTTTCACAAATTTCTTTTTTTTTTTTCAGATATTCTTTTCTTGCCATTGTCAGACTGCATTTTTTATATCCTCTCTACTTCTGGCATCCTCGGTTATTTTACTGCCCAAATAGCAAAACACATACTACTGGAAGTGTATTATTTCCTAAACTAATTACCTTAGCATCACCTGATTTAATTCAATTACATTTCTTTATCCTTTTTAGCTTTTGTTGATGTTCATCTTATATCCTCCTTTGAAGACAATGCCTATTCCACCCAACTGCTCTTCCAAGTCATTTGCTGTCACTGACAGACTTACAGTGCCATCAGTGAACCCCTACCTTTTTATTTCTTGTCCTTGGATTTTAATTCCTACTACAATTTTTTCTTTGGTTTGCTTTATTGCTTGTTCAGTGCACAGATTGAATAACATATGGGATAGGCTACAACTCTGTCCCTCTCCCTTCCCAACAAATGCTTCTCTTTCATGCCCCTTGACTCTCATTACTGCCGTCTAGTTTCTGTACTAGTTGTAAATAGCCTATTGCTTCCTATATTTTACCCCTGCTATCTTCAGAGTTTCAAAGAGAGCTTTCCAGTCAAAAATGTCAAAAGCTTTCTCTACGTCTACAAACACTATGAACATAGGTTTGCCTGTCCTTAAACTATGTTCCAAGATAATTCGTAGGGTTAGTGTTGCCTTGTATGTTCTTGCATCTCTCCAGGATCCAAACTGATCATCCCTGAGATCAGTTACTAGCAGTTTTTCCATTGTGCTGTAAAGAATTCGTGTTAGTACTTTACAACCATGACTTATTAAACTGATAATTTAGTAATTTTTATCATGTCAGCAACTGCTTTCCTTAGAACTGCAATTATTACATTCTTCTTGAAGTCTGAGGGTATTTCGCCTGTCTCGTACATCTTACTCACCAGATGGGAGTGTTAAGACATTGTTGGCTCTCCCAAGGCTATCAGTACTTCTGAAGGAATTTCTTTTACGCACAGGGCCTTGTATCATCCAAGATCTTTCAGAGCTCTTTCAAATTCTTCTCACACTATAATATCTCCCATCTCATCTTCATCTATGTCCATTTCCCCTTCTTACCTTCAAGTTGTATCATCTGTGTATAAAACCTCTATATACTCCTTCCATCTTTAAAATTTCTCTTCTTTGCATAGGACTTGTTTCCCATCTGAACCCTTGATATTCATACATTTGTTTCTCTTTTCTCCAAAGGTCTCTAATTTTCATGTGGGCAGTATCTATCTTTCCCCTAGTGAACTATGCTTCTAAATTCTATGCATCTAAACACTAGAATTTTTGCTCTAGCTATTCTTGCTTAGCTGTTTTGCACTTCCTGTCAATCTGATTTTTTAAAATGTTTGTATTCCCTTTCACCTGCTTCATTTGCAGCATTTTTATGTTTTCTCCTTTCATCAGTTAAATTCGGTATCTTTGGTGTTATCTAAGGATATCTTCTAGCCCTAGTCTTTTTACCCATTTGATCCTCTACTGCCTTCACTATTTCACCTCTTAAAGCTACTCATTTGTCTTATAATGTATTCATTTCCCTTGTTCTAATCAGCTGTTGCTAAATGCTCCCTTTGAAACTTTCAGCAGTCTCTGGATCTTTCAACTTAATCTGGATCCCATTGCCTTCATTTCCAACCTTTTTGCAATTTAATCTACAGTTCAATAAATTACAGTCTTGGGTCCACATCTGCCCCTGGAAATTGGTTTTACAATTTAAAACCTTCATTGCCTCAAGGTCTCTTCCACGTATATAGTCTTCTTTCATGATTCTTTAACCAAGTGTTAGTGATGATTAAATTATGCCATGTGCAAAACTGTATCAGGCAGCTTCATCTTTCATTCCTTTCCTCCAGTCCATATTTACCTACTATTCTTCATTCTTTTCCTTTTCCTACTTTTCAATTCCAGTCCACCATCACAATTAAATTCTCATTTTCCTTAACTACCTGAATAATTTCTTTTATCTTGCCATACATTTCTTCAATCTCTTCATCATTTGTGGAGATGGTTGGCATATAAACTTGTTGTACTGTGGCGGGTGTAGGCTTCACTTCTACCCTGACTACAATAATATATTCACTATACTGTTCATGTTATTTTACTTGCATTTCTGTTTTCTTATTCACTATTAAACCTACTCCTGCATTACCCATATTTTATTTTGTATTTATAGCCCTGTATTCATCTGAGCAGAAGTCCTGTTCCTTCTGTCACTGAACTACACACTAATCCCCTCAATATCTACCTTCAGCCTGTCCGCTCCCCTAAGCTCCAACCCACAGAATGCCAGTTTTGTTTCTGCTGATGACAACCTGTGGAGTAGCCCTTGCCCAGAAATCTGAGGGGACTATCTTACCTCTGGGTTATTTTACCCAAGAGGATGCCATCATTATTTAATCACAGAGTAGGGCTGTAAACCCCCGGGGAAAATTGTGGCTGTTGTTCCCCCTTGCTTTCAGCTGTTCATAGTACCAGCCCAGCAATGCCGTTTTTATTGATGTTACATGGCTAGATCATCCAGACTATTGTCCCAGCAACTACTGAAAAGTCTGCTTCCCTTTTGAGAAATCACACATTTGTCTGTCCTCTCAACAGATAACCCCTCCATTGTGGTTACACCTATGGTATGGCTATCTGTATTGCTGAGGCATACAAGCCAACCTACTGACAGCAAGGTCCCTGGTTCATGATGGGATTTTCCTCCATAAAATATGGAGTTTCCATAACAAACTATAAACCATTTTTCTCAACAATAATCTCAGAGTTTTCACTGAGCAGAGATATATCTCATTATTTAGCAGTGCTGTATTTTGGGAAAGCGCTAAAAAGCAGTCATGCTCTAATCTCCCTTCACCGTCGAAGATCATTTTATTCTCTTCTTCTTCTTGCATTTGGATTTGAACTGTGGAAGTGATCAGGAATGAAGGAGCATGAATTTTTTGGGATACTTTAATTATTACCAACAAGATTGCTGGAATAAACAGATCTAATATTGTTGTGTTTAACAGAGAATTGAGAACAATTTTCAGTGGTGAAAATGCAAATGATCTGGAATTACTCAACCAACTTTCCCAAATGTTTAAGTTCAAGTATTCATCTGTCACTTCTTGCAATATAGAAAGCTCATTTTCTGTATTAATGAATGTCTCAGCAGATGACCATATCAGCCTAAGTGAGGAGAATTTGGAGTATAGTTTATTTATCACATTGCTTATAGTGCTGAATGTCTCTGAAGAGTTATTCTGCTGACCTTGCTGCTGAGGGGATTGAAATCTGCCAGTAAAAAAATGAATTTGAAAGAATGCCCAACACTGGCATTCTCCAAAATTGAAAATAAGAAACCCTAGAAACCTGTTTTCAACATTGCTGGCCAATGTATCCAAACCACCTCATTTCCCGAATCCAGGGATTGCTTCCTGAGTGTCTCAATAACCAGAGCTACTCCAGTCAGTGGAGAATGTCGATTATCTGGTTGTTCTACATTGTTTCAAAGTAAAGTAAAATCCATCTCAACAAAAGAAGGAACTTAGTGATTGCCTGTTTTTCCCCCTTAACTGTGCATGCTTGGTCACCCGATAGTGCACAGATGTATGCATATTTTAAGATTTCATTGTATGCAGAATTCCTGCCTACAGTTATTACAGCATTACAAGAGTGTAAATAGATTTTAGAAGAAGGGAGGGGAGGATGAAGGGTGCAGTTGGCTCAGATGAATTCAAGCAGGCTGCAGAAAAAATCTTTTAGAAAGGAACTAACTATAGAAAGCACTGTTGTCACATACCCCTTCCACTCTTCACAAACCCTTCCCCATCATTCCATATTGGAAGTGGTTTTCATAATTGAGTACCACCCAGCTAACCAGATTGGACAATATTTTGCCATTTGAACTATTGGTGATAGAATTTTGAGCAAATGTTTTAAATAAATGCAACCATAGATGTTTGGGCAAATATTTTGTTGATGAACACAATTTTTGGGCAATGCAGGCAAATTGGAGAGCAGTTTTATGCACTAATTAAAATTATACAAAAATATAATGTTATTGTAATGACGTTTACCACTCCACTGCCTTGTAAATATTGAAATCCTGCAACCTCATACAGCTACCAGTCTCCAAATAATGACTCTAGAGCTAACATTAAACAGCAACAGATATGTATAGTTTGGCTGTTATAGTAGTGTGTACATACTTTTAACATATTATAATGCTTGTAGACAAATCAAAATCAGTTTCCATCTTCTTTCTTTTTAGAAACATGTGCATCATTAGAAACTACCATGACACCACTTAGCACAAAAACAATAAATGGCAGTGCTTCCATGAAATTCAGCTGCAAGTAAGAACTGATTAACAAAACAAACTGAGCTCAAAGCCAACAATGCAGAGTAGTTGGTCTTGGATAAAGTAGGGCTGGGCATTAGCCAATAATGCTGTCAATATTTTTAATCTGCCTATTACTTTGTTGCCCGCTGACAGTACATATCCCATTTTCACTGTATGATTGAAAATCAAAATATATTTCAATTACACTACATGACAACTATGCCATGTGTAATTTCATTTAGATGATTTGTGTGTGTGTGTGTGTGTGTGTGTGTGTGTGTGTGTGTGTGTGTGTGTGTGTGTGTGTGTGTGCAGACTCCCACTTTGGCTATGTCCTTGGCAGCAGGGGATGGGGGAGAGGGCCACAGAAAAGGAGAGAAGTAAAAAGACTATGAATGTGTTGGTGGAATAGAGGACAGTGTAGTGTTGGAATGAGAAAAGGGAAGGGGATAGATGAGTAAACGATGATGACTAGCGAAGGTTGAGGCCAGGAGGGTTACGGGGACGTAGGATATATTTAAGCGAGAGTTCCCAACTGTGCATTTCATGAAAACTGCTGTTGAGTGGGAAGGATCCAGATGGCACAGGCTGTGCGGCAGTCATGGAAATGAAGAACGTAGTGTTGGATGTGCCCAGCAGCTGGGTGGTCCAGCTGTTTCTTGGCCACAATTTGTTGGTGGCTATTTGTGTGAACAGACAGGTTGTTGGTTGTCATGCCCATGTAGAATGCAGCATAGTGGTTTCAGCTTAGCTTGTTAATCACACAACTGGTTTCACAGGTAACCCTGGTTTTAATAGTCTAGGTGGTGCTGGAGGACGTACAGAACAGGTCTTTAATCTATTACATGGATATTAGCCATGAGGCAAGTGGTTGGGGCAGGGGTTCATTAGGGATGGACAAGAATATTGTGTAGGTTCGGTGGGCAGCAAAATGCCACTGGGAAGGGGGAAGGATAGTGAGTAGGACATTCCTCATTTCAGGGCACAACAAAAGGTAGTCAAGACCCTGGCAGAGAATGTGATTCAGTTGCTCTATTTGTGGGTGTTTCTGAGTCACGAGGGGAAAGATCCTCTCTGACCAAATGGTGGGACTTTGGGAGGGGGTGGGTGACTTTAGATACATAAGACATGGGAGATCTGTTTTTCCACGATGTTGGGAGGGTAATTATAATCTGTGATGGCCTCACTGAGACCCTTGGTATATTTTGAGAGTGTCTGTTCATCACTACAGATGCAAAGTTAGATGGCTAGGCTGTATGGTAGAAACTTCTCGGTTTGGAATGGGTGGCAGCTGTCAAAGTGGAAATATTGTTGCTGATTGGCAGGTTTGATCTGGGTGGAGGTACTGATGTAGCCATATTTGAGGTGGAACCCAACATTGAGGAAAGTAGCTTGGTGGGTTGAGGATGACCAAGTGAAGCAAATGGGTGGGAAGATGTTGAGGTTCTGGAGAATGTGTGCAGTGTTTCCTCATCCTCGATCCAGATCATGAAGATGTCATTAATGGATCTCAATATAATGGAAGGAAACATTCCACGTGGGAAAAATTATATATAAAAACAAAGATGAGGTGACTTACCGAACAAAAGCGCTGGCAGGTCGATAGACACACAAACAAACACAAACATACACACAAAATTCAAGCTTTCGCAACAAACTGTTGCCTCATCAGGAAAGAGGGAAGGAGAGGGGAAGACGAAAGGAAGTGGGTTTTAAGGGAGAGGGTAAGGAGTCATTCCAATCCCGGGAGCGGAAAGACTTACCTTAGGGGGAAAAAAGGACAGGTATACACTCGCACACACGCACATATCCATCCACACATACAGACACAAGCAGACATATTTAAAGTCTTTAAATATGTCTGCTTGTGTCTGTATGTGTGGATGGATATGTGCGTGTGTGCGAGTGTATACCTGTCCTTTTTTCCCCCTAAGGTAAGTCTTTCCGCTCCCGGGATTGGAATGACTCCTTACCCTCTCCCTTAAAACCCACTTCCTTTCGTCTTCCCCTCTCCTTCCCTCTTTCCTGATGAGGCAACAGTTTGTTGCGAAAGCTTGAATTGTGTGTGTATGTTTGTGTTTGTTTGTGTGTCTATCGACCTGCCAGCGCTTTTGTTCGGTAAGTCACCTCATCTTTGTTTTCATATATCATTAATGGATCTGAACCAGGTGATGGATTTGGGATTCTGGGTGGTTGGAAAGTATTCCTCCATATAATTCATGAATAGGTTGGCATAGAATGGTGCCATGTGGGTGACTATAGCAATATCCCAAATTTGTTTGTAGATGATGCCTTGAAAGGAGAAATATTTGTGGGTGAGCATATAGCATGTCTCATCAGCTGGGAAGAAGGCTGTGGGTATGGAATCTGTCTGGCATTGGAAAAGATAGTGTTCAATAGCAGCAAGGCTATGGGCATTAGGGATGTGGCATCAATAGTAATGACCAGGGCACCATGTGGTAGAGGCAAAATCTGTGGAAAGAGGTTAGAGGAAATGGTTGGTATCTCTGTATATGGGGGTAGTTGGCGGGCTATAGGGTGAAGGTTATGGTTTATGAGAGCAGAGACTCAGTGGGAGCACAGTAACCTGCAACAATTGGGTATCCTGGATGGTTGGGTTTATGGACTTTAGGAAGCACGTAGAAGGTAGGAGTATGGGGAGTGGCAAGGGTGAGAGATTAGGACTCTGGAAAGAGGTTCTAGGTTGGGCCCAAGGATTTAAGGAGAGACTGGAAATCCTGCTATATTTCTGGAATGGGGTCAGTGTGGCTGCTGGATGAATTGAACAGCTAGCAAAGTCCTTCTGCCAGGTAATCCTTGCAGTTCAAAACAGCAATCGGGGAGCCTTTGTCAACAGGTAGAATTATAAGGTCAGGATCAATTTTTAGATGATGGACTGTGGTTCTTTCTGTGAATGTAAGGTTATCTTGCATGTTGAGGAATTTAGAGAATGATGGTGATGCAAGGTTCAAGGTTAAGAAATTCTGGAATGTTAATGGGGGGTGATTTGGTGGCAGTGGGAGTGAATCACAGTTCGATGAAGGAGTGAACTTAAGTCAGGCAGGGTTTAACATTGGTCTTGGGTTGAGTGTGATTGGTAAAGTTTGTTGTGTTTCCACTGTAGGGACCAGTAAAATGAGAGAAGGTCTTTAACAAGTCGTGTATGATTGAATTTGGAAAGGGGTCAAAAGATGAAGCCATTGGCAAGGACTAATACTTCAGTTGGGGCTAAGGCTTTTTGGGGAAAGGTTCATCGTTATGTTTTGGGTTTGTTTAGGTTGGGGGAAGTTTTTGAGTTTGGGTAAATGTAGTAGGTCTGCAAGGCAGGGTTTGTCAGCTATGAGGTGATGTGGGGGAGGTTTGGAGGTTGCTTTAGAGGTGGTGGATTGTGGTAGCCCAAGGCAGCAGTAGGAAATGAACAGGGTGGAGAGTGTCTTGAGGTGGCATTCTAGATGATGTTCTAATCCCTCATGGAATTAGTTGTAGTGTGTGACATGTGAGCCAGGAATGTGGGATTGCATAGCAGGAGAATTTTACAGATAGGAGGTATTGGAAGTAAGTTTGGGCCTGATTAACGTGGTTTTGCAGTACTATGTTGGTGGGGTTTAAGGATTGGCACAATCTCAACAAATGGAGGTCATTGTGGAAGGAGGAGTTGCAGCTGGAGATGGGTAATTTTATGGTAAGGCTACATGGGGGATTCCATGAGCTAAGCAGTCAGTGCAGGAACATTATGTGGGACTGGGTTCTGGCTAGAGACAAGGAAAATTTTCTGTGTTGAGGCAGTTAAAAGGAGCAAGGATTCATGGTGGAGGATAAAAACAACAACCTCCAAACCTCTCCAACATCCGCTCATAGCTGAAAAACCCTGCCTTGCAGATCTGCTACATTTACCCCACCCTCAAAAACTCTCCCCCAGCACTACACATAATCCTGAACCTAAACAAACCCAAACACAGTCATGAACCTTTCCTCCAAAAGTCTTAGCCCCACTGAAGAACCAGTCCTTCCCAAAGGCTTCACCTTTTACCCCACTTCCAAATTCCATCATGCAGGACTTGTTGAAGACATTTTCTCCTTCTACCAATCCCGACAGTGGGAACACTTATTTGCCACCAACCCTATCAATCACATGCAACCAAAGACCAATGTTGAACCCTGTCCGCCTCAGTTCACTTCTTCAACTATGATCCATTCCCAATGCCCCCAGATTACCCCCTGTTTAATTACCAGAATTTTGTAACCTAAAACCTTGTGTCACCATCATTCCCCAGATCCCTCAACATGCAAGCTAACTTTAAACCTACAGGAAGAACCACAATCAACTACCAAAATACTTATCCCAGCCTTATAATCCTACCTGTTGACAATGACTCCACCACTATTGTTTTGAATCACAAGGACTACCTGGCAAAAGGACTCCACCAGCTGTCAGATTCATCCACCTAAGAGCCCTGCCACAGTGATCCCATTCCAGAAACACAGCAGGATCTGCACTCTCTCCCCAGATCCATAGGCCCTTCCCAGAGTCCATCTCTCTCCTCACCCTCACCACTCCCCATACTCCTACCTTCTATGTGCTTCCTAGAGTCCATAAACTCAATAACACAGGACACCCCACCGCGGCCAGTTACTGTGCCCCCTTGAGTGTTGGTCTCATAGACCAACATCTACAACCTATTACCTGCAAACTACCCCCCCCCCCCCTTACATAAAAGATACCAACCATTTCATCCACCGACTCTCCACAGTTCTGCTGCTCCTTTACCACATGGGCCCCACTTGTCACTATAGACAACACCTCCCTTTACACTAATATCCCTAATGCCTATGGCCTTGCTGCTATTCAACACCACATTTCCCAATTCCTGACAGATTCCATACTTACAGCCTTGTTTCCAGTCACCATGACCAACTATATCCTTACCCACAATTACTTTTCCTTTGAATTCTGCAGTATGGCTATGGGCATCCTATGCCAACCTATTCATGGTCCATCTAGAGGAATCTTTTTTAACCACACAGAATCCCAAACCCACCACCTGGTTCAGATACATTGATGACTCTGTGTGATCTGGATTGAGGGTGAGAACACCCTATCCACATTTCTTCAGGACCTCAACACCTTCCCTCCCCCATTGCTTCGCCTGGTCCTCCTCAAACCACCAAGCCACCTTCCTCGATGTTGACCCTCACCTCAAAGATGGCTACATCAGTATCTCCATCCATATCAAACATACCAACCACCAGCGATACCTTCACTTTGACAGATGCCACCCATTCCAAACCAAAAAGTTCCTTCCATACAGACTAGCCACCCATGACCATCACACATGTAGTGATGAGTTACCCCTATTGAGATATGCCAAGCATCTCACTGAGGCCTTCACAGACCATAATCACCCTCGCATTCTTGTACAAAAACGAATCTCCCATGTCTTATCTCTCCAGTCACCCACCCCTTCCCAAAGACCCTCCAACTGCTTACAGAGGATCATTCCCCTCATGACTCAGTACCATCCAGGACTCGAGTAACGGAATCACATTCTTTGCCAAGGTCTCGACTACCTCTCATCATATCCTGAAATGAGGGATGTCCTACCCATGTTAACCTGCCCCCCCCCCTGCCCAGTGGTATTCTGCTGCCCACCAAACCTACAAAATATCCTCGTCCATCCTTACAGAACCCCTGTCCCCAACTACTTGTCATCCATCCTTACAGAACACCTGTCCCCAACTACTTGCCTCATGGCTTATATCTTTGTAATAAACCGAGATGCAAGACCTATCCTCCCACCACCACTTACTCCAGTCTAGTTACAACCATCACCTAAACTATTAAAGTCAGGGTTGCCTGTGAAACCAGTTGTGTGATGTACAAGCTAAGCTGCAACCACTGTGCTGCATTCTACATGGGCATGACAACCAACAAGCTCTCTGTCCGCATGAATGTCCACCGACAAACTGTGGCCAAGAAACAGCTTAACCACCCTGTTGCTGCACACATTGTCCAACAATATTTTCTTCATTTCCATGACTGCCTCAGGGCCTGTGCCATCTGGATCCTTCCCTCCCAACAGCAATTTTTCTGAATTGTGCAGTTGGGAACTCTCCCTACAATACATTCTACATTCTTCTAACCCTCCTGGCCTCAATCTTTGCTAGTTGTTGACGTTTAGCCATTTATCCCCTGCCCTGTTCCCACTCCAGCACTACACAGTCATCTATTTCACCAACACACCGACAGTCATTTTACTTCTCTCCTTTTCTGTCCCCTCCACCGCACTGTCCTGTCCTCTGTCTAGTTTCCTGACTGCGCTTAGCTACCCTATCCCCACCCTGTCCCTGTATGTTCCGACAAGCAGTACTTTACAGTCCCCCACCTCTACACTGCTATCCCTCCCTCTCCCCACCCCAGCCATCTCCTTATTCCCATCACCCAGTTTGCTTTTCCCATCATGCGCTGCTGCTCATAGTCTAGCCTTGACAGCCAGAGATGTGTACTCCCGTGTGTGTGTGTGTGTGTGTGTGTGTGTGTGTGTGTGTGTGTGTGTGTGCGTGCGTGCGTGCGTGCGTGCGCGCATGCGTGCAAGTGTTTTGTCTGTTGTGATGAAGACCTGTTTGGCCAAAAGCTTTGTTTGACAGTCTTTTTGCTGTGCCTATATGTGACTCAGCATCTCTGCCATATGGTGAGTAGCAATTACCTTCATAATTTTGACAATATTCTCAAAAATTCTGAGAGTAGAGTACATTCTCTGCTGTATTCATATGACCCAACATGTGGTACAACTCAATAAGTTATGGCATTGCTTCTCCATGAAATTATTTGTGCCATGTCGTATAGAGTTAATAGGGGTTATGGAAAGGAACATTCATCTTGGTATCTCAGTCTAAGGATATGGTATTGGTTACTGGTATTGCTCACATGTTGGCATCCAGTTTTGAAATGAAAGAAATCTGCAGTTATTTTTAGCCCATCCATTTGCTATTGTATTGTATTTTTGTGGGTTGTTTTCTTTACAAAAGAAGCATATGCAGAGGCATTGCAGAAGTCTATTTTGATATGATAATACATTGCAGGATCTAAATTCCTATGCGTACACATTTAAATTAAAGATATTTTCTGTTTATATAATAAATTTCCTTCATTTAAATATTCTTCATTAGAGTACAAACCCTTGTGCTTTAAATATGACTTTTTTAAAACAGTTTCCAAACATATTTAGAGCAGTATTTACTTTTACATTTACGAGAAGTTTGTTAAAAAATTTTAATCATCTTGTGATAAGCGCCTTTTTGACATGGGAGTGTTGGTCTGCGTTAAATGTAAGATTTCATGTCTGGTATGATGATATTGAATCTCTCCCCCCCACCCCCACCCCCACCCTGCCCTCCTCCCTCACTCCCTCTCCCTCACCATCCCTTCATTTTGCAGTCCACTATCCTTGCACTAATTTTAAAGAATGTAAGAGGTTCCATAATGTAGATAATATGATAGGGATACGCCAGAGACCTAAAACAATGGTTTGTATGACCTCCAGGTTCACAAAGATGATTCTGGGAGCACATTTTTTGCAATTTTTGTGTGCTGATAGTTGATTTAGAGTTCTGTCAAAATATGAGTATGACTCTATAGTGAGAATGAAATTAGACTGTTGTCTCACTAAAGCATGATTTTAATTAACAAATAAGATGGCAAATTGTGCTTATTTTAACATTCATATTCGAAGGGTACATGGAAATTCACATTACAAACTTCTAGGGGATGTGGAGGGTTGATGAGTGTTCAGAAAAGCACCAGTCATTTGAAAACATGTTTGCTAGGTAGGTAGTGATGGCAGGGGTTGATTACATCAGGTTGGCTGATGTCATTTAACATCTGTCCGACCTCTCTGACCTAGTTCGAGCCACATTCATATGTCTGTGAGAGTTAGGCCAACGTGTTTTTGTACACATTTGCAAAATACAGTGTGATCCTTCTGAATGGCAAAGCTCGCAGTAATAGAAGAGCTACTCACTGCCTTTAACTGGATCATTCACCACAATGACCAACTCCATCGCATATCCTTTTCGTCACAGTTAAGCAATGGCTTTGAGAAGGGGTACCTCCATCATCAACAGGTTTTACTGTGGTGTTCCAAGGAGACACCACGTGCCATGCTCGCACTGGAAGAGGCAGTACTGCATCACATTGAAGAGAACAGGTCAATGAGTACACAAGCAATTTCTCTGGCTATTAAGGAACGGAATTGTAAAACAAGTGATGTGCTGTGTTACGCCTAATCAATTACTTGTAAGAGTGGTTGTATTACCAGCATGTTTTCAAATGATTGTAGCATGGAAATGGTATGTATCTAGACACAGTTTTCATTTCAAATTATTACCTACTCACTCCCCTGTACAAGTCATAGAGGTTTGTAATGGGAGTTTCTGAACACCCTGTATACTGTTATTCTATTTTCAATCATAATTCTAAGAATTTGATTTCTATCATTTTACCAACTGGTTCACCATTGATAGAAAAAAATGGACCATGAGTATCATTGTCTAGAGCATTCGGAAATGAAATATAATTTTACTGTTCATAATAAATTGCTAATTTGTTTTCTGATATAGTTTATTGGTTGTTGCAGTTCTCTACTTTACCATTTAAAGAGAAGTATGGTATTGTATACAAATAATATAGTTTCATGAGCATCCTCATTTAAGCTTAAATAATCAGTGTATGAAAGCGGTCCCATTACGAATGTTTGAGGTACACAATAAATGTTCAGAAATATTTATACGTTAGTGTGGCTGCGGCTTCTGTTTGTTTATGATTGCTGAGAAAAGAACAGGACTAGGTGTTGGATAGACTATGAATACCTTATTGTTTAACTTTTAAACAGCGTTTTGTGATCCACCTTGTGAAAAGCTTTTGACAAGTCAGTTAATAGTCCTTCTGATTCCTATTTTGTGTGTGTTGGACATGTGCACATTTATGACACACATAAATAGATATTATCATTGATCTCTTGTTTCCGAATCTGTGTTGTTCATTAGATAATATTTTATGTTTATTTATAAATTTCACTAGTGTATCATACATAATTCTGCCTACAGTTTTTGAAATGGTTGTGTAGTTACTTATGTTGTCACTCCCACTATTTAACACATTTTTGTTAGTCACTTTCTTGTCTGTATGTTCGGCACACATTTTACAGTTTAAACTAACTTCCCAATGAGCTAGATATATAAATTTTCTGAACTGTATGACAATGCAATATTAAATAGCTTTTCATGTCTGGTGTGCGATAGAGGATACTTTGTTCACATGTGTGTTTTTTGTCTGTTCTGTACAAATTTTACAATTGATGTAAACTTAACTTGGAGATGAGGTAAGGACTTGACATTTTCAACATAGCTCAGAGCTGAATGTCAATGCAATATTAACTCCCTTTCTTATTTGACATGTGGTGGAGGTTTCTTTTTGGACTACTGCTATTTCTCGCTTTTCTTGTTCGTCGCGAATGTTTTGAAGTAACAACAATTGCTGGGAAGCCTCCAATCTCTCAGTTTTTTACCTTCGTTGTCTTTTTGCAAGATGTATGTAGGAGAAACAATATGTTGGCTGACCAGATGAAGAGAAACTGAAATAAACCTGGAATTTGCCACATGTTTCTGTTGTAAGCCCATTAAAATGTTTGAAATTGATTGAAAATTTTCATACACCTGAGGCTAAATAGCAGAAAGTAGTTATTTAAATATTTTTTTTAATATATTGCATTTATAAAATGGACCAAAGAGTGTAAAAATTTCTTCTAGCCTAATATAGGTTCCCAGCTCCACACAGATAGTTGTGAAAATTTTTGTTTATGAATTTTTAATAGCTGCGACAATACTCACAAAATTTAAAATAAAAAATGTGGGACATATGCAATAGATAACAATAGGGAGTGTAGAGAGCAACTGTCATTGAGAAAAATCACACAATAGTTTGTAGTGTAATAAAACTGTTAGTGACTGAGGTGAAGTTTTCATGTGTCAATTACCTATTGCATGCAACCCTTATTTTTGATTTAAAATTTTACAAGTATTGTCATAGCTATTAAAAATTTACAAGCACAAATTTTCAGCACTATCTTTGTGGGGTTGACAATCTCTATGGGGCTAGGAGAATTATGCTTTTTAGTCAATTTTAAAAATGTGTTGAGTTATAAGTTTTTTATTTAAATGGTTCTCTATCCACTGGAATTGTACATTTTCAATACACTTAGGAAAGTGCTGCATCAAGTGGGGAGTTATATAAATGTATAGCTGACCCACATAAGTTCAGGGCAATCTTTCTTTAAGATTGGTGCAGGGATACCATTAATATCTATAGAATTGGAGTTTTTTTAGTAATTTTATTGCATTTGCTACCTACTTCATTTTGTGTGACAGTGATTAAGTACAAGAGCCTAATACATATGCTTATTTTTTTTGTATTGGATAGGGTGTTCTTATTTGTGTTTGATTTTATCATTATCTGCAACATGTGTCTTAGTTGTTGTAAGGAATTTGTGAATTGTTTTATTTTATTGTGACTGTATTACATTTTTGCATGATGCCTTCTTGCAACTTTCTTTTGTTATGTGCTCAACTTTGTATTCACTTCATGTGTTGAATAATGCAAGTGAAGCTTTGTGGCAGATTAAAACTGTGCCAATCAAGGACTGGAAGTTGTAGCATTTGACTTTTTTGGGCAAATGTTCTACCAAATGAGATATAGAAGGCATGACATAACAGTTGTCCTCACAGCTTCACTTCGGCAGGTACCTCTCTCCTATCTTCGGGAGTTCACAGACATACTCCTGAATAATTTGTAAGATTAACACTCATTTAAGGAAGGATACTGAAATTACATAGTCACAGACAGGGGATTGTTCCCAGAATGAATGTTCTCTCTGCATCTGAGTGTGCACTGATTGAAGTCTCCTGGCTGACAAAAACAGTGTGCCTCTGTGCAACTGAAACACTGAACCTTTCTTTTTTGCGAGCAAATGCTCCACTGATTGAGCTGTCCAGACATGATTCACAGTTTTACTTCTGATGATGCACCTCTCCTACCTTCAGACATCACTGACATTTTCCTGCATACCTTGCAGAACTGTCACTCCTGTAAGAAAGGATGCTGCTGTTGTCTTCAATCTGAATACAGGTTTGGTGATCTGTTCTGTGCAAGTCTCTTCACCTCTACATAACTGCTGCAACCTATAGCCATATGAACCTCTACATCTACATCTACATACGTGCTTCACAATCCACCATACGGTGCGTGGCGGAGGGTACCTCGTACCACAACTAGCGTCTTCTCTCCCTGTTCCACTCCCTCACAGAACGAGGGAAAAATGACTGCCTATATGCCTCTGTACGAGCCCTAATCTCTCTTATCGTATCCTTGTGGTCTTTCCACGAAATGTATGTTGGCGGCAGTAAAATTTTACTGCAGTCAGCCTCAAATGCTGGTTCTCTAAATTTCCTCAGTAGCGATTCATGAAAAGAATGCCTCCTTTCCTCTAGAGACTCCCACCCGAGTTCCTGAAGCATTTCCGTAACACTCGCATGATGATCAAACCTACCAGTAACAAATCTAGCAGCCCGCCTCTGAATTGCTTCTATTTTCTCCCTCAATCTGACCTGAAAGGGATCCCAAACACTTGAACAGTACTCAAGAATAGGTCGTATTAGTGTTTTATAAGCAGTCTCTTTTACAGATGAACCACATCTTCCCAAAATTCTACCAATGAACCGAAGACGACTATCCGCCTTCCCCACAACTGCCATTACATGCTTGTCCCACTTCATATTGCTCTGCAATGTTACGCCCAAATATTTAATCGACATGACTGTGTCACTTGGACTTGGAAGAGCAGTTGAATGGAATGGACAGTGTCTTGAAAGGAGGATATAAGATGAACATCAACAAAAGCAAAACGAGGATAATGGAGTGTGGTCGAATTAAGTCGGGTGATGCTGAAGGAATTAGATTAGGAAATGAGACACTTAAAGTAGTAAAGGAGTTTTGCTATTTGGGGAGCAAAATAACTGATGATGGTCGAAGTAGAGAGGATATAAAATGCAGACTGGCAATGGCAAGGAAATCGTTTCTGACGAAGAGAAATTTGTTAACGTCGAGTATAGATTTAAGTGTTATGAAGTCATTTCTGAAAGTATTTGTATGGAGTGTAGCCATGTATGGAAGTGAAACATGGACGATAAATAGTTTGGACAAGAAGAGAATAGAAGCTTTCGAAATGTGGTGCTACAGAAGAATGCTGAAGATAAGGTGGGTAGATCACGTAACTAATGAGGAGGTATTGAATAGAATTGGGGAGAAGAGGAGTATGTGGCACAACTTGACAAAAAGAAGGGACCGGTTAGTAGGACATGTTCTGAGGCATCAAGGGATCACAACTTTAGCATTGGAGGGTAGCGTGGGGGGTAAAAATCGTAGAGGGACACCAAGAGATGAATACAGTAAGCAGATTCAGAAGGATGTGGGTTACAGTAAGTACTAGGGGGATGAAGAAGCTTGCACAGGATAGGGTAGCATGGAGAGCTGCATCAAACCAGTCTCAGGACTGAAGACCACAACAACAGCTGGCCGAAGTGGCCGTGCGGTTAAAGGCGCTGCAGTCTGGAACCGCAAGACCGCTACGGTCGCAGGTTCGAATCCTGCCTCGGGCATGGATGTTTGTGATGTCCTTAGGTTAGTTAGGTTTAACTAGTTCTAAGTTCTAGGGGACTAATGACCTCAGCAGTTGAGTCCCATAGTGCTCAGAGCCATTTGAACCATTTTTTGAACCACAACAACAGCAACAGTTTGTGTCAAGCGCTACACTAGTAATGGAGTATTCAAACATTACAGGATTCTTTTTCCTATTCATCTGCATTAATTTACATTTATCTATATTTAGAGTTAGCTGCCATTCTTTACACAATCGCAAATCCTGTCCAAGTCATCATGTATCCTCCTACAGTCACTCAACGACACCTTCCCGTACACCACAGCATCATCAGCAAACAGCCGCACATTGCTATCCACCCTATCCAAAAGATCATTTATGTAGATAGAAAACAACAGCAGACCAACCACACTTCCCTGGGGCACTCCAGATGATACCCTCACCTCCGATGAACACTCACCATCGAGGACAACATACTGGGTTCTATTACTTAAGAAGTCTTCAAGCCAATCACATTCTTGGGAACCAATCCCATATGCTTGTACCTTAGTTAGGAGTCTGCAGCGGGGCACCGAGTCAAACGCTTTTTGGAAGTCAAGGAATATGGCATCCGTCTGATACCCTTCGTCCATGGTTCGCAAGATATCATGTGAAAAGAGGGCGAGTTGCGTTTCACAGGAGCGATGCTTTCTAAAGCCATGCTGATGCATGGACAGAAACTTCTCTGTCTCAAGGAAGTTCATTATATTCGAACTGAGAATTTTTTCGAGAATCTTGCAACAAACCGATGTTAAGGATATTGTTGTGTAAGTTTGAGGATCTGTCCTTCTCCCCTTCTTATATACAGGTGTCACCTGTGCTTTTTTCCAGTCACTCGGGACTTTATGCTGGGCAAGAGATTCATGATAAATGCAAGCTATTTAAGGAGCCAATGCAGTAGAGCACTCTCTGTAAAACCAAATTGGAATCCCATCAGGACCTGGCGATTTATTTATTTTCAACCCATTCAGCTGCTTCACAACCCCAGGGATGCCTATCACTATGTCCTCCATATGGGAATCTGTACGAGACTCAAACGGCGGTATGTCTGTACGATCCTCCTGCATGAAAGATTTCTCAAATCCTAAATTAAAAATTTCAGCTTTCATTTTGCTGTCTTCCGTTGCCAGGCCAGACTGATCAGTGAGTGACTGGATGGAAGCCTTCGACCCGCTTACCAATTTTACGTAAGACCAGAATTTCCTTGGGTTTTCAGCAAGATCTTTTGCTAAGGTATGATGGTGGTAGTGGTTGAATGCTTCGCACATTGCTCTTTTTACAGCAGCACGAATCTCTACTAACTTTTGCCTGTCCTCATTCTCCCAATCTTTCTTGTACCGCAAGTGCAACTGCCTTTGCTTCCTGAGCATTCTCCAAATTGCGCTGTTAAACCAAGGTGGGTGTTTTCTGTCCATAACCCAGTTTTTTGGCACATACTTGTCCAATGAGTGACTTACAATGTGTTTAAAATTTGCCCATAATTCTTCCACGTGCATCGTACCAGAAGTAAATGAAGTCGATTCATTTACTAAGTGGGATGCTAACAACTGCTTATCTGCTCTTTCTAGTAAGAATACTCTCCTAGCCTTCTTGACCGACTATTTAACTTTCGTAACCATAGTCGTAATGACAACATCATGATCACTAATCCCTGTCTCAACAGTGACACAGTCGATGAGGTCTGGTCTGTTCATGGCTGTTGTTGTTGTGGTCTTCAGTCCTGAGACTGGTTTGATGCAGCTCTCCATGCTACTCTATCCTGTGCAAGCTTCTTCATCTCCCAGTACCTACTGCAACCTACATCCTTCTGAATCTGCTTAGTGTATTCATCTCTTGGTCACCCTCTACGATTTTTACCCTCCACGCTGCCCTCCAATGCTAAAGTTGTGATCCCTTGGTGCCTCAAAACATGTCCTACCAACCGATCCCTTCTTCTAGTCAAGTTGTGCCACAAACTTCTCTTCTCCCCAATCCTATTCAATACCTCCTCATTAGTTACATGATCTACCCACCTTATCTTCAGCATTCTTCTGTAGCACCACATTTCGAAAGCTTCTATTCCCTTCTTGTCCAAACTAGTTATCGTCCATGTTTCACTTCCATACATGGCTACACTCCATACAAATACTTTCAGAAACGACTTCCTGACACTTAAATCTATACTCGATGTTAACAAATTTCTCTTCTTCAGAAACGATTTCCTTGCCATTGCCAGTCTACATTTTATATCCTCTCTACTTCGACCATCATCAGTTATTTTGCTCCCCAGATAGCAAAACTCCTTTACTACTTTAAGTGTCTCATTTCCTAACCTAATTCCCTCAGCATCATCTGATTTAATTTGACTACATTCCATTATCCTCGTTTTGCTTTTGTTGATGTTCATCTTATATCCTCCTTTCAAGACACTGTCCGTTCCGTTCAACTGCTCTTGCAAGTCCTTTGCTGTCTCTGACAGAATTACAATGTCATCGGCGAACCTCAAAGTTTGTACTTCTTCTCCATGAATTTTAATACCTATTCCGAATTTTTCTTTTGTTTCCTTTACTGCTTGCTCAATATACAGATTGAATAACATCGGGGAGAGGCTACAACCCTGTCTCACTTCTTTCCCAACCACTGCTTCCCTTTCATGCCCCTCGACTCTTATAACTGCCATCTGGTTTCTGTACAAATTGTAAATAGCCTTTCGCTCCCTGTATTTTACCCCTGCCACCTTCAGAATTTGAAAGAGAGTGTTCCAGTTAACATTGTCAAAAGCTTTCTCTAAGTCTACAAATGCTAGAAACGTAGGTTTGCCTTTTCTTAATCTTTCTTCTAAGATAAGTCGTAAGGTTAGTATTGCCTCACGTGTTCAAACATTTCTGCGGAATCCAAACTGATCTTCCCCAAGGCCCGCTTCTACCAGTTTTTCCATTCGTCTGTAAAGAATTTGCGTTAGTATTTTGCAGCTGTGACTTATTAAACTGATAGTTCTGTAATTTTCACATCTGTCAACACCTGCTTTCTTTGGGATTGGAATGATTATATTCTTCTTGAAGTCTGAGGGTATTTCGCCTGTCTAATACATCTTGCTCACCAGATGGTAGAGTTTAGTCAGGACTTGCTCTCCCAAGGCCGTCAGTAGGTCTAATGGAATGTTGTCTACTCCCGGGGCCTTGTTTCGACTCAGGCATTTCAGTGCTCTGTCAAACTCTTCACGCAGTATCGTATCATCTTCATCTACATCCTCTTCCATTTCCATAATATTGTCCTCAAGTACATCACCCTTGTATAGATCCTCTATATACTCCTTCCACCTTTCTGCTTTCCCTTCTTTGCTTAGAACTGGGTTTCCATCTGAGCTCTTGATATTTATACAAGTGACTCTTGTTTCTCCAAAGGTCTCTTTAATTTCCTGTAGGCAGTATCTATCTTACCCCTCGTGAGATAAGCCTCTACATCCTTACATTTGTCCTCTAGCCATCCCTGCTTAGCCATTTTGCACTTCCTGTCGATCTCATATTTGAGACGTTTGTATTCCTTTTTGCCTGCTTCATTCACTGCATTTTTATATTTTCTCCTTTCATCAATTAAATTCAATATTTCTTCTGTTACCCAAGGATTTCTATTAGCCCTCATCTTTTTACCTACTGTTCATGGCTACCAGATGTAAAATATTTCCATTACACGTTTGCTGTCGATTTAGCTGCTCAAGACAGTTTTCGGATAATTTGTTCAAAAGTTCTGTGATGCAGAATGTAGACTTCCCTTTGAATGATTCTAGAACTGTCATGGTGGAACCTGGTGGCCGGTAATAACACCCCACAATTAACTTTATTTCCCCTAGCCCTGTTAAACGTGTCCAGATAACTTCACAATCACACTCTACTTCGACCTCAGTAGACACAATATTTTTGTCAACTGCAATGAAGACACCACCTCCTGCGGTGTCTAATCAGTCTTTCCGATACACGTTCCAACCCTCACTAAATATTTCAGAACTTCCTATCTCAGGGTTCATCCAGGTCTCAGTCCCGAGAATAATTTGCACGCCACACGCTTCCTGGAGGGCAGTAAATTCAGGAACTTTATTCCGAACACTCTGAAAATTTACAGCTAGTGTCTTGATAGCTGAAGTGTCTTTACACTGAGCATGTCCTGATTTCCCTGCCTGTACGTTGACTGGTGAGTGTTCATCAGGACACCTCGCACTACTACCTAAGTATCTCCTTTTCAGTTATTCATTCTACCCATATAATCTACAGAATTATTGTATAGCACACTGTTTCAAATGCTATTCTCTTCTTGTGTGCACTATTTATCATCCACAGTTCACTTCCATACAAGACAACACTCCACACAAATACCTTTAGGAAAGACTTTCGAAAATTGAAATTTATATTCAATGTTAAAAAATCTCTCTTTTTCAGAAAGGCTTTTCTTGCAGTACCAGTCTGCATATTGTACTGACCAATGAACATAAATAGCTCAAAAATAAACATACTTACAAAATACATAAGTATACTTTATGAAGATATGATAGGTGGTCACCTGCAGTCTTGATGAAGAAACTATCCTGGCATTTGCCTAGAAAAACCACAGGAAACCTAAATCAGGACGGCTAGACAGAGTAAACTTCTGAATATTAGATCAGTGTCTTAACAACTGCACTGCCTTGTTCAAATGGCCCTTATTGTACAAACACAGATTTTCTCTTCATCACTGCACACATCAAGGACACCTGCTTATGACTTGAAACCATGAGTTTACTGTTATGTATGCCACTTGCTCTAACTCTAGTCAATAAAGAAAGCTGACTCCATGCCCATAAACATGTCACTATTTCTCGTGCATGTCTTCATGTCTTTCCCTCAGTCCACCTGAGAAATTGAGTCAGCATCCCCTCAGGTTGAGCAAGATGTTTTACGTTGGAGAATGACAAGACATTATCGTCTTCTTCGCATGATTTTATTGGAAAAGTATTACAACACTGTAATGTGATAAGGTGTTGTAGCTGTCCCCTTTCGTTATTAACCACTACTCTGAATCTTGGATGTTGGCCTACTGCAGGGATATGATCACTGTGGCAAGGAGTTGGAGGGCACAGGGATGGCTAGGATGTTGTGTAGGTTATGTGGGTGACAGAACAACATTTTAGGAGGGGTGGGAAGGATCTTGAGTAGGATGTGCCTCATTTCAGGGCATGATGAGATATAATCAGAGCCCTAGTGAAGGATTTACTTGTATACCTTCCCTTTAAAGGAAATGTAATGGAGAGTCAGGATAAATTTGGTGAGGTGTATAAGGAATGAGTTAGTGGGATTGGAACGTGAAGAACCTGGAGAGATGTGGTGTTGGATTGTGGCAAGGCTGACAACATTAAGGATGTTGGAGCAAAGAGACATAGCATCAACAGTGACGAGTACGGATAAGCAAGGTAAAGTGTTGGGGATGATGGATATTCAGTGGAGAAAGTGGTTAGTATCTTCAATGTTGTAAGCTAGGTTTTGGCCAGTTGGTTGGAGCTATTGGTCAGTAAGAGCGGAAATAGAGACTCGGGGGAGAGGTTCAGAGAAGGGCCTGTTGATTTCAGTAGGGATTGGAGGCTATGTTAGGACTTCTGGGGGGATCACTATGGCAGAACTTGATGGTGGAGGAATCAGACATTTGGTGGAGGTCTTCTGTCAGATAGTCACTGTGACTGAGTCGCATCAGTGGTGGAGCCTTTGTTTGCAGGAATGATGATTAGGTCAGGATCTGTTCTTTTTTCTGCTGAAATGTTAGTGTTATTAGGAAAGGACCCTGTTATGGATGCTGAGGCCAAGTTGGAGGTAATGAATTTCTTGAAAGTGCCCAACAGGTATTTAGATGGGAGGTGAAGAGGATGACTGTTGGCTGGTGATACGAACTGGGGAGGCAGGATTCAGTGTTGGGTTTAGGTTGACTTTGGTTGGAGGGATTCATGATAAAGAAGTGTTTCCACTGTAGGGATTAGGAGAAGGAGAGTGAGACTTGGACAATTCCAACATGGTTAAACTTGGATGTGGGGCTGAAGGTGAGGCCTTCGAATAGGTTTAAAACTTCTGTGGGGCTGATGGTTTTGGTGCAAAGGTTAACAGCAGTGTTTTGGGTTTTGTGGAGTGTTAGGAGAGAGTTTTGGAGGAGGTGGTAAATTGAAAAGATCAGCTAGGCACAGTACTTTGAGGGGGTGAGGAGGGGGATGGGTATTGGTGAGTAGTGTTGCCCCCAAGGAATGCTACTCAAGGCTCCAGTTGTTCTGGGATGCCTATGTCATGGAGAGGTGTATCTGGAGCATCAGATTTGTAAGGGATAGCGACTGGTGGAATTTGAAAAGGTGAAGGTTGTTGTGAAAAGAAATGTGGGATCCAGATAGGAGGATTTTTATGGTTAGATCATTTGGGGGAAGGGGGAGAGGAGGTGATTGTGAGGCTAAGATAGCATTTAAGGAACAGGCTGTGCATTAGTGTTTTATAGTCAAGATGGAGTAAGAAGATCCCTGACAGTTCAGCTCAGAAGCACAAACTGCTGCAGGCAAAAACAATAGTCGCCCATAGAGCTGTGACAACATGGAGGCATTGCAATAGACACTTTTACAAAATCACATCATGCTCATGATTTGGATAGGTGTGTAAAGCTGCCCCGATCAGCCCACTCCAACTCTTAGGGATCAACTTATGCCATCTCAGTTACAGCCAGGTAAAGGGGTACTTTGTCTGAATTGGTGAAGATAGATGGAGAAGGAGTCCATTGAGATAGGAATGGTGTTCATTAATGGGAAATGGTGTGGGAAATGGACAAGTGAAAGTGCTAGGTGTTTATAAGTGGAACTGGATAACAGAGTATGAGTGTGGGGAGTAAAAGGACAGAAGAAATTGTGTTGGGAGCAATAGGCTAGTGTTTGAACATGATGGTGAGGATCAGATACAAAGAAGTGCCCTCCTCAACACCCAATATCACCCTGGACTGGAACAGCTAAACCATATCTGTTATTAGGGCTTTGATTATCTCTCAACAAGCCCTTCAATGAGGCACGCTCTACCCAGGATCCTTCCCACACATACAAAGTGGTGTCCCATCAGCAACCCAACCCACACAACATCCTTATGCTACTCATACTCCCAACCCCTTGCCACAGGGATCATATACCTGTGATAGACCAATATACAAGACCTGCCCATTCCAGCC